>NW_006208570.1:925298-948642 GCF_000334495.1 Tupaia belangeri chinensis | reverse complement strand
TCCCTACACAGTTCACAATCTTTGAGCATGCAGCAAAGTAACCCAGAGGGCTTGCTAGAAGACAATTTCTTACCTCCCTCTCAGAGTTTCTGATATATTAGGTCTGAGGTTGGACCCAAGAATTTAATAAGTTCCCAGTAAATCCTTATATTACTGATTCAGGGACTACACTTTGAAGATGACTGCTTTAAGCCAACACTTACCACTTCCTGGCTGATAACTTCCATTATTATAGGTTAAATTTTCCTCAATATGTTGTCTATAGACCATCTGATCAGAATAAAGTGTACACTTTTTAAAGCACAAGCAAACACATTTCTGCTCCCTTCTTAAGAAGTACTCAATCAAGCTCTTAGGAAAGAGTAGACCCTAGGCATCTGAATTTTTAGAAGCCTTTCCTCAGCGATTGTGTTGTACTTAGAGATCTGTAAACTACTGATATATTCCTTAAATATTGGCACGAAATATATTGGTTTTATATTGATATTTCACTTATTCTATAACTTTATCAAATTTAGAATTTTAAGTACTGCCCAATATAAAAATACTGTATTTAAAAAAATTTTTAACTCTAAATTGATATTCTTATATTACTATTATTATTTTATTAATATAACTTCTGAGAGAAAGGATAATTACCTTGGGATCAGTATTTCCGTATATGTTTGTTACCTTCAAGAACTAACAGAAAGCTGAGCACAAACTCAACAAACACTTGTTCGTTAGAAATAAATACACACGTGTGTGTGTGTGTGTGTGTGTGTGTGTGTGTGTGTGTGTGACATAGAAGAAATACATTAGAAAGAGCTAAATTTGGAAACAGTACAAAAAGCTCATGGATATGTTCAAAGAACCTAGATTTTCATGTGTATGAAAACAGCCTGTATGGGCAAGCAAGAAGAAGTTTTCTTTGCAGTTTCCTATGGGAAAAATATCTTTTCTGAAATCTTGTGTGGAGAGTGCTTTTAATAGAGACAAAGTGATGCACTCAGAAGAAGCAGTTTCACAAGTGACTCACAAACAGTTTAGGAAATCAAGTGTTTGAAGTAGAAGAACTCCTCCCTGGAATTCTACCTGAAAATAAGTTGAGTGGGCATGTATTTTCTGCAGGGATCCAAAGGAAAATGATCACCTGTTTATCCATTTCTTTCTCATGTAGTTTAGAGTTTCATACCACTTAGAGTGTTCCTGGCCACAAGTAATAGGCAAGAATGCTTAAATAGAGAAGTTATTATCTTACACAATGAGAAATCTAAGGTCAGTACAGTTACAGAGTAAATTCACAACTCAACAGTCCCCCAAGGACACCAATGTTTTCCTTCTTTCCACTCTATCATCTTTAGGGCATTGAAGAGCTCTGCTTTTCTGGTCACAGGTTGGCTGTCTCAAGAGTTATGTTTCAAAATTCCACATTAAAAGCATAAAAGCATATAATTCCCCATAATATATATATATATACTTCCATTAACAAAAATGTCTTTTTCAGAGCCCTCTACCATACCTCAATTCCCATTGATGGCAAAGAGGTCACACATCCATGTGTAAACCAATCACATAACAATTCATTGCTTGGACTAGGAAGGAGACCAATTCTTAGCCCTTACATGTGGCCAGGCAGACGCTCCTTCTAAAACTGAGGTTATTCCAGCAAGAAGAAATAACGCAATGGGAGTGATTTTGGGTAAGTGACTAATGGTGTCCACCAAGTTGGCCTTAAGAGCTAGAGGTCTAAAATGTTGAATTTAAACATTGAATTTGACATTCGAAGCAACATCTCAGAAACTCTCTCTTCAAAACTGAACAGCACTGTCAGTAAGTAAACATGAACCACCCATTTCTACTCTCTGCGCCTTGTTTATAAAATGACAGTAAACACAAAAGCAGCAACCCTAACAACACTAACTGACACTTAATGCCCCTTAATGAGTTCATATTATGTACTAGGGACCATGCATTGTCATTCAGTCCTCACAACAGGGCTCTGAAATAAAAATGATGAAACTTTCATTTTACAGACGAGGAAACTGACCTTTAGAGAAATAATGACACTTGCCTAAAGTTGCACAGCTAACATGTGGTGGAGCCAGGTTAGATTCCATGAATGAATGCTCCTTGGGGGCCATTGTAGTCATCTCTGACTCTGAACAGTTTTGGAAACATTGAGAAAATAGGTTATGAGGTGTCTCCCTACAATCTGAAATAGGAGGGGTTGAAGTGGAAAATAAATGGGAGAAACATGGAATTAGGAGACACACAGAAAAAGTATAGATATTTGTGATGGGATCAAGTTTACCAAATAAAATACAGGGCACACAGTGAAATTTGATTATCACATAGACAATGAATAATTTTTTAGTAAACATATGTCCTATATATTGTATGGGATTTACTAAAAAAATATGTGTTTATCTGAAATTCAAATTTCACTGGTTGTCCTGTATTTAAATTTGTTAAATCTGACAATTCTAGATGGGTAGAATAATGGCTAAGAGGGTAGATAGGTGGAAGACAAGAGCATAGGATGAATAGGTGGGGGTATCAAACGCCTAGAGATAATTTTCAGCTGTAATAAGGGGTGTGTGTGTATACTTTTCATTTGTGTGTGTGTGTGTGTGTGTTTCATGGAGGTAGGCTAGCAGGGAAAGTCAGGGACATGACAAGAGTTTAGAGGAGAGACTCTAGCCTAGAGAACAAAACATTTACTATCAAGGAGATGAGAACCTGAACATTTGCCTTGTGATTACAGCAGTGACTCACTGTGTAAGCTTTGATAAATCACAACTTCTCTGTCATGCAAGGTTCCACATTAATACAGTTGAGATAGCAGAATCTGCTTGATTTCCACTGCACACAAAAACAAGGTCACTTGAACATTGCTTATAAATCCCAGGCTTGAGGAGTGGCAGGAAACTGTATTTTTGTTGTATTATGTGAATATGAAGAAGAATTCAGAAAGCTCTGGTAAATTTTGGAATTCTTTTCTAATCTCTTTGAGAAGTACTCACTAACAATGATCCCGGTCTAACATGGGATGCACTGATTACAACCTACACTTTGTTTCCGAGCCTTCATTCACATACCTGAATGTTTCCTTCATTAGCTGAATGCATTGTCCTCTAACTGAATCAGCAGAAATAAGCAAATTCAGACATCAGCTGTTTCTTTCCCGTGTTTAGCAGGAAGCCTAATGCAACCCAGATTCCCCAGGATTTATTTATTCACAAGTGCCAAAACAGCAAAACACCAGCAGGATCTGAGCTGGGAGCATATGCCGATAAAAGCCAGTTTCCTTTTGTGGTTGCCTTTGTATTCAATTGGCAAATGAATGTGGCTCTAATTATCTTTAAAAAGACAAGTCCATCATCTGCCACTGGGCCTGTGTATTTTGCTAATAAAATGAATTTGACTGAAGAAATAAGTATCAAGGAACACAACAGGGTTAACGCTTTCAGTGATATTTCCCAGAGGCCTCAGATATGAATCCTTCTACAAGTGATCAGATGGTCAGGGCCAAAGGCAAAGCATGGGAACACAGGGACATCCTCCTACAGAGTACAAATAGAGAGGATTCTATCCCAGTGGCAAAGGAGAGTGGGAACGAGGATGAATTTAGTGACCTTAGACTGGAGACATGGCACCCCAGGCCACCCTTTAATATGGGATAGTTTTACAAGTAGTGGGGAAAAAAATCATGAAATAAACCTGCCCTTTTGATTGCTTGCAAAGGACTTACACATACAGTAGCTTGTTTTCTCCATACTGCGTTAATGACAAACTTGAAGCTCATAAAGGTACAATGTTTTACTCTAGTGCATGCAAGAAGAATGTTCAAAACCAGGTCTACTGAAAGCAGGTCCAGGATTTTCTCTACCATGCCCAGAAGTATTTTCCAAATGATGTAAATAAATACCTGCCAAAATGTGGCCTTCATCCTTTTATCTACAGCTGTTAAAATTCCCACCATTAGTGTCCCCTTGGGGGCTAGAGAGGGAAGGAAACCAACTTATACATTGTGTAAACTGGATTAGGTAGTGACAGAGAGTAAAGATAAGAACCAATCTTGGGTGTCCCCTTGGAGAGCCAAGTTGGGAAGCATGATTTATTGGTGTTCATTTAGTCAACAAGTATAAATTAAACTTCTGTCTGCCAGACCTGTGCTAGGTACTGTGTACTCGATGGTTTGTGAAGGAGCCATGCCTTGGCACTTGTCCTCACAAGGTAACCGACATATTGAGGGAGACAAACAAGGAAATCATAATCATAAATCAATAATAATACATAGCTAATAATCTACCATTGAAAGTCTTGTGGAGGATAACAATAGGGTGTGTTCCAGTTCATTGTGTGGTTAATAGCAGAAAATAACTGGACACTAGATGATTTATAAAAATAGAGATTTATTCAGCTTATAAATTGGAGGTCCAATATCCAGGGGCCTTCTCCAGTGGGGTTTTTCTGGCTACATAACACATGACAGAGCACAAGAGAGCATGATCTGTGCTCCAGGTGGGCCTCTCTCATGCCCTCTTTCTATAATCTCACTAAGGGTAAATCATGGAGCCCGATTCTGATTACTTTAATCCTAATCTGTTCCCCAAAGCTCCACCTTTCAATATGGATCAAATTTTCACCCTCTTGCTTCCATGATAATGGCTTAATGTAAGAATTTTAAAGAGACATATTCAAACTACAGTAGGAAATTTTGAGAATAAAACACAGGGTGGTTTCTCCAGCTTGGAGTAGACTGTTCTAAAGATGAACTGAAAAATAAGGAGGCATTCTACAGGTGGAGGGTGAGAAGAAAGAACTTGAGCAGAGTTCCTGATGGGGAGAGAGCACAGTCCTTTTCAGAAACTAAAAGAAGGCTCCTGGAGTTGTCTGAGGGAAACAAGAAGTGAGAGGGTGAGGAGGCAGAGATAGGTAGGAACATGAAGAATCAGCATCTGCTGTTCAGTGGAGCAAATTGCTATTTGTGAACCTGACCTCAGGGTGGAGAAAGGAGCCACAGAAGGGCAAAAGATACCATAAGGACTGAAATGAATTTCAATGTTTCCAGTTCATGGATATACAATTCCAGGTGCTGTGGTGGGCCTGACATTTTGATAGGTAATTTATTCCCTGTATTGAATTCTATGTCTGCTGCTACTCAAGATGTCTAGTTTATCTCCATATTCACATTATGGCAAATGGACTTTAATTCCACATGGGAACAGGGTACTAAACAAATCTAAGTTGCCAATTTAGTTCATCAGAAAAATTTTCCCAAGCTCCGTGAAAACTATGCCATAAATTGAAAGATTTCTGGCCAAGTCATGGTCACCTCTGAAGGCTGTACTCTGATGTAAATCCCACTTTCACCCATTGTCTTGTTTGCTGTTTGTGGCTGAGTAAGCACCCACTCTGGGCAGCAGATCGTTAAAAGTAACTGATTAACAGCTGCTGCTGTAGAAGTTTTTGAGTTTTGTTTTCTGCAACCTGAAAGGGTGTTTGCTTTATGATTTTTTAATTAGAGTGTAAATATTGTAGCCCCATAAACCTCTTGATTTATAGCTGACAGGTGTGAAAGTTTGCACTTGCTGCAAAAGGCCCTAAGTCTTCTGTTATCTCCAGCCTCTGTTTTCCACCCTTTTCTCAGGCTATCTTGGCAGCTGGCTGTTTGGAGGTACTTATTCTGACTGAGGGTTTTCATACAAGAGCAGCAAACAGGAAAATGGCCAAGTGGAAAACTTATCCTTCGCTTTCCTCTCAATGTCTTCTTTGGGGTCTCTTCTCTGTCACTTTCTCAATTTTCTTTTTGCCTAAACTTTTGCATAATACTCATTCACTCTGTACCCTATATCCAAGTTTTCTTCTGATGGTATCACCTGTCCTATAGCTCCTTAGTCCCTCTACTGTGAGGAGAAAGGAATTAGTTTCAATATCTATCCATGGCTTTATTCACTAAACAAATATATTACATACATTGTTCCAGGTGCACATGCCAGTCATTGCCACCATAATGTACCATCTAGAAAAAGATGGAAGATACACACATGACTAAATTAGAGTAAAAGATCATTTTGAACTCTAAGTGCTAACAAAATAATAAAATTGAGACCTATGGAAATTTCTTAAACCAGAAGGGCAGGACATAAGTCTATTCTTCCCATATTCCTAGCACATGGTTCCTCACTTCTATTTCTTTTAGAAGACTATCTTTATTCTTCAGGCTGTCTTGTCATAATGACTTCTTTACCACATGACCCCAAATGAGTATCCCATCTGTTTTAACATTGACTCTGTACAAGCAATTTACAAAGACCAATAGTCTTTCCTGAGTCCATATTATTAGAAATCAGAATCTGATTGGTCCAGCTTGGTTCTAGTTCCATCTTAGTAAAATTCAGCCTTGAGTAATCAGTTGTGTCCCCTATGAGTATGGCCTAAATACCCCTTGCTATGGGTGGATAGGTGCATATTCTAGATCAGTATTGAGTAGGGACTAGGAATACACAGTAATAGATCCTGCCATAGCAAGATTCTGTGTTAGTTATGGAAGAGGAAAAAAGAAAGAAAAAGATAATTACAAGATTTGTTCCTTACCTTAAAGAACTTACAGTCTAATTGAGATATTAAGGCATGAACATATTGCTCACATATAATGCAATAATAAATGGTGCTTCTAATGAACATCAAAGAAATTGTTGTATGAAATCAGAAAAGAAAAAAAAAAAGACAGTATTACAATACCTTAGCAGGTGGTCAAAAAATACTTCAAAGGAAGGTAGGTTTTAAGTTATAGGAATGAAAGATAGGGCAGGAACCCAGAAGAGGGCTTGTTTATGGTTTTCTTGATGGTATTAACTAGGAGGAATTGTAGTAATCACTGGAAGGGTAGGTAACTAGTAATCTTGTTTACACATAGCAGTGTTTTTCGTTTTGTTTTGTTTTTGTTTTTTTTTAAGAATTATTTTATTTAACTTTATTTATTTATATATTTTTAAATTTTAATTTGACCATAGAGGGAGAGAGAGAGAAAGAAAGAGAGGGAATGTGAGGAAACAAGCCACCAGGTTCAGGACTCAAACTGTAGTCACCCATGTGGGAATCCAGTGCTTTTAACCACCACGCCATCTGCTGGCCCCAAGATAGCAGTGTTTTGTAGACCTGTCCATTCATGCAGAAAGGCAGTGATCCAGGAGAGAAATGATGGAGTCTTGAACTGGAGGAAAGAACTGTTATAAAGAAATAATGGGTTTTTGAGCTTCTACACATGTTAAACTAAGTACACTCAGAAGTTATAACCTGGCTATCTAAGAGCACACTTGAAATAAAATATCATGGGTATTTACTTCACTTTCCTTTTCTTGTTTTTTGTTTTTATTTATTTACTTTTGATTTTGATTTTGCTATAGAGTGTATGTGCTCGCCAGAGAAAGGTAGGTGGGAGGGCGTGGGAAGTGAGACAGTGCTTTCCACCCAGTTTCCTCTTAGAACTTTGGGCACACACACACAGACCTGGCAAGCTGCAATGTCTAGGACTTGAACAGCAGAGTCATCCCTGTAGGATCCAGTCACCTTAACCACCACATCATGGGTTGGTTCTATTTACTGTACTTTCAAAGATATATTCATAGTCATTAATGCCTTCATGTGTGGCAATCACTCCACACTTGCCCAGATTAGCCCATTTTACCTTTGTAGTAATTATTAATAGTGGCCTCTGTCACTTGAACTGTCATTCCAGTTTGGATGTTAAAGATGAAGACCATCTTACTCCTAGGACAAATTAGATAAAGAATATCTGTTATTATTTCAAATATCAAGAAACAAGAAAGTAGAACTTTTAAGACTGAGATCAAAATTTCTAGGTGACTTGGAAGTTGAGATACTGAGTCATTTAGATGCTCTAGGTAATTATGGGAACTCCTTATATACTCTGAAGGCATTATGAAACTCTTCCTATGCTATTATACCTTCTCTAATTCTGTTAGGCAACAGAAAACACTTAGAAGATAACCCCAATCTTAAATATATATGTCCACACACAGAAAAAGGGGGACTAGAATGTATCATGGCCTTTGGTAAAATGAACATTATTATCATAGTTGGCCAGAATAACATATTTTTGATGACAAACCAAAGATTGAGCAAGGTATTATCAGCTTTAAAAACACTAAAATGAAAAAAAAAATTAGTAAAGGATTTGTGTGTCATTCAACAGAGTTTTAGTGTCAACCATAGCAGTTCTTATTGAAAAACTGTTTAATACCCTCTACTTAATCAAAACTAAATTCTTCATAAATGACTCTTTAATAAAAAAGAAATGTCTATTAGTAACTTATCCTACAATGTAAAATTGCCTCCCAAATCCCAAAGAATGAAGCAGAGCTGATTGAGAATATTCTAACAGTCTTAGGGTTTTGATAAACAATAAAACCTCAAATACCAAATCACTCAGTAAGAAAGACAGTTGGATAACCTTAGACATGTTGATCCCCACTGATTATTTTTCCCCAGAAGCTTAAGTGTGAATAAAATGTTCTGCCATTTCGCCCTCTCATCAGATTTTACGTACTGGGGTTTTCAAGTTTCTCATATTCTTCTATTCTATTATCCTCCTTTATCTTTCTTGGAGTCTATGCCAGGAATTACTCATGCATAAAGATTATGTGAGAAGCCTTCATCTCCAGTGCTTTTTTCTAATTGTCAAATTTACAGTAAAAGGGATAATAACTATTGAGTACCAATTGATCTAAGCTTTTATAAATGCTATGGCAATTTCTATTATAGATTCAAGGAACAATCTTAACATAGTATGCAGTAGACTGCCTTAATTATCAACAAGACATTTTCCAAATTCCCCCTCCTCCTGAAAAATTTAATTCCCTTTTCTGTGATAGTGGAGGGCAGGAAATATATACCTCATTGAAAATGCATAGCTAGTCTTCAGTTGAGATAATTTCTTCATTGTCATTGATTTAAGCTTTGTCTCTTTTCTGTGTGTATCACAGAACAATCTTGAGGTTAGAGGTGATAGCATAGAATAATGGTTGGGAGTATATGAGTTAGAATCTCACTGCCTAGGTTTATTTTTATTCATGTTTGTTTATTTATTTTGAGACAGAGAGATCCCAACAGCATTTTCTTGCTGCCATCTACCCCCAATTTCAACTGACAAGGATCAGAGGAATGCATGTGTATGTTTGAGGTGCTCAGGGAGGTCCCGTTATGTGAAGTCAAGACCTTTCCCATGTGGGTCCAGTCATGTACACTGTGACATCACCTGGTTCCAACATACTGCCCAAGTTCTAAACTCGGCTTGCTAACTGGGTCATTTTGAATCTTTTTTTTCTTTCCTTAATATTTCTTAGTCCCAGTGTTCTCATTTGTTAAACAGAAGAACATCAGTAGCACCTATCCCAGGAGGTTAGGCACACATCAGACAATAGCTAAGGGCCTGGTATATAGTAGGTCTTTAATAAAATATTACCTTACAAAACAAACAAACAAAAACACTTAGAAGATAAACAGCTTAGATAACCATCCCTTGAATAATCATAGACTATGCCTTTCTCTTCTAGCAGATCTTGGTATCTACTGACATCCTTTCTTTAATTCCTGATATAGTTAGTCTCCAATTATAAGCTTAAAGTTCTCTATCTTTTTGGCCCAGGCTGAACTCCATTCCCTGAGGACACAGTTAATTTATTCAGGCCAATCATTATAAGCAATTCAAAGTTCCCCTTGGACTTCCTCTGGGATGAGGATTCAACTACTCCTTTATTATTTCCTAGAGAAAGGGTGACATAAACCCTAGTAATGTATTAGGGTTGACCCTGAATTAGTAGAAAATGCTTTCACTGAGTTACATTTCTGACCACTTTAGTTATGTCACAAAGATTTCAGACACAATTCCTTGTGGTTTACTTAACACATACCTACCAGAGAAGATTTGGTATGGTACAATGGTTCTTCAAGTTTCACATTCCAGGAGCACATTTTGGAAGGTGTTCCTTTGATTCATTGCCTACTCATTGATACACAGGCAGCCACTTTTATCTACCAAGATAGGAAGGAACACAAATCTTGATAGGAAATCTGACGCTCATTGTGCTAAATTCCCTGGCAATGTTATATTGGCAGGCTTCTGGTTTTATAATTATTTCCAGGTTCAAGTCAGATGCATACTTAAAATTCTTAAAATTTTGCTTTAATTACCAAAAACTCAGATTACTGGACAGCCAGATATTCTTTTGTAGATATAAGAGCTATTGAAATCTAAGAGAAATTTATGATTATTTTAATTTATAGCAAAGCAGTATATAGCTTTGGCAAGTAACAGTTTCCCTTTAGTTTCTGAGAACACTCACTTACCAGAACTGTTTGTCTCTATTATCCCATTGAATGCCTCTCTTTATGTACATGACCAAGTCTTCGTATTCCTGTAGGGTAAACCCTGTGTGATAGCTAATCCAGCTCAGGCCTTAATGATGATTGCCATTCACAAAACTGTGATGTGGCCAAATTATTCAATGGTGTCTTTTTTCAAGAGACCTACTAAAAGTTGCTTCACCAGTATGGCTTGTCCATTTTATCTAGCAACAGTCTTCTTTCTAAAAGATTTCTAAAGGACATTTAGGTATTAAAAATATAAATACAGGGACCAGCAGGTGGCAAAATGGTTATGTTGCTGGACTCCCATGTAGTCAACCACGGTTTGGGTCCCAAACCTGGCTTAAACTTATGCCAGGCACACGTGCATGCGTGCACGAGATCCCTAGAGGAGAATGGAGGAGAAGGGATTGTGGCATGGCCATCTCCCCAGCGGGTGATTTCTCGCTTTCTGTCTCTCTGTCTCTCTCTGTCTTTTCGGCGAGCACATGTGCTCTATAGCAAAAACCTCTCTAAAAACAATATATATATATATATATATATATATATATACACATACATACATACATACATGTATACACACAGTACTATTCCTCCCCTATCATGTTAAGACCTAATAAACAGAATTAAGACATTGTACTGGAACATGAATTGATATGTCTAAAAAGATTAATTACAACATGAACTCTATGAGAATCAGCCACACATTTAGGATCACTGAGATAGTATATAGAAGATATTATTTTCAACATGTCTATTTCACAAAGAAAGGAGAAGACCGTAAAGTCAAGTATTTCTGTCCTATTTTGTAAAATCATTGGTGAAAAGAGACAGAGAACATGAGATCAAACTTTTGGGGACTTTCTAATTCTAAGTGAAAATAATTTTTTTCATTTTTTTAAAAAAAATCTTGCTGCTAGCCTCCAGAAAAGCCATTTGATATGATACAATTGCTACCAGTAATAAGACTGTGCATGAGAAACCTCATCTTTGGCAGTACTCTAGAAATGAAAGTAGAGCAAGAAAAAAAATCACCTTTGTTAGACAGAAGGTTAGATGTATTAAAATAAAATCTTAATGGAACCAAAGTAAAGACCTGTACCATGTCCAAGATTTCTGGTGGGAAAGTTTCAGCAGTGATGAATTATTTCCCAAACAGGATAATTATTGAGCAGTGCAATGTTACACAAGAGAAACAATGCAGTTTTGAAAGAACCAGAAAGGTAGGAGAATGATCTTTGCACCAATTCAAAGTGGTCATTTGTTCATTTGTTTGTTTTAAACACAATCTACTCCATCAACCTGGGAATGTTCAGGAAGAAAATGATAGAGCATCTAAACTAAGCATCATGGCAGCTATATGTAGTCACTTTAATCCTCTAACTGGAATTGATTAGATGATGTGAACTTTCCTTTTGTCACTTAAAAAGAAAGCCTAATTTCAGTGGACAGTTTTCATGAATTTTCATTGAAACAAACCAACAAACTTGCTATTTCTGTTTCTTTACTTTCTATTTACTGAACAAAGTTGAATTTCTTCCTGTCAAGGTTATCAGTTTTATTTATCTGGCCAAAGATGGTGGTCACCTGAGGTCATCAGGTGGCATGGTAGTTAAGGCCAACCACATGGTCAACCACAGTTTGAGTCCTGGACCTGGCAGTTTGCTTTCTCACTTTCCTTTTCTCTCTCTCTCCCTCTCACTGATGAGCACACACGCCCCATAGAAAAATTTAAAATAATAATAAATAAAATGAAATAAATAATTCTAATTAAAAAAAAAAAGATGGTGGTCACTTTCAGTTTGTATCCTATTCTATTCTAAAGGTTTTCAGCACATTTGATCGCTTCTTCTTTCTGGAAACATATGTTCCTTTGTCTTGTCTGTTTCTATTTTCTCCCAATTCCTATTATATTATCAAATTCCTCTAATTTAAGCTCCGTTTCTGACTCCTCTTCTTTCTTTACACTCTTCTAAGAGCTCAGTGCTTTAGGATCTGTCTTGTCTCCACTTCTTCATTTAAACAATGTCTAAGTAAATAAATCCAGTTCCATAACTTCATATGCTGTTGACTCTCATCTTAGATCTCCAGCCCTGATTATTCCTTTGAGTTTCAGTTTCATACATCTAACTACCCTCTTTCATATTTCTACCATTTTCCAAAGGTCATATCTTTATTTCCTCCTCTCTGCTTCCTCCATAGTGTATGCATTCATATCCTGCTTTCTGTTTCTGTCTTCAGTCTTTCCCACCTCAGCACAGAGTGTACTGTTCATCTACTGGTTCAAACCAAAGCTTTCAAAGTCATACTTCTATCATGTCTTTCTCATGGATCTGGCCCACCATAAGCCTAACATAAGCTAACATTATGCCTCTCCTAATCCACTGTAATAGCCTATTAAACAATGTCCCTGCTTTTCATTTTACCCTCCATATAGCATCTAAAATGGATTTTAAGTGTTTTTCCAATTCTTTAAGATGTGATGTTGAGTTATTTATTTGCCACCTTTCTATGTGTGTGTGTGTGTGTGTGTGTGTGTACACTAAAGGCTATGAACTTGATTCTTATGACTGCTTTTGCTGTGTCTCAAAGGTTATGAAAGTAACCAGATAGATACCGATAAGCAATGAAGATGACAATATTACATCTGAAATATTTGAAATACAAAAAATTATGAGAGAATACTATGAATAACTATATCCCAACAAACTTGAAAATCTAGATAACATGGACAAAGTTCTGGATGAGTATGTTACCTAGGTTGAATCAGGATAAAATAGAAAGCCTGAATAGAATAATAACAAGTGAAGAGACTGAAACAGTGATAGGCTCCCAAGAGAGAAAAGCCCAGGTCCAGATGGCTTCACTTCTGAATTCTACAGAACTTAAAAAAAAAAAAAAATCTAACTCTGATTTTTCTTGAACTAGTCCTAAAGATTCAAAAGAAAGGAATCCTCCCAATCTCATTTTATGAAGCCTCAATTACTTTGACATCAAAACCAAACAAACAAATAACAAAAAAAGAAAACTATAGACCAATATTCCTGATGAATAAATGCAGAAAATGAATGTGATAGAATACAACATTCCTTCATAATGAAGAGTCTCAGAAAAATTGGAGTAGAAGGGACATTTCTCAACATAATAAAAGCCATATGTAATAGCCATATATAATAGACCTACTGTGAGCATCATGTCAAATGGGGAAAAACTAAAAGCTTTCCAATTAAAAACTGGAACAAGACAAGGTTGCCCACTCTCTCTACTATGCTTTAACATAGTACTGGAAGTTCTAGCCAAAGCAATAAGATAAGAGAGTAAAATAAAGGGCATTCAGATAGGAAAAGAAGAAGCTAAACTGTCCCAACTTGTAGATAATATGATTATATGTATAAATAATCCTAAGGAATCTACAAAAAACTTTTAGAAGTGATAAATAAATTCAGAATAGTGACAGGTTACAAAGCCACTCTACAAAAATCTGTAACTTTTAATACAACAATAATGTATAAAACTGAAACAGAATTGAATGCAATTCCATTTGCAGTAACTATAAAACAAATAAGATACTTAGGAATAAGTCTAACCAAAGTAAAAGACCTTTACAAGGAAGATAAGAAAAACCGAAAAAAGAAATTGAATCTGATAAAAAAGAATAGAAAGACATCTCATGCTCTTGGATTGGAATAATTAATATAATAATGATGTTAGTACAACCCAAGTAAATCTACATATTTAATGCAATCCAAATCCAATTACCTGAGACATTATTCACAGAAATAGAAAAAGCAGTTATAATCTTTGTCTGGAATCATAAAAGACCTTGTATTTTCAAGGCAATACAGTATTGAAATAAACTAGGAGGCATCTCACTACCTGACTTTATAATATAAAACATGGATAATTAAAACAGTACAATACTGGCACAAAGAGACACACCAACCAGTGAAATAGAATCTAGAATCCAGAAATACCTCAAATCAGTCAACTGATCCTTGATCATGGGTATAAGGCAATTCAGTAGAGAAAAGAAAGTCTCTGGCAAATGGTGTTGTGAACATTGGATTTCCCCCTAAAGAAAAATGAAACTGGACTCATATCGCTCATCCTTAGCTAGAATTAACTTCAACATGGATTAAAGACTTAAACATAAAACCTCTAACCACAAAACTATTGGTAGAAAATGCAGGGGAAACTTTTGAAGACATTGGCATAGGCAAATTTTCTTAAATAAGACCCCTAAAGCACAGGCAATATACCCTAAAATAAACAGGTGGTATTACATTGCTAAAAAGCTTTCTCACAGTAGAAGAAACTATAATTAAAGTAAAAAGGCAATCCTCAGAATCGGAGAAAATACTTACAAATTATCCCACAGATAAAAGACTGATTATCTAGAATATATAAGGAACTCAAAGTTCTCACTCATACAATTAGAAATAATCCAGGACCAACAGATGGTGGATGAAATATGGTTCGAGTACCAAATCCGGTGGCTTAAAACTCACATTGGGCATGTGTGCATGCGTGCCCATGATCCTGAGAGGAGAATGGAGAAGAAGGGATTGCAGCATACCCATCCTCCCTGGGGGGTGATGTCTCACTTTCTGCCTCTCAGTCTCTCTGTCTTTCTGGCAAGTACAAGCACCCTATAGCAAAATTCTTTCCAAAAAAAGAAAATAAATAGAAATAATCCAATTAAAAACGGGCAAATGAATCGAACAGACAACTTTCCAAGGAAGACTTGTAAATAGCCAACAGCCATATGAAAAAATGTTCATAGTCTCTCATCATAAGGGAAAAGCAAATGAGCTATCATTTAACCCCAATTAGAATGGCTAGGATAAAAAAAAAAAAAAAAAAAAAAAAAGAGAACAATAAGTATTGGTGAGGCTGTGGTGAAAGAATTCTCTCTCCTTCTTTTTTTAAGAGACAGATTTTTGCTTTAGGGTGTGTGAGCTATCCAGAGAGACAGAGAGAAACAGAGAAACAGAAAGCGAGAAATCACCCCCTGGGTGGGGAATAGCAATGCTGCAATCCCTTCTCTTCCATTCTCCTCTCAGGATTTGGTGCACACATGTACATGCACCCGGCATGAGTTTTAAGCCACAAAATCCAGGATTGAACTGCATTTGACTCTGTAGGAGTCCACTGATGTAACCATTACACCATCTGTTGGTACCAGGAACTCTCTTACACTGTCAGTGGGGATGTAAATTAGCCCAATCTCTCTGGAAAACAATATAGAAATTTCTCAAAAACCTATAAATGAAACTTTCATATGGCCTAGCAATCCCACTTTTTGGTATCTACCTAGAGGATAAGAAAACACTCAGTCAGAAAGATATCTGCACGTTCATGTTTATAGCACCATCATTTATAATTACCAAAACATGGAACCAACCAACCAATGTGTCCAAAAACTAATGATTAGACTGAAAAACTGTGGCATGTATACATACTATGGAATATTACACAACTATAAGTAACATTGAAATCCTATCATTTAACTCAACATGGGTGAGTGTAGAGGCTGTAATGTTGAGAGAAGTGAGTCAGACTTTAAAAGATACGCATGGTATATCCTTATTCCATTTGTACTGAGTGTCTGTAATTTATTGCAGAGGTTGAGAGATCTGAAGATATGATGGTGGAGAGGATTCGTGTAAATGCTAATAACAGTAAAAGGGAAAGTAGTTGGTAAAAAGTGAGTGCTGGATAGTGGGTGTGAGCCAAATCAAAAGAGAAATAAAAAATTATAAATGATAAACTTTTGTGTACAGGAGAAAAACAAATCAAAATCTTTCTTATACTGTCTGAAATAGTTCACTATTTGTTAATTTATCAGTCATCAAAAGAGCACTTTGCCTGAAAGAAAGGTCTGGATAGTGTACAAAATGTTCACAATCTTTTGCAAAGTTGTATTATTGCGACTGAAATTTATTTTGTCGATGTTTTTTGAATGAACTGAATAAATTTTTTATTTTTTTTAGAAAAAGAAATATAGAAAATATAAATTGTACTATGAATAAAAAAGACTACAGATATAGATAAAAGGAAAAAATTTAAATGATAAGGTATTATGTACAATTTAATATGATAAAAAAGTCTAGATAGAATACATATTCATGTAAAAAATATAAATTTAAAATTTATTTGAAGTAGAATTATGAATAGATCAATTACTTTACCATAGACATTTGCCTGAAAAGAATTCAAATGATTTTAAGAGTAACTTCATAAAAACTTTAAGCAGATAATTATTATGTTTTTAATATTCTTTTAGAGCATTGTTGAATTGCCTTTTGCAAGGCTAATAAGACTTGATATAAGAAGTGAAAAAAAAGAGCATAAACAATAATTATATGTGCCAAAGAATTCAAATAGTATAAAGATGGACACAATCAGTCATCTATTATAAAGAATAATGTATCACAATAAGAAATATTCATTAACATAATAATAGCTCAATACTTAAGAAATGTATACATCTTTTTTGGGGGGAGGGAGAGGTTTTTTTGCTATAGAGCGTGTGCGCTCTCCAGACAGACAGAGACAGAGAGACAGAAAGCGAGAAAAGTCCTCCCACGGGGGATGGCCATGCCACAGTCCCTTCTCCATTCTCCTCTCGGGATCTTAGGCATGCACGCACATGTGCCTGGTGTGAGCCTTAAGCCACCAGGTTCAGGACGTGAACCGCGGTCGACTACGTGGGAGTCCAGTGACATAGCCATTACGGTAACTGCTGGTCCCAAGAAATGTATACATCTAATAATCTATAATAATAGGTCTTAGAAAAATTATATCATTGTTTTAATAATGTGGAATAAGCATTGTTTAACAACTATCCTTGGTTTTAAAAGGTTTATAGTGATTTATGATAAAAAAAAAACTTCCTTAGTTTAATAAATCAATCAGAAACAACAGTACATTTTCTATTTAATTGTGTGAAATTCTGAAACAATGTGAAACAGAAGAAACATTTTATATAAATTCAGTTGCTATTTTGTTTTTACTCTGAACCATACTAAATGGGGTTAATATGCATAATAAGAGAATATATATATATATATATATATATATCAGATATATTTACATTATAACATATATAACTCATATATAGCTCAGAGGACAAACTGCCATAATCACCTACCTTAAAAATCTAAAAGCATTTGAAAATAAATTATATAATTCATCATTTTTAGAAAATAAAGAAGAAAAATCATATGATCAGTTCAATAAACATGGAAAAGTACTTAATAATATTTAATGTGTGTTTAAGGTATTTATCAAAAGATACTATAAATAAAATAAATATGCAACCACAGACTAGGAAAATATTTGCAAATCATATCTGAAAAATGACTAGAATCTTTGATACATATGAACTCTTTTTTTTTTTTTTTGGAGAGGTTTTTGCTATAGGGCACGTGCGCTCGCCAGACAGAGAGAGAGAGATAGAAAGCGAGAAATCACCCCCCAGAGGGGCTGACCACGCCGCAATCCCTGTTCCTCCATTCTCCTCTCGGGATCTTGGGCATGCACGCACACGTGTCTGGCGTGAGTTTTAAGCCACCGGGTCCGGCATGCAAACCGCGTTCGACTACGTGGGAGTCCAGCAACATAGCCATTACGCTAACTGCTGATCCCCATATGAACTCTTATAACCCAATAATAAGAAATAAAACTCTAATGTAGTACCTTTTTTTTTTTTTTTTTTTTTTGAGAGAGAGTGATTTTTGCTGTAGGGTGCATGCACTCACCGGAGAGTCATAGAGACAGAAAGCGAGGGGGTATGGCCACTCTGCAAACCCTTCTTCTCCATTCTCCTCTTGGGGTCTTGGGCATGCATGCACATGGGCCTGGCATAAATTTTAAACCACCAGTTCTAGGACCTGAATCACAGTAAATGAAGTAGAAGCCCAGTTACATAACCATTACACCATCGGCTGGTCCCCTAATCTAATATCTTGAAAGCAAAATATTTGAACAAGATGCTTTGTAAAAGAAGGCATATGAATAGCCAATGAAACATAAAAAGTGCACAAATTCTAGTAGTAAACACAGTAAGTGATTTTTTTTTACATAAAAAGTGTATTGTCTATAATGCCATTTATACAGACTTCTAGAACAGAAAAAAATGATGAATGGGGAAAAATGTAACATAGTGGTTGTTTCTGAAAAGATAAGAGCACAGATTGTTTAGGAAGGGGAATAAGAGAACTTTCTGAGTGATGGTCTTGGGTTCATAGTTCATGCATTTGTCAAAATTCAGGGAAGATTAATGTAAGATTTATGCATTTCATTGTAGACAAAATTAATTCCAAAAGAAAAATGCAGATAAATATAGAATTCTAGTTAATGCTATAAATACTGACATATATAGGAGAAGTGTACTAATGTCTATAAGTTACTTAGGAATGATTCAAAATCTCAATTATATTACTAACTGGAGAGAGAAATCAGTAAATATATGATAAAGTAAATATAGCACGATGTTAATGGTAGACTGTAGATTGTGGGGATACAAATATTAACTATAAAATCACCTTTGTAATGTGCTTGAAAATTTTGTCATGGTATCATAGGAAATATATTTTTTTAAAAAATTAAAAAGAGGGGCCAGTAGATGGCATAGTGGTTACATTACTGGATTCCCACGTGGCCAAAAGCTGTTTGAGTCCTGGACACGGTGGTTTGTAAATCAGACTTGGGCACATGTGTGTGTGTGCCCAAGATTCTAAGAGAATGGGAAGGAAGAGACTGTGGTGTGACCATCCCCCCAGGGGGTGATGTGACCATCCCCCCGGGGGGTGATTTCTCACTTTCCTTCTCACTGTCTTTGTCTCTTTTTCTCTCTGGCAAGCACACACACCCTATGGTAAAAACCTAAAACAACAACAACAACAACAGCAATAACAAAGGCACTAAAAAGAATCAACTGGAAAATTATTATAGCTCATAAAATAGTTCAGAAGGTGGCTGGATAAAACCCAAATATACAAAAAATTGCTTTGTAGAGAATTTAATAAAAGACTAAGATTCAATTCATAATAGTAACAAAGCTATTAAGACTCAACAAAATCTAGGACCCAATACACAATAGAAACAAAAGCCGAAATACACATGGAAGTCTATTTCACAAGAAATGTGTGAGAACAACATAAGGAAAATTATAAGCTTTAGCTTTTCTGAATTGCATAATTCCTGACCTGATTTTATAGGAACATCTCATATACCTATGTACGGAAATGGCTGATATTATAAATATTATTGGATATGAATTTTACCTAAATAAAATCAATGCAATTTCAGCTTTTAAAATACTATGTATCATGAGAAAATAACTAAAGTACATTTGAAAGAATATATAGGTAGGAGTTTCAAATTTGGAAATAAAAAGAAAAATTGGAAGAAAAACAATTTAGAATGTTGTTATAATATTTAAATAATTAAAACAATGTTGACCAGTTAAATAGATATTGGGGGAAATAGGAAGCTCAGAAAGAGACCCTTATAAATATAACAACCTAGTATATCAGAAAGAAGTCATTTTAAATCAGGAGAGAGAGGATTTAGTAAAAATAAAGATGTAATTTTCTAAGTTATGGTAATATTCTACCTCTGTGATATATACTGATTGATTAAATCTCTGATGAACATAGTACAAAATAATGAACATGACAGAAAAATAGACTGTTGTATATTATTGTGGTAGATTATACATTCCCCAAGAAACATCAAGATCATAAGCCATAAAAAATAAAATGGACAACCCTGACCAGTACATATTTAAAATATCTATGAACAAACTGATGTCATAAGCAAAGATTAAAATACAAAGTGAAAAATTACCTGTGACATGGATAGATATGTAGCATGAATAAAAATATAGATAGATAAAACAGGAATAAAGTTATTTATTCTTATATAACCAGGGTTCATTCCAAATATTTAAGGAGTTCTTTCAAATTACTAGAGAGACAAATAAATTAATAGAATAAATAAAAAGAATGAGAGGTATGAATTGACATTTATTAAAAATTTAAATAAATAATAAATGAGAAAAGATGCTAAATCATATTAGGGAATCAGACCAATATACACTGGGAAGGCAGTTTTAAATTTTCTTTTGATCTCTATGAATAATACATATAAAATTCAAAGGAATTATGTAACAACTACTATTATGAAAGTATGGAAGGAAAATGAATCTCTCATACACTGGTGTTAGATGTGTAAAAAGTTCTGGGAGAAGATTTTTATAGATTTATTAAATTTTTAAATATTCCCTTACTCACAAGTACCAAGTCTAAGCATCTATCTTTATAAACGGTATGTAGCACATAAGAAATAAAGTGTGAGTTTATTTATTGCAGTATATATAAAAATATTTTTAAAAAATGGAGAACCTGTCTTTGCAATAATTAGAAATAGTTAAATAGGAATCAGCAGTGAGTATAATGGCTTTGTTGCTGAACTCCCATGAGGTGGACCGCAATTGGAGTCCCAGACCCAGTGGCTTTAAACTCACGCCGAGCGTGTGTGCGTGCGTGCCCAAGATCCAGAGAGGACAATGGGGGAGAAGGGATTGTGGGGTGGTGATACCCCCCAGGGGGTAATTTCTCGGTTTCTGTCTCTGTCTCTCTCTTTCTGGCAAGCGCACACGCCCTCTAGCAAAAACCTCTAAAAAAAAAAAAAAGAAATAGCTAAATAAATGGTACATTCACAATATGAAATACTGTGTACAAATTGAATGTTTATACAGTGACTATGAAAAGAGCCTTTATTCCTAATTGAATAGAAAACAAGTAAGTTGTAAAACAGTATGTGTCTGATTATTTGCATTTGTCTAAAAAATTATATACTTTTAAGATATGTAGAAAATGACTCAGAAATATAAACCTAAGGTTTCAGCAGTCATTTTCTACAGAGACAATGTTTATCAAAGAAGCATAAAAGGAGGTAACACTTTCACTTTTTGATATCCCCTTTTGTGTTTTCATGCACCTCATAGTAGGGCCCAGCAGGTGGGCATAGTGGTTCAAGTGCTAGACTCCCATATGGCTGACCATGGTTTGAATTAGAGACCTGATGACTTGAAAATCACACCAGATGAGTGTGCTTTCTTGCCCAAAGCCCAGGAGGAGAATGAAGAAGGAATTAAAGCATGGCCATCCCCTGCTGTGGGGAGATTTCTCACTTTTCCACTCTCTCTCTTCAACAAACACACTTGCACTATGATAAAAACTTCAGAAAAAATAAAAAATAATGTGTTATGTACTTCTCCAGAAAATTTCCTTTAAAAAGAGAAATTGCAAGGAAAGAAAAATGGAGGAAGGAGAAGAGGAAGGAAGAAAGGAAGCAGGCCTGAGAGGGGAAGGAAGGGAAAAGAAAGAGGGAGGAAAAGAAAAAGAGCTAGAAAGAAAAAGGCAGTGTTTTGTGGAGAGGATGAGAACTAATGGAAATGAGAAAGACTTGGGGAATAACAATAAGGCCATGGAGACAGCAGAGTATGGACATATGAGGAGGACTAACCCTTCCTAGTCAGTATGCCTGGAATCTGGAAAGTGGGTCTGGACTTCAGAGGTTACACACAGCACAAATCACAAATATGCAGTACTTTTGAAAACACATGAGTGTTCTGTTACTCAGGATCTGACGTTCAGCACTGGTTCAGCCAACATGACACTACACACCCCCTGTTATAAGTAACACTATTCAGGCCCCTGAGTGAAATGCATTTTCACATTTATTCCATTGTATCTGTGAAAAGAGAGACGACTGCATTTAAATCCTGAGAAGTTATGTGAGTAGTGCTCTTGCTGACTGTGGAAATAGACACACAAATGCCAGGGGAATGTAAGCAACTAATGGCTTTAGTGAGAGAAAACAAATTAACTCATCAAATCTTCCCCTAAGATAACATGACTGCAATAGATTCTTGAATAACAAAGCATCATTTTCAAGTAACCATTTTCTTGGTTCTCTTCATTTTCTAGTTTCTAATTCCTCCATTTTAGGGTTTCAAAAAAAATAGTGCAATATTTGCAACAGTTGCACACGATGGCTGAGGAAATTTTTTTCAGATTTAGACAATTCATAATTTCCTTAAATTTATATATTATGTGGTTACATGTTACAGTAATAAAAAAAAATTTAGAGGTTTTTGCCTTAGGGCACATATACACAAAGAGAGAGAGAAACAGAGGCAGTGAGAGGAAAAGTGAAAAATCATCCCCTCCAGGAGATGGCCACACCGCAATCACTTCTCCTACCAGGATCTTGTATACACATACACATGTGCCTGGTGTGATTTTTCAAGCCACCAGATCTGGGACTCAAACTGTAGTTGGTCATGTAAAAGTCCAGCAACCTAACCGCGACACCATCTGCTGGTCCCAATAATAATTAAATTTAATACCCATGTACCCATTCTATTTCTTTTCTTTTCTTTTATGAGAGATTTTTGCTATAGGGCAAGAAATCATCCCCCATGGGGGATGGCCATGCCACAATCCCTTCTCCTCGACTTTCTCCTGGGATCTTGGGCACACAGGCACATGCACCCAGCATGATTTTGAAGTCATCAGTTCCAGAACTGGAACCACAGGGGGTCATGTGGGAGTCCAGCGATGCAATCTCTACGCCATCTGCTGGTCCCGATATCAATTCTATTTCTACATAAATCTACAAACTATTTAGAAAGTGGTTAAAATTGTAATATAAATGTTAACATTTTATATGAAGAAGATAAAATAAGTTATAATAATTTTAATAATAATAATCTATTACAAGCTATAAGTTATTTAAACATGATATACAAAAATTCTTCCTTGATTTCCAGAACTCAGTGCTGGTTTAAGAATTTTATTTGCGGGAACAGCAGTTAGCGTAATGGCTATGTCACTGGACTCCCATGTAGTCGACCATGGTTCAAGTCCTGGACCCGGTGGCTTAAATTCACGCC
>NW_006208570.1:895396-925070 GCF_000334495.1 Tupaia belangeri chinensis | reverse complement strand
ACACATGTGCCTGGTGTGATTTTTCAAGCCACCAGATCTGGGACTCAAACTGTAGTTGGTCATGTAAAAGTCCAGCAACCTAACCGCGACACCATCTGCTGGTCCCAATAATAATTAAATTTAATACCCATGTACCCATTCTATTTCTTTTCTTTTCTTTTATGAGAGATTTTTGCTATAGGGCAAGAAATCATCCCCCATGGGGGATGGCCATGCCACAATCCCTTCTCCTCGACTTTCTCCTGGGATCTTGGGCACACAGGCACATGCACCCAGCATGATTTTGAAGTCATCAGTTCCAGAACTGGAACCACAGGGGGTCATGTGGGAGTCCAGCGATGCAATCTCTACGCCATCTGCTGGTCCCGATATCAATTCTATTTCTACATAAATCTACAAACTATTTAGAAAGTGGTTAAAATTGTAATATAAATGTTAACATTTTATATGAAGAAGATAAAATAAGTTATAATAATTTTAATAATAATAATCTATTACAAGCTATAAGTTATTTAAACATGATATACAAAAATTCTTCCTTGATTTCCAGAACTCAGTGCTGGTTTAAGAATTTTATTTGCGGGAACAGCAGTTAGCGTAATGGCTATGTCACTGGACTCCCATGTAGTCGACCATGGTTCAAGTCCTGGACCCGGTGGCTTAAATTCACGCCGGGCGCGTGCGCGTGCATACCCAAGATCTCGAGAGGAGAATGGAAGAGAAGAGATTGCAGCGTGGCCAACCCCCCTGAGGGGTGATTTCTCGCTTTCTATCTCTCTGTCTCTCTCTGTCTGTATGGCGAGCGCATGCACCCTATAGCAAAAACCTCTCAAAAAAAAAAAAAAAAGAATTTCATTTGCAATTCAAGTTGCTATTGCCTGAGTAAACCAAAATTTCTATAACTAAAATGATTAAAATACTTTAAAATAACTACAATGAGTCACAAAAGGTTGTCAAATTTGGCATTTCTGTCAGTGGTAAATAAATTATGCAAAAATATTGACTACAGTAACATAAGTAGTGATTTTGCTGAAAGGAAGTTAAAAACTATATTTTATAGAAAATATATAATAATTTATGGATTATTTATGTCTCACTATTATGATTCATCCAACATTATTGGCCCATCAGTAGAATCTCTAGACATGTGCAGTAATAATCGGATGTATTAGTCCTTATGTTTCACCAACTTTCAATGATATGTAGATTTTAGCTTTATATTTTTCTAACTTGCTCTATTATAAAGAAGCATCTTTCACTATCTGGAATAAAATATTTTATTTAAGAGATGGTTCATTTGACTTAGATCTTTTAAAGATTTTAGTCATAGAGAGCTCTTAAAAATATATAGTTTTAGAACTATGCATGGATTTCAAAATTTGGGGTATCGAACTTATATTTTAATTCTAATTTCCAGGATATTTTTGACGTCTTCCATTTGTACTCTTGTCCCAGGCCACACAGATCTGATACATGAACCTGTCACTACTTTGTCCAGTTCAAACCCAATAAACGAACTTCTTGTTCCCTGTGATTCTCCACATGGTAAACGTTGCATGGAGTCAACAAATATTATCTACTAGTGCAGAGCTTCGCTTTCCTCTTCGCAAATTTGGGCCCCAAATAATCTCCTTTGCTTTCCCTGTGGTTTTAGCCTCCTACTCCTTTTTAGATAAGAGTCACACATAGAAAACTTGGTCTCTTGATCTTAAGATACTTGTCCCCCTACTAAAAGAACTTGAAGTGCTCTTATTTTCTTAGTGGATTACTTTTTTTTTTTTTTTAAGATTATAAGAATTTATTATATGTATCCAAAAGTATATTGTGCTTTGTTCTCTTGAGACTATTATTATCAACGAGAGGGATTCATAAGTAGTGTAACCATTTAAGTTACAAGCCAAGCAGGGACACCTTTGAGAATAATATCAATAATTACAGCAGGACAGTGAGTGGAGACTGTTCTCTTTCAACAAATCAGGAACCAAGGAACGACTTAAAAATTACTCTCGTAATTTTTAAAATTACTCTTATATGAAGGGAATATAGACAGGGCCATGCACAAGGAGCAAAAGGTGGGCATTCTTGCTTTCTTTCCCATTTTGATGAATACATAGAACTTTTGTTGTGTTGGAATAGCACGGACTTGGGAGTCAGAGCCCACATTCAGTGGGTCCAAGCCCTAGTTTTATTCTCTTTTGTTATCATCCCTAGAAAGATTTGTCTTGTGCTTTTCGTTTGGGGAGCGAAGCAGAGGGAGAGAGCCAATTGGCTTCTTTCTAGCCTATATCTTATTATGAAGCAAAATGTGATTTTTTGTTTTTTAACCTCTGCCAGGGAACAACTACAATAAAAAGAAATTGAAACACACCACTACAAAAGGAGAAAGAGGCAGCCGGGAGACACTGGCCAGGATAGTCTACAGTTCTAACTCCAAAAAACACCATATTCAGTGCTGTAAATTATGGGTGTACCAAGATGGCACCCTTTCAAATTATTTGCAAAATTAACTACGACTTCTTTTCTGGGCTCCAGATGAACTTTAAAATAATTTGAGACATTTTCCCCCTGAGCTTCTGAACCAGATAAAAAACAATTTGTGTTCTTCCTAGCTGGGTTTTTTCCCAAGAAACAATTGATAGGTACTGTTAAGGTCTAACATCACTTAAAAATACTTTGCAAAGATGGTCACATCTTCCATGCTTTTCTGCAACGTGACAGATTTAATCATAGAATCTGGTAGAAATGACACTGTGCCATTTCTGCACGTAACCTGGGAAAGTTTGGTCTGGCTCCTCACTATCTGTCTTCCCCCAGAGTTTTGCCAAAGGAATAGCTTACTGAGAGAGAAAAGCTGAAGCCCCCAAGGAGGAAAGATGAAAAAGAATGAAAGTTCATCATGCAGGGATGTACCTAAAACTTGTCACTCAATGATAATTAGACCTTTGTGAGAAGTATGAGAGCAGAATCTTTATTAGACAACTGTCTGTTTTTTGTTTTGTTTTGTTTTGTTTTTAATAGAATTTGGTTTAGGGGAGAAATGTGAGCTCTCATAACTAATATCAACCATGCTAGAATTTCTTTCAAATGTTTAACTGCCAAAACTTAGAGGAGAAAAAAAAATGCAACCCATGCCATAGGGGACTATTTCTTTTTTCTTTGTAAGAGATCAGACATGATTAATATCTGCCCTAACTCAACGAAACCCTGTTAACTTAAAAAAAAAAAAATACTGGTCTTCTAATTCTCCTGACCTTACCTGAGCTAAACATCTCTGATGGACACTGATTCCCCTCAAATAATATTTCTCTGGAATGAGAACCATTTTTGCTCAAAGCTAAAAAGTGCACGAAATACAGCTTAAGTGGAGGAACAGTATATCCTTTAAGATGATGACAAGGTTAGGTTTATGTTAGGGTCTCATACTCTTGCCTCAGGGGAAGAAAAGAAAGAAGGATATGATATAGGAAATTTATCAGATTCCACTAAGGTCTTAACTAAAAATTCAATTCTTCAGATTTTTAATATGTGCTCACTTTTGTGCTCTGGATATTGGAAGGTACTCAATATTGTAAGAATATTCTTCGGTGATTTATGAAATCATTGGTTCTGGACCCAATCTCAATTTATTTGCAAGGTAGGAACCAATGGTGCTATCATTGTACTTTATTGGGAAAGTGTTCTCTTACTTTGCTGTTGTTATACCTATATATTTTTCATGGGCTAAGAGAATTATACTTTTTTAGTCCCTTTCCCACACATACACATACAGAGACCTATAGGGTGGGGTTTGTAAAGTAGCCACAGGATTATATATAAAAGCAAGCATTGTGGGGATGAAATATCCTGTAGTATAAAAATGTGAACATCAATATGATGCAATAATAAAAATAGTTGTAAGAACAATTGTCAACTCTGTGTGTCCTTTACTTTGTGCGGGTGTCATATCAGTCTTGGACAGTGATTAATACTACTCTTGTCTAATTGACTCTTGCCATCCACCACCAGAGATAGGCTGCAATAGCTTAAAACCGAGCAATTGAACCAATCGCTCACTATGAATAAACCATCAGTGAGAAAGTACTTGCAAAGAAATAACATGTTCACCATTTTTATTTTTTTAAGGAAGGATTTTTTTGCTATAGGGCACATGTGCTTGCCAGAGAGACAGAGAGAGAAAAAGCACGAAATCATCCTCCCAGAGGGAATGGCCATGCTGCAATCTTTTCTCCTCCATTCTCTTCTTGGGATTTGGGCATGTATGCACACTCACCCAGCATGAGCTTCAATTTGCTGGGTCAGGGATTCACACCTCAGTTGGACTTGTGGAAGTCCAACACCTTAACCACTATGCCACCCGCTTGCCCCAACATGTTCACTTTTTTTTGTTTTTGAGAGGTTTTTCACTATAGGGTGTGTGCGCTCGCCAGACAGACAGAGACATAGAGACAGAAAGTGAGAATTCACCCCCCCAGGGGGGATGGTCACACCGCAATCCCTTCTCCTCCATTCTCCTCTCGAGATCTTGGGCATGCACGCACACATGCCCGGCGTGAATTTTAAGCCACTGGGTCCGGGACGCGAACTGCAGTTGACTACGTGGGAGTCCAGCGACATAGCCATTACGCTAACTGCTGGTTCCCCCAACATGTTCACTTTTAAAGAGAGTGGAAAATTTCTATAGAAGTATTGGGTTGTTGGTAAATTCATGCCATAATTTTCTATGGAAAAAAATACGTCATGACTTTTCTGATGATCCAATATTATGTTGAATTAAAATTAAGGTATGAGCTATTAATTAATGTACTTTGCTGCTCTACACAGAACACAATTCTGGAAACAAATTGGCTGTGTTTAAATCTAAGACCTTACTATCTGAATAATGTTGGGCAAGATACTTAACTTTTCTGTGCTTAGGCTTTTGTATCCAGAAATGGAGGATGATAATGATAGTACTAACCTTTGTCATGTAGATTAAAATAATATGTATTAAGAATTTAGAGCTGTGGCATGCTATATAAATGCTACATAAGTGCTTTTAAAATAAAAATTGTATTTACCTAACAATTGACAAGTAAGCTCTTGTAAAGTACTAAGAATTGTACCTCACATATAATAAGTACTATGCGCATTCACTGGTAATAACGTGAATTAGAAACGATTTATTACATAAGCAACATATTGCATTGATACTAGGATAGAAAGGGATACAAAAATGAAAAAAAAGGCAGAAAATAAACTTAGCACTTACTATGTGCCAGTCACCTTGTGAGGTACTATCATTTATAATGTCTTTGTTAACTTTCATGAAAACTAAATAAGATGTAACTATCACAATTTTATGTAAGAGGCAATAAAATTTGGAAAGGTAAAGCATGAGATAAACTGTGAAAATATGAAGCAAATGAGTCCTAAGAACTCAGATTTCCCAGACATGAAAATTCAAGCTTATCATGCTAGATTTTATAGTTTGAGTCCTCAAGGAGGTAACAACTTAGGGTCAATAGATATATATAACAATTTATGGTCATATCAGATAGTGAAAAATATTTGAACAAAAATATCAGGAATATGTGAATACCACAAAGGAATGGGGCATCCGATTCTAGAGGATGGAGGGTTTTTGAAAAAAAAATGGCATTTGCTTTTGATGTCAGGGAAGAGTATTCCTCCAATCAGCAGCAGTCACCGGGTACAGACTTGCTTAGCTTTGATCATCACATTACTCAAAAAGCAGGATGTACTAGTAAATATAGGTGAGTGAGTAAACCCTGAATCTGGGTGGAGAGAATTAAAATGAGGTAAAGGAATAAAAAGAGAAAAATTGGAGGTCATTGAGAAAAATACCATCAGAGTAAATTCTCACCTTGAGACTGTTGACTATAAATACATTTAAACCTTGGAAAATAGTGCTGAATACACTTCTTGCGCGTTTCTCAAACTTTTCTGTTTCTCTGAAAAGATGCTACTTGTCTCTTGGCCAGCTGTGTTCTTGGTAACTGCCTGGCTCCCCCATCTGGCTGTGAGCTGAGTAGAAGACCCAGGACAGCATGGCCTCTTGGCCTCATGCCAAGCTCTTAGTGCTAGGATTTCCCTTTACTTCTAGATTTGGGTGAAACACCATATTGAGAAACTTGAGGACTGGTTGGCTGTGCAGCTACCATGGAGCTAAAAGATGCAACCCAGAGCATAGTAAGTTAGCTCTCCATGGAGTAAACTTGGACTGATGGACAATAGAGCATGGGAAAGAGCAAGGCAGGAAGGTTCCTTTTCATTTCTTCCTTCCATGGGCTATTCTGAAGTGCATTGCTTTTTGGGTGACCAGCAGACACACTTGCTGAACAGCCTGCTCTGTCCCATGGCAGGTCACCTGCAGCAGAAACCAGCTCAATTGCTCACAGCAACTGCATTTATACATTGCATTTAACTTTGTTTTGGGTCTTTTTTTTCCCTCCTTCACCATGGGCTTCTGCCTTTCAAATAAATGATCAGCACTTAAAAAAAAAAAAGTTATTTCATAAGAGATTGAGATTGAGATTGACAGGCTCTTACCACATTGTTATTATGCCCCTCTTATCCCACCCCCTGCCTCCTCCAGCCTTATAGGCAACGAGAATCACAGGCATGCGAGTTCAGAATCACCCAGGATCCAAAACCAGAGTCCTGTGTATGGCTCCATTATTACACAGCATTATTGCACTCCTACCCGCACCACCATGACTGAGCCAGATCAGCGCCTTGATCCCTGTTCCAGACTCTGCTTCTTAGAGGACTATAGCTAAGAAAGGAATAATGTGTTTCTTGTACACTTGTTTATCCTTAGTTTTCCAACACTTCCTTCTACAATCCTGACGATTTTAATAAAAGAGTTCATTAATAGCCAACATGCAAGGCAAAGTCATAAAGTGCTTAGAGCTTCTATTCACCATTTTATTTAAAACTCTGATTAAGTATAGAATTTGCATCTGAAGATGCCAGTACCATTCTTGAAAAGTGCCATAGTTAACTCTTCATTATCAGTTTTGTTAGCATGTCTAAGTTTCCCCTGGTTAATGCAAATAAATTCAAAGATTTATACACTCATTTGTTTACTCACTAATAATTTACTAAATTTGCAGTATGTATTAGTGACTATCCTAAATATTGCAACAAAGGGATGTGCATGTGTGTGTGTGTGTGTGTGCATTTATGCACACATGTGCATACTTGCTCCTATAACTTTCTTAGAGATTTTATAATCAGGCAACAGTTAAAAATGAGACATCACCAGGACCAGCAGTTAGCATAATGGCTATGTTGCTGGACTCCCATGTAGCTGACCGGGGTTCGACACCCAGACCCTCTGGCTTAAACTCACGCTGGGCACATGTGCGTGTGTGCCCAAGATCCCGAGAAGAGAATGGAGAAGAACGGATTGTGGCATGGCCATTCCCTCCACCCTAGGGGGTGATTTCTTGCTTTCTGTCTCTCTATCTCTGTCTGTCTTTCTGGCGAGCGCACGCACCCTATAGCAAAAACCTCTCAAAAAAAAAAAAAAAAGAGATATCACCTTCAGTATTCACATATCTACCATGCAGTGTCAACTTGCTGAATACGAAGTTTGTTTTCATACTTGTTTTAAGGATGAGAAAAGAAGATACCAGTTGTAGCTCTATTTTTGTAACATCAATCTCATCAACTAAAAAGGGAAACATTTTTATCACTCGAATGGTTCGTAACGTACATAACAGTGAGTTATCAGTTTAATTTCTATCCTTTGTATTGATTGGTTCATGAATTTGAACTTATGCAAACTTTTGCCAATACATATACCCTTAAGTATTTTATTCTATTTTTTCTTTCTCCTTTGAAGAAAGTAAAACTCAGTCCTCTGGCTTTTCCTTTCTTGATCTTGGCTGAATCTTTTCCATAACTATTAATAATTCTTTGGTTTAGTTTTTCTTGGTATTACTAGCTTTGAGAGATCTGAAATACCCTGATCGTGCCATTATATTATTATTACATTTGCAGTGATTTTGCTAGAGGAAAAAAGTACTCATATTCTTATGAGAAGAATCAAAATGAAAAGAACTAGGTATTTCTTTTGTGGTTGGGTATGGGTTTCAATTAAGCAGAAAGTTAAAAATCATAAAAGCCATAAATAAATAAAAGCCATAAAAAAATAACCTTGTTCATTTCAGGTTGTACTTTTCTCTCCCTGTCTGTTGTCCTCCATCCTTAATGGAAAGGTTTAGGTCTATTAAGAGGTGAAAGAAGCATTAAAAAGTGCCAGTCATCCATGTAAAACAATAAAATATGTCATTGTCTACTACAATGTCTCTCACATGTCCATGAACTGTTCCTTGTCATGTATGGTTGGTTAAGGAGCTTGTGTCTGAAAATAAATCAACTTTGTCACCAAATGTACCATTCCAATCAGTTGACTTCTTTTTCATGACAAGATCTTCTCAAAGGGAGTACTGTGCTGACTGACATTGTGGCACAAGAATTGTATGTCACCACAGCAAGAGTGCTTGAGCAACCCAGTCATCCTGCATTAGTCAAGACAGCCTTTGCTATGTTGCAGCAACAAGCAGCCCTCAAATTGACCAGTTTGATCTAAGCATAATTTCTCAGTTATATTGCTCATCCCATTACAGGTTGGTGGGGGCTCAGCTTCAATCAGTCATAGAAGTGGGTTTCCTGGGGGCTCCTGGAGGCTCCAACATCTTGTAGCCAAACCTCCTGTTACATGTGTCCTTGTTTGTGGTGACAGAAGAGACATAATAGACAGGACTTGCATGCCTCGGCTACAGAAGTGACATTCTCCACTTCTATTCACATGCCATGGGCAAGAATTAGCCACGTGATTCCACCCAAATGCAAAGAAAATGGCCAACAGTTGGAATAAACATGATATTGGATGAGCACTAGGATTTTTGCCATATCCCCCACACCAAGTAATATGACACTAAATCAGTAATTTTATAAATCATAACTTAGCCTTCATATGTTTGAATATGAACTGCAATGATTAGAGAGGGGTCTTTGTTATAGCAATTTCTGAGTCTTCTCTTTTCTCCTTTTCAATCTTAAACCAGTAGTGTTACATTCTGCAATTCTTAAAGGGTGGCTGTTAATGGACAAACACATTATTAAGTTAAAATTTGAATCAACTTAAACACAATCTTGTCTTAGGAAGTAAATGATTTCCTACAGAGGAAAAATTCTCTCTTATCTTTCTCCTTCTCTGAACCTTAGCTATATCAGGGAACACCTGGAGTCTTCGAGGGGCAGCTCCATCATCAGTGGTCTCATCTCCTCTAATACAGTTTTGATAGGCTTAGCATCACTGGGCAAGCCACCCGCCACCCCTGCCTTGTGCAGAATTTGCATTATCTAAAGATCACTCTGCAAGCTATGGTCCATTCGCCTTGGCAAATACTGTTTAAATATAGCATCCATAAATAAATGTTAAATAATTCATGAACATAATTTTGTAAATTCTGCTAGGCCACACCTCTCTGGGGGCATATTTATGAACATGCGTCAGCTCAGAATCAATGTGTCTGCCAAGCTCCTTGCCTCTGAGGCAGAATTCCCACATCTAGCCCAAAATGCTGCAAACGGCTCCGATTCCCCTTCAGTAGTCATCCATCATCCTGTCACTTTAATTCAGATGCTGCTACTTGTTTTAATAACATACATCTTACACAAAGAATATTGCTAACACAAGAATCTAGGGGTAGATTTTTACAACCTCATAAAATGGTATTAACCCTCTGATCTCTGATGTTCTTTCCAGGCAGCAGGGGCCTCAGAATGCTTTCCCTGCCCCCTCCACGCCCTCCAATCTTCCTGATGCTTATCAATAACCTCTGTTCATGGGGCTATCCAGCACCAGGACCTAACATCAATCACTGCAGTAAAAATATTATTCCTCCAGCATTGCCCTGAAGAATTATGGAAAGAATAAAAGTGTTATTGCAGGAATTATTTAGCAAACAATAGATGGATAAAATGTATTACGGTAAGTGTTAAATTATATCACCTCATTACAGAGAGCTGACTTCAGATACCATGAAGGTGGCTTGCTGCCTGTTCTAAGTAAGTGCGAAGAACAATAGGAAGGACCAAAAATGATTTCAAAAGGAAACACTTAACTGTCACTACTAGGCTCCACTCTACTGAAGAGAAATTTGTTTGGAATGAAGCTTCCTCTTGGTCTAGTTTGAATATTAAATTAGAATTTACAGATGAGCAATGGGGGCTTGTATTTAGTTGTTGAATATAGGATGCTATTCTAGGACAGAGAGTCCTAAAAAGAAAATTGATGTGTGGTCTAACTACCTCCTCTTGTTGTTACCCGCCCCTCCAGAACCCCCTGCCCCCAGTCTAAGTAGGGGTGGGGAGAAACATTTTCCATTGACAAAGGAAATATACATCTTGTAACACTTAGGGTTTAGTTGTTTCTACAAAAAGTGGATCATGCCAACATTTGTAGCCTCTGTCAGTGTTGCAAAATAATGTTCCCAAAATGTCAGATTAAGCCAATTACTAAAATCAGGTCTGCGTTTTAAATACTATTAAGGATACCTAAACAAGGTTGAAAAACCATGCTATTATTTTTTTTAACCAAGTAGTCTTTTATCAGTTAATACAGGTTTTCTTTTTCTTTTTTTTTTCATTTTCTTATCTTTTTTTTTTTTTTTAAGGCATAATGTTACACTGGGCTCCTGGGATTCATTTGATCAACATGATTAAATTATTTCCTTACTCAGCTAGAAGGAAATTACTAGTTACCAGACATTATGTGTCTGTTAATTATGTGCAATAAGGCTCTCTCCTATCACACCAGCTCCTGCATTCATGTTCTGTGCATTTTAAAGGCATTATCATTAAAAAAATTTAAATATTGAAAAGGGACAGCTATAATTTTGTTTCATCTATTTAATAAATAAGTAATCTGTGAAATCAGCAGTACAAAGTCTCTCTTTGCTCTTTTGTGTCACGATAGACATTCTTAGGAACATTCTGAAAGATTCTTTTGATTTCTATTTTCACAAAAGGATATTTTTCTGTCCGCTTTCTAGGGTATCGGCCAGGTTTTCTGTTACTGAATGGAATGGGTATGAGCATCGCCCAAAACAAATCAAAACAAAACCCACTATGATCGTGTGGCTATTCAATACAATCTGCTCACCTGGGGTGGGTGATGGTGCCAAAATTACATTCCCTCTTGTAGCTCAATTTACAATCTGATGTTTCAAGAGATTTTTTTTCTTTCTTTTTTTTTTTCCCCCCGCAAAGGAAGAGACAACATATGGTCGCTGAGAGGCCTTAGTTTGTCTCCTAATGAAATGATGTGCTTCTGTTTCATATTATAGTGTTAATCGGTCTGAAATTAGGTCTTACAAAAAGAATAGTGCTTTTAAAATGCTTAATATGATTCATTTTCTGCAGTCAAAGCCAGATAACTTTCATTTCTGCATCAAAAAGAGAAAGTGGAAAGTGAACTCTTCCTCTCCTGACACCCCCACACTTCCCTCATCTGCCCAGGCTTGGGACCCAGATCCAATAACCGGTTTATAGAACAGAAAGCTCTTTAGAGTCGGAGCTTGCACCGAAGCCTAGAAGGTTTTGTTTGAGTTTGAGAATCTTCATAGGTTTATGAAATCTCAACAAATATTTCAAAGAAGGAAGTTTCACATTTGAAGTAGGTGATCCTATTAGGCGCTGAGAGACGGGGCCTTTGTTGTGGGCCCGGGCATCATTTTATGTAAGATAGAGCCGTGTCCCACTAATATGCCAAGACATCACTTTCATGCCAGAAACAGATAGGGCTGAACTTGTTTCATGCACTTTGGCTTTCTTTGTTAATAATGAATGACGAAAGTTCAGAGGAGAGGAGCTCAGTGGATACTCGGCTTTAAAAGAATGAATTTTAACTAGCGACATGCCAAACTAGTTAGAAACCACTTAGACGGTCAGCAAGAGCACACAAAGAGAGAACTCGTCCTGGGAGTCTGTCCACAGCCATCCGTTTGCCCAGTGCTCACTGCACTGAGACTGGTTACCTTTGGAGCCAGAGGAGCGGGAGGGGAGTCTCCCTTGACATAGATTCTGCTGCTCTGGGGTCTCATGACCCGCAAGGCCCAGGGGTTGCAGAGGAACCGGAAGGTGCAAAATGAAAATCTCTTGTCCTGGTTTCAGAGAATGGGAAGGAGACAGATATAGAACAGGGACAAAAAATAAAAAAGTTGATTAATGTCATTTTAAACCTAAATGGCTAACAACTAAACAAATTAGAGCTTCTTCTAAGTAAAGCCAATACTTGAAAATCCAGGATTTCTTGTTAAATTTTCCCCCTGTTTTTCCTTCTCTCCTATCTTTTCCTTATTTCTTTATTCCTTCTTTCATGCTTCTTGCCTCTCTCCTTTCCATCCTCTTTATTATTTTTTCTTTATTGTACTATATAGTTCAGTGTTTTCTCTATAGTTCTGGAGAAAGAGCTTAATAACAAGAAAACACACTTTGAAGGTAATGTAGACAGCATGTATATAGTCATTCAACCAATATTCATTGAGTGCTTGCTTCATGCCAGATAGCTAGCTGGCACCCAGGACAGAAAAGTAAACGAAAAACAAACCCAGCACCTTCTCTAACGGAGCTCCGAATCTCAGCTGGAGTCTCAATGCATTTTTTTCCAACTCAGTTTCCAATACCATTTACAGCCACATTTGGGAAGATGACATCTGATTATATGTTCACCAGTTTGATCATTAAAGATTATAACACATTCATTAGACTTGATATCAAAAACAAGAAAATGGACATTTTAGAAACTGACAACTTTTTAAAAAAGATTTTCAACAATAAGTAATAAAACCACACAATTTTAGCATTAAGCAGAAATTGGAATGACCTAGAATGTCAAGTTTCTGAGTCACACTTTTGAGGTTGTTTCATCTGTAGGTAGAGAGGAAAGGCCCCTGAACCGGTAATCAGGAAATGACAACTGTGGCCTCTCACCACTCTGTATTCTGTGACCTTGAGTACTTCTCATCTGTGATTCTCAATAGCCTGATCCATCATACTGGTGTTTTACCACCTGCCTTCTATACCTCATTGGGTTGATATGAAGATCAATAAAACTGCTATACAAAGAGAATTAATTATGCTAGTATCTTTTGTCAAGAGTCCTGCAAATTTAAAGTCCAGGTTTTAAAGCCAAATTTTAGGAAAGAGCTTCTTAATCTTTGATCCCATGCGAATGAACACAGTCTCAATTTAAAAGGGTGCTCTAATTTTAGACACTTCCCTGAGATTCTACTTCTCTAGTCCCTGCATTTAAATCAAAGCATCTGCTGTACAGAGCATGGGCATAAAGGGAAGATTCACTGTAGTTGTCCATACTTGTTTTAGAATATTCCCTCAGCCACATCCAGACTCCCCATCCCACCTTATGAAGAGGTATGTTCTCATAGCTCTTAAAAGACTTTCTAGGATTGCTTGTCTAGATGGGTGAACTGGGGTAAGCTCATAGAAGGCAAGATTGCGTGTGCGTACTCATGTCACTTTGTGCAGAATTCTTTATCCTGGAGGTTTGCTTCCCAGCTTTCCCCACTTCATGCGTCTTAACAACCAATACTAGAACGTCTTTTTCACTGACCCATGCATTTTTCTTTTGTCTTTTAAATTTTGTATTCCATAGTCCTCACCAATCCCCTAGAACTGTGCTTTGGGCATCTAACTGGAAAATCCCTTTATTTCTCTTGCTTGGCACATAATCAGATCTCCATTCCCTTTAGATTATTTCTCCCAAACAGAAACTTAGCTACAGCCCTTGGATTTCTGTTTTATAATATCTTGAAAAATTAACCCTTTCTTTAAATAACATTATTGATAATCCTTTTACATTTCTTCAGTTATATGATACCTCGAGTGTTAAGAGATATATAACATAGAAAAACAATTTTGTCTATAATGGCAAAAATATGAAATGTTGCTATTTATCAGTAGAGAGGTCAAATAAAATTTACTATATTAATAAAACAGATTATTAGGCAGCATTAATGATATGTATAGAAATGAATATTTACTGACATTAATTATGTTCATGATATATTAAGCAAAAGACTGAAAAAGTCATCTATGAACAATTAGTCAATCTGCTATCTATCTACTTTCTACATGGTTTCTATTCATCTTTCTATTTATTTCATCAGAGAAAATTACAGCTAGTGAAAGTATAGTTATCCTTTTTTTAAAAAGAATTATTCATTTAATTTTATTTATTCACTCATTTATTTTAACTTGACCAGGGAGAGACACAAAGAGAGAGAAGGAAAGTGAAAAAGCAACCCACTAAGTCCAGGACTCAAACCATGGTCAACCATGTGGGAGTGTCCAGCGCCTTAACTACCACACCCACTTGCTGATCCCTAAGTATAGTTATACTTTATTTTCTCCATTAACCATAAGTATACTTTGTTTTTCTATGGTAAATAAGTATTGCTTTTGGATAATAATATTTTTAAAAGCAACAAAGATTACCTTGAACTAATGTATGTCTCTAGACACACTGGGTAGTGATATCAGGTCTTTATCCATTCAGTACTGAGAATGGGTCCCATCCAATCTCCTCTACTAACCTCTCAGCTTTCAATTACTCTATGTACAATACACGCCTTTATCTTTTTGCTCACTGCATTATATGGATTTGAAACTCAGTGAATAGTTGTTGAATTTAAATAAACCACATTCTTTCTCTACTGTATTCCTTATCTCTTTGCATATAAATTTTAAAAATAAAGAATTTATGATTAAATAAGTGTTATAACTTGGGTCAATCAGACCTGTACTACATTTCATTGTGATTCTTCTTCATCACTCCTGCATCTATATTCTCTGCTATATGACTGCACAGTCTCTCTTTCAGGAGACTCATTGACTTGAGTTTTTACCACATGTTTTACCTATGGGATTTTAACAAACATAACATAGGCAGAGTCTTAAAATGTTCACCTCGTTCACATCTGTCTTGAGCTGCTGTCATCACCATGAGAAGATAATGTACTTCTTAACTAGATGACTGATTCAAGAAGGACAGCAAACACATGGAGATATTTGAACCCAGTTCATAATTTGGAGCCATGCTCATTTGAGCATTTGATCATCAAGCAAACTAACTCAACATCCACCGCTGACCCAGCAACAAATGTATGTGAGAATGAGTGCTTATCTCTTTAAACTACCGTGTTTCAGGATCATTTGTTACACAGTACCATCATGCCATTAGCTAACCAATACAATATGTTTGCTAGGTATTAAATTTTATTTATAAATAAGTTGTATGAGATATTAATGAAACCTGATAAAGAAAATGGTATAATCCAGCAAAACACTAATCCTATCATAATCTTGCATGGAAAATCAGTAATGACTATTTCTGGACAATGGACAATCTAAAGTTTAAGAGTATAAAAGAACTGAGGAATATACTGCAAGGCAATTTAGGCAAAGTGAGCCACCCAGTTAAGTTTTGATCATCAAAAGGGAGGACCAATTCTAAATGGGATAGATCTAAATATGTTTACCATCTAATTCTATAGACCCAAATTTTGGTCCCTGAGAGAGAAAAAGATAGAAGTAATTTCAGTATCTGGTGGTAGATAGAGTGGAACACAAGGAAAGCACAAGTGAATAATAACTGACCTTATTTATGTGGGAGCAGTCATGAAATACCCTTTTCAAGTTTCCCAAAATTTTGAGGTAGAGCACATTGCAAAACATGTGCTTCCTAAAAATAGCTAGAGCCAGGGTACAGTGTATTTCACTGTTTCACAGGATTCTATTCAAGATGACTCCATTTGCTCTGATGGTCTGGTGAAGCATCAGGAAAGGCAAATCCTATGAATATTGTTTCATACCAACAAGTTGAGATGAGACTGCACCATGTTACTGCCAATTTAGTCGTTGAACTTTAGTTTACAAATAGTTTAAAATACCCAAACAGTCAAGAAGTTTGATTAAATGAAATCTGCTAATGTTTTTTCAACTCTGCAAAGAACACTGCTGCTTAGAAAAGACTGTAGTGATTCAAGAAATGAGAAGTCACATGGAATAGCCAGAGAGAGAAATCAAAGCATCACTAAAGGTTTTCCACATTTAAGAAACATCAAGTAAAAAATTGGGGGTGGTGGTGGCTGCTGCATTATCTCATAAATTCAAAACAGTCAGAACTGCTCTTCTTTTATTTTTAACACTTTTTGTAAAATAGTGGCAGTAGACTGATTTACTATGCTCTAGTGGTTTCTATTTAGCCCCTACTTTCAAAACAAAAAATTCTGTTTGTATTTGGTAAGATTTAAATGAGCTTCAAGTATGGGGACACCAAAAATTAAAATGCTACCTGAACTTTGACCAATTGTTTTAGAACACATCAAACATCAAGCATTAATCCTTTTATAGTCTTTTTGACCTACTGTGTCTGCATCTTAATCATTTTCTTGTTGTGCCAATATTGTTTGCATAAGAGTAGGTTTGTAATTTATGTTTTTTATTAAAAGGTGTCTGTGGAAAAGAGATTTACCATGACTCTTCAGAAAATTATCTTTTTAATCAGCTGTAGAAATTCATGGTACTTTCTACATATGGGGCACCTTATTATAATGATCCAAACGGACCAAAGCCAACAAATAATCTTGTCTGTCTATTGTGAATTCTTAGAAGAACAAACATATGTTTTGAATGTCGTTACTGCTAAATTAGCATGAGCAATCAGGCATCCTAGGAGAATAAAATAAAAATGCAGAGCACTATAGTATAATTACTATTTGCATTTAAATTGTGTGCTATACTTTTCTAAGTCTGTGTAGTAATAGTAAAGTCTAACATTTACTTTCTTTCTGTGCCAGTAAATAAGAGGATTATTTCAGTTAATCTTCACAACAACCCCAAGATATAGATGCTATTGGTATACCCATTTTGCATATGAATACACTGAGGTTTGGAGAAACCTAATCTCTTGTCCAAAGTTGCAGAACTACTCAGTAGTTCAAGCCTGGCATGTTTGCTTCTATTGCCCAGGCTCTGTGGTATGCTTGTATTAATGATCTAACGTTAAATATAGTTGTGAATCTTAAGTAACTGTGTTCAATGTTATCACTAACAGAAAATCTTATCATTTTTCAAGAAATAACTCTTTAGGGGACCAGCAGTTAGCATAATGGCTATGTCGCTGGACTCCCACGTAGTCAACAGTGGTTCGAGTCCCAGACTCAGTGGCTTAAACTCACGTCAGGCGTGTGTGTAAGCGTGGCCAGGATCCCGAGAAGAGAATGGAGAAAAAGGGATAGCGGCATGGCCATCCCCGCGGGGGGTGATTTCTCACTCTCTATCTCTCTGTCTCTGTCTGGCAAGTGCACGCTTCCTATAGCAAAAACCTCTTCAAAAAAAAAAGAGAAATAACTCTTTAGTACACACTTCATGAGTAGATTATGAAGGGAGAAACAAAGTGTGCATCCAAAGCAAATTATATCATTTGTATTTCTTACCATACTAATGATCATAGGTATGTCTAATGGTAACCCAAAGGTTATTCTTTCTTTAGTGATTAAACACACACACACACACACACGCGCACTATAATAGGCAAGTACTCTAGCTTCTTGGTGTTAAAATGTATAGAATATGAAGTGCTTTTCTGATATGCAAAACTTACAGAATACAGATAGAGGTATGACTTGGAGGTAAACATGTTATGGTCACAAAGTCGAACATTTCATTCATTAATTTACTCCATGTATATTTATAGAGCACCTACAAGGTACATTTTCTGTATGAAGATACAGTAATGAACAGGTCAGGCAATACTCTGCCCTCATCGAATTTATATTCTAGTTGGGAGATTGAGAAACAAATAAATTTTCAAGTTCTTACAGTAAAAAGTATTATAATGAAAACTGAGGATGATGAAGAGAGTGAGAGTCTCACCAAGGTAGTATGGGTTGAAAGCTGCGGTTAGGCAGAATGAGGCCATATGACAGGCCCAGGTTTAACTCCTGGTTCACCCAATTAAGTTGGGCATAGAAATAACAGCTCACACCTGTAGTCACAGCTAGCTGGGAGGCTAAGACTGGAGGATGGTGACACGTGAGGTCATATCTAAAAAACTCACACACGCACATGTGCATGCACATACAGCATGTTGCAGGTTTGCAGGGTAAAAACGATAGTGATGTCACAGCTTCTAATCAGCTTAATATTGTAAGAGGAAGAGCAGCATAACTAGGAACTACCTCATCCAAGGTGGTGTTGGTGCCTTGGTTGGCCAATGGATTGATCATGTTGTTAACTGATTTCTTACTGCCAAGGAGTACATGTGTGATTACCAATAGAATTCATAAGACTTCCTCACGTGGACTGTAGTAACAAATTAGAAGAAATAAGCCAAAGACATACTAAAGTTAATGGGAGGAGGAAAGAGCACAGGTACTGTACCCATCTAGAAATGGAATTCAATCAACAATCTGAAAGGGAGGACTCCTGGAGCAAGAATGAAGGTGGAGCAGAGCAGGCTTCCTGAGGGACGAAAAAAATTGAGTTTAGACTTTAACAGTGGGTGGGATTCGGCTAGGCAGACAATGTATGTCTCTCCTGGAAGACTGCAGGGCCCGTTGAGAACAGTGTCCACACCCGTCTTCTTCAGTCCCTCTGTCCATATCTCTATTGCTGTAATTATCCTTTTCCAGTGAACTGTATGGAACCATTTCCAGAGCTCCTACAGCAAGCAAGGGTGTAAGAAAGGTGATGACACTGTCTTAGACTATGAGGTGAAATGTGGAGTTGAGGTTCCTTCCAACCCTGTGATCTTGGGCAGGGCATCCAACCTGACAATTAGTTTTGTTTTGTTTTGTCTTATTTTATTCAAAGAAATGGCACAAGTGCTTTGCCTCTTAGGATTGCCATGGGACATAAATGAGGATCTATGGAATGTTCTTGGTGGACTCCAAAGTGCTCTCTACTTTGTATCAGGGACTGACAGAAGGCAGACTACACAAAAGAGTTCCATCATACAAGGATTTTAGAAATCACCTAATCCAATGTTTAAATTTTGCAGATTTTAGAAAGCAAGGCTCATGGTGGTTAGTGAACATCTATGAAAACACACTCCTTGTTAACTGAAGAACTACTTCTCCAGTTTCTGGACTCCTAGTGAGCTTCCTACCATACACTATTGGTTGGCCCGGGTGTTACTCCAGTCCTAAGGGAAAACTGCATCGAAGGGATAAAACCTGAGGAAATGTTTCCTAGTTGAACATCAGATGTACAATTAGCCTCTTGGTCCCAGCTAAAGAAGCCCTGCTTACTCTTTGCTGTAGAGATAGTATTTTAGCCAGCGCCTGTGAGGTGTCACTACCTCCCACCCCAAGCACTTTCCATGTGGCAAGACAGTAAGACTTATAGCAGACTAAACTGAGAGAGTGTTACCTACTTAAACTGTTTTTCTGACTTAATAAGAATTTTTCATCTACAGCAAGCCATTTTAAAATATTGTCTATACACAAACAGTCACTCTGAATAATAGGTCTGCACACAGTAAATGTCACCTCTCTAAATCACAGGAGACCTCGGCGGCACAGCGCAGGAGGCTCCATAACAGTTTAAACTTCAGCTTCCCATTTATTATGGATGTGTTTATAAATCTCAGAGGGCACTCTTCCGCCTTCTGGGAAATCCAAAAACAGTGCTGTTATTTGTCAGGGTGACTTGTCCAGGATGTTGAAGACCTGGGCATCTTTCTTATACCCAAATCCCATTTGGTTACAAAGTGGGTCGGCCAAGGTTGTTGTCAAAGATGCCATTTTCTCATCATTAATGATGAGAAAACTTTGTCCCCAAAAAGAATACATAGGGCTTCGAAAATGGGGGGTTTGAAAATGGATGTAGGCACTTTCTTTCCTTTTTTTTTTCTTTTACCTTGAATAAATGATCTTCTCTACAAAAGTGCTTTGAGTTTCTCACATGAGGGAAGCAAAAGACAGCTTACACAGCAATGGCATTGAAAAACTCCTTAGCTGCTCCCATCTGTCTTGGTTAGTATGAATACTTTAGCATTAAGTGGGGAAAAGAAGAATCCATCAATAGTTAATAACTGACCTTAAGATGGGAATTCAAAGTTCACCACAATTACACCCAAGTGTCAGAGAACACACATGGGACACTCTCAATATATTTGAGTACAAGAGCCTGGGATGGCAAATTTAAATACCATCAGAGAAAGAACCGTGCATTATTTTTAATGAGAAAATATTGTTACCATGTCTATCAGCCCATGTTCAGATACCTAGTACTTAAAATTCTCAGTTAGGAGTGATTGTGGAAGGTAAGCATACTCTAAAAGAGCAAATAAGAATCAAGCAGCAATTTTATCATGTGATCAGATTATAAATAGAATGTTTCCTAGATTCAAAGATACACTGTATTTTAAAGGTGGAAATGAGATTAAGTAAAAGATTAAAATAAAATATGTTTGTGCAGAGATGCTCAGCATGGATTGTCATCAAGGAAATGCAAATTAAAACCACGATGAATTATCACTACACTAGAATGGCTAAAATTAAAAAGACCATCAACATCAAATGCAGAACAACTATATTTCCCTCCCACGGTGCTGGTGGGAGTGTGAAATAGTATGATCATTGTGGAGAACAATTTTTCAATCTTCTACAAAGTTGAACACACATGCTTTATAATCCAACTATTTCATTTCTGGGCACTTACCTGGAAGAAACAAAAAGCATGTGTTCATAAAAAGATTTTCCTGAGAATGCTCATAGCAGCTTTATTCATAATGGCAAAAAAATTAGACACAAACCAAATGTCCATCAAAGAGGAATAGTAAACATTGTGGCATATTAGTAGAATAGAATATTACTCAACAATACGAAAGAATGAATCACAGATACAAATACAGAGCTGTATCTCTTAATATTATGTTGAGCAAAATAAACTAGACACTAAAGAGTACATACTATATGGTTCCATTTATATGACAATTAAAAACAAGCAAAACCCACCAATAGGAATACTCATCAGAATAGAGACTGTCTTTGAGAGGAGAGGGGGACAAAAGAGACAGAAGTGAACTTTCAAGGAAGGAATGATGCTTCTTGTTGGTTACATGTGTGTATACACATATCAGTTAAACTTTTGACACTTTAATACATGTAATTATATCTCAACTAAAGTAAAAGGATACTATAAATAGATTAAGAAATGTGAAGCTGATTGTCTTCCTGGTGTTCATTGTTACAGAACTTGACTAGTCAAAGGGTGGTCCATGGGGCAGACAGCAGCTTCACCTGGGTGCTTACCAAGAATGTTGACTCTACTGAGTCAGAATGTAACATTTAGTAAGAAGCCCAGAAAATCCATTTGCACATTACAGTCTAAGAAGCATGGGTATGGTAGTTGTTATATTTGCTTTTTTAAGAAAATCACAACATCCAGTCAATCTACATTAGACACGAGCAGTAACCTCGGAGAGAATTGCCTAATCTCCATTTATGTAGCAGGAAGGTTGCTGTTAATATGCACTGCCAGGACTTTGAACAAGAAGTAGGCATGACCTATAGCTAGGCCAGTTGGATTCTCTGTCCCTAGACATTATCTTTGAATGGAAGAAAGCAAATATAAAAACCAGCTGGAGTTCATTCATTGAGTGGTAGTGGCATATGAGACTGCCATACGGTTCCTTCTGCTATTATCTCTTACCTGTCTTTTTTTTTTTTTTTTCATGAGAGGTGTTTTATTTTCATTAATCATCCAAATAATTTTAGATAATACCCCATTACACACTGGAGAATTTGTCAGTCTGATGGTGGACCCGGGTGGTGATGAGGAGGGTTACCTCAAAGACCCACAGGTTGGTGACAGCAGCGGGAAGTCCTGGGGGTTCACAGTGCCTCTTGTTGCTCCTGTCCATCTTGCAGGTGGCTCTTCCTCCACATCACGACTGGGTGGGGAATTCTCCAGGCTTAGGAAATTTCATTTCACTTCTCTTGCTCAAGGGTCTCTCTGGTCGACCCGTGTTCTGTGTTTCTGTTTTCTTCCGCTTGACTTTATTGAAGTTGGCGATTTCCCTCATGTCTGGGTTGTCTGTCAGTTTCTTGACACTATCAACAGCAGCTAGCCCCCTGCCCAGCTCCTGGTACTCCCACTAGCGTAGCTGCAGCTTTCTAGGTATCGAGGGCCTGATTTTTTCCTGCTTTCAATTCTGTGAGCCACCTGATATCTTTCCAATAAATTCACTGGGTTGAGTTAGCTAGGCTTGGATTCGGTTGTTTATAACCCAAATTCTTACTGGATGTTGTGTGTTGGCTCAGCCAAAATACTTAACTCAAAATTTAGTTTTCATAACATGGTAAAAAGACTTTTGTAGTAAAATAATTCAACTGGGTGAGACCATTCACATTTACTCTTCTCTGTATTTTTCCATATATCCAACAATGCAAGGGGAAAAACAAAACAAAACAAAAATCAGCAAGAACCCTTGAAAAGTCAACTACCAAGAAGTAAAATTAATTTAGAATCAATAGATAGGCAACTGCTATCTAGGTGGCCTGCTCACACTTTAGCATAGCACTTCTGAGGAAATAAAACACTGGCTGCATTTGGGGAAACAAAAATTAGTCTTCTAGGGACCAGCAGTTAGTGTAATGGCTATGTCACTAAACTCCCATGTAGCTGACCGTGGTTTGAATCCTGGACCTGGTGGCTTAAACTCATGCCAGGCATGTGTGCGTGTATGCCCAAGATCCCAAGAGGAGAATGGAGGAAAAGGAATTGTGGCGTGGCCATCCCCCCTGGGGGGGGGGGGATTTCTCACTTTCTATCTCTCTGTCTCTCTGTCTTTCTGGCAAGTGCTGCACCCTATAGCAAAAACCTTTAAAAAAATAATAATAATTAGCCTTCTAGTAAGAGACTGACCACTGAAAGAAGGAAGTCCATAGGTAACTTTCCATTTTTTTATTGTACAGTAAGAATCTTTTTGTGCAAAACACACAGAGAAAAACTCATAAACAGTGTTCTTTTTTAACAAATGAACATCAGCAGCAAAATAAGCAACATAAGGCCTCTTCTTTTTCTTAGTTCAACAAAATTAGTTATGATAGAATTATTTAATTGTGTCATATTATTTTCATAACTATAGATGATTTTAGAAGAATGACTAGACTTGAATTTACTGATTTTCAGTTAAATGACTCCCTTGTTAACTATGTGTAGAACACACAGATGCATACACCACAAATGTTCTTCTTTTTCCTTGAACGCCATTTAAAGAGACTGTTTTACAACTTTAAATGAGCATTTACATGGGAGAAAGGAGAGGGACAAAAGAAAGAGAAGTAAACCTTCTAGTAAGGAAACGATGCTTGGTGTTGGCTACATGTATACACAAGGAGCATCATATGAAAACTATGTAAAATGAAAGAAAAGGACTAGGTACTACTAATTGTCATCCAGAATACTTCTTCTTCCTTACTAATAGAACCTGGGTTCAGTTGGAGCCACAGAGTGTCTGGCTAAATCACTCCATTTCCCAGCCTCTCTCACAGCTACTGATGTCCATGAGATTTCAAAAGAAGTCACTGAGTGGGGATTCCTGAGAAGCTCCTGAAAGGCAAACTCTGTGGATGGTTCACTCGCCTGTCTCTAACTCCTATTTATTGCTCCTTCTGGCACAACGCATATGTGACGGCTGGAGTAGCTACTGCCATCTTAAACAAGAAAGGACTTGGAAGCTGGAAGCCTTTTGAGAATTGCCCACCCTGGATAGAGAGAGGAATCTCTATCTGGTATGGAGACTGTCTTTTGTTAGGCTCAGCTAAATCTAATTCTAAATGATACTGGTGGATTAAAGGAAGTGACTATTTAGATAGAGTTATAAGTCTTTAACATTTCACTATGTCACATCTTCTCATTCGGGAGGACCCTCCAATCATAAAATGTTAGAGCTGAATGAAGCCTTCGAGAACATCTGGGCTAAAATCCTTCATCCTTTTCATCAAATAGCAACAAGCTCATAAGTAAGATAAGGCCCAGAGAGTTTCAGTGAGGTGCCCAAGATCCTACCAGGAGTTATGTATCAAGTACCCATAATAGTCAGCATTTATCAAGTACATATTATGCCTGTCAATGTAACATTTTCCCGTACCCAGGACATTAGTCTTTTCTCCAGGATACCCCCTGTGTCTCTCAATGCATTGCCTTTCCTTTCAATCTATAAAGAAGTACAGATATAATATATACTTCAATAATAAAAATACTAGGGTGAGACGCTCATCTTTTTAAGCTCTACCATGCATTCTATAATAAATATGGGATGACAGAGAGTCCACGATCATTTTGATTCTGTTCCTCTGTGCATGTGCATGTGCACACATACATGCATGTGTATTTCAGGGAGAGACATAGTGTGAAAGCCACTTTTAGAGAAAGCTTCTCAAACTGTTGAAGGAGAATGATGACTGACAAGCATTTCTTTTATTGAATAATCCAGTTTACAAATGCTTCCAGACAGACTGAGGGGACTTGACTAGGTTAAAAATATGACAACCACCATCAAAGCCCAGATAGAAAGTGTGCTGTGAATCATGAAGGTAAGGACATGAAGGTTTTTCCTCGATGAACTCTGCTGTTTTCACAAGTACTCTGGTCTAGATATATACTGTTCTTTTCCTGTTCAGAAAAAAGTAGAGAGTTGAATTGCTCTAAGTACTTTGCAAGATCTGCTAGTCATGCTTGTTTGAAAGATTTGGAAGCACCGTGGCCTGGGTGCAGACTGACAGCTGAAAGTAAATCAAGAGAGCAGTTGGGAAAAGACACTTGAGTAGCCAACTTGCCTATTTCATAGATCCTTACAGAGGATATAGGCATGCTGGGGCATTTTTGTCTTAGCAATTACCACAGAGATTCACCATTGCAGTGATCCATGGGGATTTGCTGAAAAGGTTAATAGCATCTATCAGATTTACAGGGTACAACAAGGAAGATGGCACATTCCCCTGGTGCAAGGTGTAATGTCACCTGTGTGGGCTGAGCAGTCCACATTCATTACCATTCATTGGCCAAATGGCCTGGGTTTTAACCAGCCTTAGAATGTAATCTGTCAACAGTCGAGCATTCATAGCATGAAACGTAGCAAGGGAGAATCAAAGACAGAAGACATCAGGACTGGCAGATTGTGCTATCAACTGATGGACCTTCTGAGAAAGTTACAAGAGCTCAGTGCTTACAATGAAAAGTTGAAGCAGAATAAGACTAAGGTAAATATAACTATCTAGACCTTGTAGTGTAACACTGTTAAAAATAACTTCACCAACACACCCGCAGACATCCTGCTATAGCTATGTATAAAGCTGCTGTTTCTCATCCACTCATTCTTACAGAGTTTCAGAAACTGTTCAGATTTGTGTAAATATGTGACTATAATTGGCTTTCCACTTTCACAGCTTATCAAAGGCAGAAAGGGGGGCTCAGCGACATTTCAAAGACAATAAGCACATTTGATGCGATGGTCTATGATTCCCCTCAATGTTTTTAACCTGCAATGGGAGAAACAGATGGTTAGATTTTCTAGGAAGCTTAAAACAGAAGCTGAGCTAATACAAAACTGCTCAGCTATCAGACGGGGCAAATCCATTCTGTCGCCTTTTTTTTTTCCCCCCCAAATCACAACCCATCAGAGGCAGGATTTAGTTTCACAAAAAGATATTTACTAGGAAGCGTTCTGCAGAAGAGAAGGACATGCTTTGTTAAACCAGATGCATTTTATTTTTCCTGGAACTAAGATTTATGAAAGCAGTATGCTCATATTTCTCCATATACAGTAATTGGAACTCATTATGCTAATTGTATTTCCATTATCACTAATTAACAATCAGAGTGACCTGGCCCACAGTCTAATTTGTCTTTAATCTGTTTTTGTATAGGGAGTTTTACCCTGTAATTTCAAGGTGATAATTCTATTCAGTGCAACTTTATGAATTGCAGGAGGTAACACTTTTGGTACTCCATGCTGTCCTTTCGTAACTGTTTGGGATGAAAAGGAGAAGCAAATGGATATAGCAATGCACACCCCCTTGCTAAGCTTGATGCTTAACCTCAGACTTCATAGGAGCATCCTTCGTGATTCTTGGCCAGACCGAATTTCCAGTCAAAACAATGGGACAGTTGCCCGTCCTCCAGCTTTCAATTTAAAACATGTAGTACGGAGTCTAAGAAGCAGTTGACGTTTGCTGTCATCAGGAAGGAAAATGGGTGTTTCAAATACTTACTAATGATTAGTTAACACCTTACAAATATTTTCATGTGACAAATCTCTTGTAAAGAGAGATATGACAGGCTTGAACCACCAAGAAACTTACTTCTCATAAAAAAAAATGAGATATCAAGGAGAGAAATGAGACACATCTACAACATTCCCTCTCAGAATATATGTTTTGTTGTTGTTGTTGGGCAACTTTTTAGCAGTGGGTTGCCATGCAGGGAAGGTGCTAGATTTGGAGCCCAAAGTTTTGAGTTCAAGTCCAGTGATTAATAGAAAGCACCACTCTCTCTGAACTTTTGTTTATCCATCTTTAAAATTGAGAGAATACAGCTGAAGTAGATTATTGAGTCAGCTTAAAGCTGTGACTAAGAGTGAAGACTTAGGAGTCAGACTATTTAAATTTGGATTCTACTACATATTGAAAGATGGCTTAAGGAAAAGCTTGGTTTCTCTCTCTCTCTCTCTCTCTCTCTCTCTCTGTGTGTGTGTGTGTATGTGTGTGTGTGTGTGTGTGTGTATACACATACATTACAAGGAAGGACTTTAACTCAAAACCTTGGGCTCCAACTCCAGCTCTGTCCCTGCATGGCAACCCACTGTCTCTTTATAAGAGATTTGTCACATGAAAATATATGTAAAGTGTTAACTAATATATTACAACAAAAAAGAAATACACACACACACGATATACATACACATTTCAAGTAAGCATAATAATAATTCTCTTTTTAAAAGTGTATCTCTTTCAGGGCCAGCAGGTGGCATGGTGGTTAAGACTCTGGACTCCCTCATGGCTGACCATGGTTCAAATCCTGAACCTGGTGACTTGCTTTCTCAGTTTCTTACTCTTTCTCTCTCATGCCCTATAGCAAATTAAAATTATAATAATAAATAAATAAAATTAAATAAATAATTCTTAAACTCTTTTTTGAGTATATCTATTTCTTTAGCAAGAGAAAGAAATTTGTACCCTTGACAGGGTCTTGTCGCTCCTTGATCTCCCTACCCTAGGATCCAAATCATGATCTTCCAAGCCTATGGCTAGAAACGAGTGGCTCCAGCACTGAGAAACTGTTCTCTTCCACTTGTGCCACCATGATTGGGCTTACTCTCTTCTTCATCGAGGTGTCTCAGATCAAACTAAAGAATACATGTATACATACATACCTATATAGCTTTCCCCAGTTCCTGGCACATGCTAAGCAAGTAGCAAAGGTTAAGTCTAATGTCAGAGAAGTGAGTCATGTGAAAATGCTTGCTAAGCACAAAAACATTCTACAGGGATGTGACACCACTAATCAGTAAGATGCATTGTTTCATTCTGGGCATTCCAACTGTCACCAATGGTGAAGAAAAGATTTCTACTGGGAAAGAGAGTGAAAAAGGCAAGATAACACTGTGAAAACTACATACAAAGAATTTATTTTAGAAAATATGTCACCAAGTCCTAGGAAACCTTGCCAATTTCAGAGGGCAGCATTTGTCCTACCTTCTCAAAGGCTGCCTTCCAATCTGTATAAGAAATTGTCCAGTGGGATCCGCCTGATCTTGCCTCTTAGCCTGACTGGCCTGGTTTCCTTTTATGTGTCTTTCTGACTGCCTCCCTAGTCAGCAACTTTGAGGTCTCTGAAACAAAGAAGCCCTTTGGCGACATCCTACCTCACTACTATCTGGCTGTCTGCCAACACTGGAGAACCAGTTGGACACTGTGTTTCTTCTGCAAAATGTGTTGAGATTTCATGTTCTCTGGGAGTCCTGCATTTTAATTTGGCCTCTTTAGCATGACAGAGAGATTTTTGTAAAGCTCCCAGGGCTAGATGAAATCGTAGCTCTATAGCATACCCTGGTTTCACATGCACAAAAATATTATTTGGTTTCTCTTGTCCATGGCATAAATCACAGAATATCACCTAATCAACAAAATAATCTTAATCAATGCCTCACCGTCTGGCTTTCCATAACAATTCTAACTCCCTGTTGATGTTTTCCATCTTCCCTTCTGTTAGACCAGATGGTGCATGTTCTAGCCTCTTTATTATCTTTTCTGACCATAGTACTCTGTCCAAAGATCATTGCAGGAAACCTCCACGCTGTCCTGCCTGTAACACGTGTGATGATTCAGGCTGCCTTTGCTAATGACTAACCTTTCTAAACCTGCACTTTCTTGCAAAGTCACTTCCTGCCTTGTCCACAGTTACTTGATAACATAACTTTTTTGGTCTTCACATACTCAGTATGAGCTTCTTTTCCAGGTAGAAATAGAATCTGAAGTCTTTTACGTAGGGTATAATACTATCTTACAGGGAGAGTTTGCAATATCAACATCCACCAAAAATCACAATATCTTTTTCCCCCTATTGTATTAGAAAAGGAAAAGGAGTTATTATCCTTACACTCTGAAGGAGCCAGACAATTACATGTTTCTCACATACAACACCACAGCTTAATTATATTAATCTTCCTAGACAAATATCTTTAATTTATTTTTATATATGAACCATAATACACATCAAAAAAAAGGCAAACTTTAAAAAACTGATATACATGAACATCAGTGGCACAGTGGCTTGAAAATAAGATTATTGGGAGTCAGTTACATCTGTGGATCGTGTTTAAGTAGTGATCATGAAACCTAGTCTTTTCTTGCTTTGTATGTGTCTTTAAAACTATCAGCACCAAATACATTTCCAAATAGCAATACCCTCTCTACAGAAATCACTTAAAAAATTATATCCCCAAACAAGCTGACTCTTTAGACTTTATTCTATCACCTCAAAATACAAAATCACATATCACCCACAGAACAATGGATAAGAAATATATAACAGATACACATGGTTGAAAGAAAGCATCAGTATCTAAATTCCAAAGAATACACCTCAGTCACTGGGTGGATAGATACGCTAACCTGGCACCATATTTCTATGGTATCTGACAGAACTCGAAATCACAGTGTGGAGAGATTTTATCAGAAAGGATTTTCAATTGGTTGTTTAGGAAGATAGATTTGCAAGTATTCTCTTTATCCCTAATGACTATAGAATGTAAATAATCTTGTTATAACCATATTTCATGTAAATTTTATGTCTGGGTAAGATAGATTTCCTTTAAGGCAATTCTTTTCTTTCTTTCTTTTTTTCCTTCTGACCAGCAAACACAATACATGCTTGGTCTTCTGGTTAACGTAGAATCAAGGGGCCTGGTGTGGGTATAGCAGTGGTACAAGTGGACCACGTGCCAAAGGTCCTGATTTCACATCCTAAAACCTCTGTGAGCATGCTGGGCAGGTAAGTACATGCCAAAGATCCAGACTGGCTGAGACTGGGACAGATTGCGGCAAGAAGAGCATGTTGGAGGGTT
>NW_006208570.1:871943-895043 GCF_000334495.1 Tupaia belangeri chinensis | reverse complement strand
CCCTCCCTCTCTTCCTCTCTTTCTCTCTTTCCAGATAAATAAATAAATGTAAAAAGAACTGAGCCCAGTAAACCCAAAGATTTTATTGCTGTGAACCACCTTACCACAGGAACACATTAGCCGTACTGTTTTACCAGACAGTGTGGCTTGTATTTTCAGTCTGACCACATGTAAAGGATTTTTCTATGACACACAGAATCAATGTTTGAAACTTAAAGCATCTTTCAAACCACAGCAAGAGGTATAGTCATGAGGCTATAGCTGAAGCCCCCATGTGCCACTTTCCTACACAACCATAACTTATTTAGCTAAGAAAAAATAACCAGGTATTTTTTCCCCCCTCAAAAATTCAGGCCAATAATATAGAATGCAAATGCTATCCCAAGCACTCTCTCCACAGAGGCTAATATGGTTAACGTCTTCCCTGAGACTTAACAAAGACTTTACATAATTCTTACTTTACTGGTAAGGTTTCTAGGATTTGGGGCGCTTTTAGCTCCTCCTTTTCTATTCAAGAGGAGAGAGAGAAATGTTGCATTCTGCAATGCTGATTGTATTATTGTTCTCCATTTGCATGCTGTCTGCTGATTTGCATGAGGGGGCAGCCAAAAGGTCTTAAAATAATTTTCTTATAAAACCATTTCCTTGCTGATAAGGTTTCCCATAAGCATGGCTGAGGAAAATGGGTCAGACTGGATTTCTGAAACTGTTTAAAGAAACATCGTCCAGATTAAGTAATATATTCCGGGCTTTAATAAAGCATCTGAAGTGTTCAAGTTTCTTCAAGCCATACACAAGAAAAATCCCAAATTTCTCTTCTTCTGTCTACTCTCTCCAATACCTCAACACGGCCTTCCACCTGCACAAACTTTATAATTTCACGCCAAATTACACTGGAAGCTTTTGAAAGGGTGTTTGTTGTTGTTTTTTTGTTTTCTACACACCACAAAGTGTTACTAAATGTTATCTCTCTCTTTTTATTTATATTAGGTTTTCATCATAGGGCATGTGTGCTTGCAGGAGAGAAACAGAGGAAGGAATAGTAACAAATCACCCCCTCAGGTGGATGGCCATGCCACAATCCCTTCTCCTCCATTCTCCTCTAGGGATTTTGGGTGTGATTTTCAAGCCTCCAGGTCCGCGACTCGAACTGTGATTGACCATATGGGCGATGTTGGCCTTAACCACCACACCACCTGCTGACCCCAGTGATCTCTCTCTTTAATTACTACTTTTTTTTCTTCTTTGCATCATTCTTATTCCAAGTGAAACAAACAAACAACCAGTATTTAATTATTTTAGCCAAGATTTCAAAAGGGTTTTTAGATATCATCTCTAGGTTGTTTTTATAATTCTAAATCTTTTACATTCTTTATGATTTTATCTTCTCTCCAAGTAGAAGGCAAAACTTGAGTTAAGTAATTTAACCATAAAATCTTTGCAAATTTTACAGAGATTTCTAATGTTCAGTTCAATATACTCCTTTGGAATCTTATTTTTTGTGAGACTTTTATCCCCTCTCTTCTGCACACTACCTTTGGACCTGAGCGTCCCAATTTGAGAACAGGACGAATGTTAGGATCATCAACGAGAATTTCTCGGAACACTATACAATATGTTTCTGACCAGGATGGCTAATTCCAACTTCATTCAATATTAGTGGTTACTAATCTTTTTGTGCATAGCCAATGTAAGTATTTATTTCATTCTTTCATTTATTCATCTACTCACTAATTTAATGTTTATGAAATAATTCTCTACATAATCCCTTTGTAGGCTCTTAGGATAAGGATGATTAAGATACTAGCCGCAAGAAACATATAGCTTAGATGAGAAAACCACACCTAAATGATTAAATACAAGTTTATGGGAGCAAGAATTTTTTCAGTCTTAATAAACAGCTGTCACAATGCCTGGAAGTACCTGGCACGTTAGAGGTGCTCAGAGAATACTCACTATAAGTCAATGACTAACAGGGCATAATGATGAAAGAGACTTGGTTTGTCTTTTCCCATTTCCAGCCCCTAGAACTGTGCTTGGTTCATAAAAAGAAATCAATAAATCCTTAACAATAGCAATGACAATGACATGTGACTTTGATTTAATGATGATGATGATAAGGCTAATAATAACATAATAATAAAGAAAATATATTGGCACTTATTATGTGCTAGTACTCATCTAAAAAAAGGTCATTTAATTTTCATAACAATCCTAGGAGGTTGGAATGGTTACCATCCCCATTTTGGAATGATGAAAAGTTAAGTAATTCATACAAGGCACACAGCTAATATTTTTGGAGCTGAGATTTGGAAGCAAATTATGTATTTCTTTTTTTTTTCTTTTTTTGGAGAAGTTTTTGCTGTAGGGCATGTGCGCTCACCAGAAAGAGAGACAGAGAGACAGAAAGCGAGAAATCACTCCCCAGCGGGGATGGCCATGCTGCAATCCCTTCTCTTCCATTCTCCTCTCGGGATCTTGCACACACATGCACACATGCCCAGAATGAGTTTAAGCCACTGGGTCTGGGACTCGAACCGCGGTCAACTACATGGGAGTCCAGCGACATAGCCATTATGCCAACTGTTGGTCTCGCAAATCATGTATTTCAAAAACACACCCTTCAACATTTTTCATATTCTGCCCAATCCATGTTTGTTCAATTGACTTGGATTCACCTGCTGCCAGCCTTCTGAGAGTCTTAAATAACCATCTAAGTTGTCTGAATGCTATTCTGTTTTATTTATTTATTTATTTATTTATTTTTTTGTCCTACTGTACTGTTATTCATGTTTCTCCAGCACTTCATAGTTTTAACATATATTATCTCCTGAAATCCTCCTTTATTGAATGTTTTTGAGATACTTGTTAAAATAATGACTCTGTTCTATGGCTTTTAAGAGCTATCAAAGAAGGAAAATACTAAAAACAAAGATTAAATAAGATCTTGGAGGAATCGCTTAGTATGGAGATGCCTCTGAATTAAGGTGATTGTTGTAGGAGTAGAAATAATGGGTTCAATGGTAGTCAGAGATTGCCCAACTACAATAAAAAAGAGAAAATGGTTTCATATGGTTTGCTAGGGGATGGAAGTGCAATGGATTAAAATTTAAAATTTTTCCCATAAAACACAATTTGATAACATACAGAATAAGTTCAATTTTAAAGATGTTGGCTCAAAAAAGATAGACTCAATAGATTATAATTCATTGACTAGATCAGGTCTACCACCTATTTTTGTTAGTAAAGTTTTATTGAAATGAAGCCACACCCATTAGTTCATGTATTGTCTATGACTTCTTTCCAGTTACAACAGTATTATTCAGTAGTTGCAACAGAGATCATAGGTCCGACAAGCCTCCAAATTTTCTCTGCTCAAAAGTAGTAGTTAAGTACTAATAGAATCTTAGAAATACTGTCTGGGGTCCGATGTACATGTCCTCTATCTGCTCTTGAAAGGGTACAAGTATGTTTCTAAATGTTCAGTTAATGAATCAGTGTTGTTAAACTTTGAAACTGAGAAGACATGCTTTCAAAACAAATCCTTGGACAAATAAATTATGCATACACCAACCTAACTTAGGCAGGGTCTCAAGGCACCCACTAATTGACTCAATTTAGTTAATTACAAATCAAAAATATTTAACACTCTTCTTAGGACTAAATGGTCAGTGATAGAATTAGTGAAGGCGAGCCAGCTGGTGGCATGATAGTTAAGGTGGCTGGTACCCAAATGGCTGATTGCACAGTTTAAGTCCCAACCCCACAGCTTACAAAACACACCAGGTACATATGCAGATGTGCCTTAAATCACCAGAGGAGAATGGAGGAGAAGGGACTATTGCATGACCGTCTTACAAAGGGTGTTTTCTCCCTTTTTCTCTGTCTCTGTCTCTCTTTCTGTCTCCAGCAAGCACATGCAACCAAAAGTAAAATTTTGAAGAAAATTAACAAAGGCAAAGTGGTAGTTGGATGAAGGAAATAAACATAAGGTAGTATTTATAACTTCACTGAGATTGAGATGTTCACTTGGTCAGACAAGGAATTTGTAACATAGAGCTCATTTTCTTTGTCTTGTCATGGTTTCACATTTCTTCTCTTCTCTCTTTACCTACTTTGTAAAGTCACCTTTAGGTTCCTCTTCATCAACTGAGTGAAGTAGTATTAAAAAAATATCTGTGAGAGGCCAGTGACTCATATTCTGGCTCTCTTTTATCATTTCCATTAAAACATTTAGGTTTCCCTAACATTCATTGTTTATTTCTCTTCAGGAGTAATAATTTTCTATAATTTGAATGGCAGGATGAATCTTAAATTTTCTCCAGAGATCATTTCCAGCTCTTAGATCTCTGTTTCTATGGTTCTAGTCTCATTTGGGCACCTCAATGCTCTAATTCCTTTTAAAGTGCTCTATGTACTCATACATAGCATATTAAGCATGTCTCTTAAAAGATATTCTCCCTTGGTGCTTAGAAATATAAACTTATTTGGAATAATTGTCTTTGTAAGTACAGTTAAATTAAGTAACAATCATAAGATTTTTAGGGTATACCCTAAATCTAATAGTGGCTGTCCTGATTAGAGAGAGAAAGGCATATGCACATAGAAAAATGCCTTTGGAAGATGGAGGCAGAGATTGGAGTGGTAACATCTACAAGTCAAGGAACAATACAGATTGTCATAGCCCTCAGAAATTAGTAGCAAAGTAAAGAACAGATTCTCCCTAAGAGGCTCCAGAAGAGAACTGAACCAACCTTGCCAACACCTCGATTGTTGACGTCCAGCTGCCAGAATTGTGAATGAATAACTGTATGTTGTTTTAAGCCACAAAATTCATGGCAATTTGATGTATCAGCCCTAGAAAACCAATACATTTTATTAAATAATTTCAGTTTTCTTATTTTTTTTTAATGCTAGTGAAAATCAAGACATTGCTCTCTGCTTCATCCCCTTACCCCATCTTATAGATTACTATAATGTTTTGGAAAATTTTAAATGGGATTTTTTGAGAAGTAATGTAAGAAAAAAAAAAAAACCTGAAGAAACACAATCTTTTCACAAGGATTCTTTTTAACTTAATGTGATTTCTGTATCTGACATAAAATACATTTTTTAGATGAAAACAAATTTTGAGAACATATCCAAATGCTTTTATATCCAGAAGCTTTTAGATTCACCTGCCAAAAGTTAGCTGTGGGCCAAGATATAACTGTTTTTCCAAGCCATATTCTACTGGGTCATCGAGAAAGTCATGACCCTTTTTTGCATAGAAAAATGCGGCATGAATTTATGTTAAACGCACACTTACTTTTCGATATAAATAATTAATGCTATCTGTTTTGCTTCTGGAGTTCAAAACCACATTTGTGTGTTCAGAAAATTTTCCTCCTTGGAATTAGGGTTTTAATATAAGGTGTATTCCCTCTCAAAAAAAGTGGCTAAATGACTGACTTTATTTTGGAACTTAAGATGCCTATAGCATTTATGTCTGTTAACTCACATTTATTAGCAAGATTTAATCCATTATGTAATGGATTGCTAAATGTCACTATTGTGCTTTACTCCCAAAGTAACTACATGCTGTATGCTTAGGAAAATATCATATAATTATAAAGTAATTCTGAGTTCTAGTAGATTACTTAGTAATTATACTTAATACTGTAGTTCCAATAGTGATTACTATGAAAGCTCATTATAAAAAGCAGAAATAGTCACATATGTATTCTTAATTATATCTGCCACAATAGAAGTTAATGTTAATTGAAGTGATTTATAGTTATTATGGTAACTCAATTAAAAGTATATACTGGTAGTAATAACCAGCCTTCAAAAGAAAAAAAGTATCAAATCAGTACTAGAAAATTTGAAAAAGAGTAAGCCCAGCTTAATTCTGTTTGGTTTTCTTAACTCAGGAAATGCTTTCAACATTCTCTTTCTATGAGCTTTCCTATCTTTTTCTCCTCAGCACTGAGGACAGTATTTGGCATCTGCAAGTACTCCATTAATGTGTACAAAATAAATGAATCAATAACTCACAATATTTACTATGATCCATCTAAAATTAGATAATGAGATCCATCTAAAATTACTCAGAAGTGTATTATGAGTTCTAAATTGAGGCTTTTAATATTTGGGGGATATTGACCTCTGTGGTACTCTGTTATGAAAGCTCTTGTCCTTCCTCAGTCAAGTGTATGTAAATACAAAGTTTTATAAGTGCTTTCAAGAGATTTGAGAGACCCCTGAAACTCATTATGGTTCAAGTTAAGAAGAATGGCATTTTATGAATCTTACTGTCTACCACCAGATACATGGAACTAGGACATTCCCAGGAGAACTAATGGTAGATTGTTTTCCATCTCTCCACCATTTAAAAAGGTATGTGTGCAAACTGTAATCATGAACTCATTCATAACTTACTTTATTTTGCAGTCACTTTTTAAATTGTCCAACATGGGAAATTACATGAAGTCTATCCCTTTGCAAGAGAAAACTAACAGCATACCTCTCCACAAAAGCATACATCCTATTGAACAGACAAGTGTGAGATATAAAATTTCTGATTCAAAGATATTTGGCTCTATTGCTGAAACATTGTTCTTCACACATTCCTAAACCCAGATGTTAGTAAGATGCAGCAGTGGTAAAACATCACCCCAAATGATGGCCCTGTGTGTGTCTACCGCACCTATAGTCAGAGATTGAGTGGACACAGGAAGGGCCAGACAGGCTCTGCCTTTGAAAAGCTCACGATCCTACCGATGAAAAATATGACCGTTCTCAGGAAGTACATGCAGTATCAACCTGCATAGGCACTAATGCTACTGGAATCAAGAGGGAGGTTCTTATGAAAGTAGAGTAGTTCATAAACGTCAGAGTCAAAGCTGCAAAGAAATATAACCTTACACTATATATCCCCCAGCTTTGTTTCAACGAGGGCATGAGAATGTGAATATGGACAAGAATGACATGATTCAAAAGTATCGATTGAGATCTGAGTTAAAAGTCTAAAAAGATACAATATCTATTTCAAAAGGTCTGAAATCTCATATATTTTGGAATTTCTCTGGGGATCTATTCCTGGGGCCTCAGAGCATTAGTCAAAATCTCTCCTTTACATTCTTGCATGACTGAGTGTGACTTCGACCTTAGTTCTAAGAGAATTAAGCTAGAATAGAACACACCTGCCATGTTATTCATTGCATTAACAGTGAATTTATTCTCAGTCCTCATTCCTCAGCTGTACAGTACACTTCCTTCATATTTTCTAATCTACATAATCACTTGTCAAGATGAGTGATTTCCACCCACTTGTCAATATTGCTGTTTTTTTTAACATTACCTATGAAATTGGTTTAACATATCTTAACTGACATACTTTTCTATGCAACTGGATACCATGGATACATATATTTGATACTCATTCTTCTTCATCCAATTCCCCAAATGAATTTGGTACTCCTGAAATGAGTTTACTTTCTCTGGAGAATTAAATAGTTCCATTCTTAACTCACAGACACAAGTGATGCCTGGATGTACACATCTTGCAACTTGAACTCTTTCATCATACCTAGAAATCTGTTCTGAGAAGGTTAAAGTCTGTTTCCCTTGATCAGTATGCTGCTTAAGATTTCTCTTCATCTTGCAGTAGAACATTTTGTAAAATCTTTCAGCTAAAATACATCAAAGAAATAAAGACAATAATTGATATAAACACATTTTCTTTTAAATGTTTACGTGGGAGCCAGTGGCACAGCAGTAAAATGTGATGCTCTAGGTTTACGTCTGGACGTCTCCCTGAGTATGTCAGGCATGAGTGTGGCCATAATCTAGGGTGGCTAAAATTAAGGTAGATCATGATGTCAAGACATTTTGGGGGATGCTTGTTCTCTCTCTGATGTCTCTTATTCAGAAAATAAATAAACTTATAAAAGAATGTTTATAGCCATCTCTTGACCTAATAGTGAATCAACGGTTCTGGGCTTTAAATCAAATCCAAAAGTACTTTATTGACATTTGACATGGGGGGAGACTTATGAATCACAGTCACAAGTACTTAAGACAGGAATGGTTGACCAAATTCAAATATATTTACCTTTCTCTTATTCTTTGTTCTCATTTTAGAAGTCTTATGGCTTTTATTTTCTGTTCTAATTCTGATATATTCTGAAATACTCAAATGAATTTACATGGGCTTGAAGAATACATGCAAAATTGATCAGATTTAATTTTCCTTAAAAAATGCATATATTAAGGAGAAAAAAAAAAGGCACCCAATTAAAGCACCCTGCTTCACTTGCTTCTCCATAAAGATATAGTCAAGGTATCTTCTTCCCACCATAATTTTCCCTGACTCTGACATATGGCACACTGAAAAAAATGCAGAAAAAAAGTAAGCTGTTTTTATTTTGCTGGTTCCTCCTATTCTTCTGGATAGAAACTAGATTTGGGGTTTTGATGGGTCCTGGCTAGTGAGAGAATATAGTTTGAAACTGACCCAGAGAACTACACCTGATTTTCAGGTAGGAAAACAAAACAAAACAAAACAAAAAAACACCTGTTTTTAGGTTCAAACCATTGTCAAGTTAAAGTGGACGCTTCATTAAAAAAAAATAGTAAGTTAAAAAAAAACTCATTCTTTGACCACTGATTCAATATCCATGACTAAAAATCATTTGCAAAGTGGTAAAACTGTCCTGAATTCAATCATTCAATAAATACCTATTAGCAATTTATTGGAGTCAGGCCAAGTTCTGAGTACTAAAGACAGAGCTGGGAACATAACAGAGCAGAATTCAAGGAAGACAAAACTATCTGATGATGAGATAGGTCAGCAATACCCCTTGAAGAACCACTGGTCTTGGTTCCTAAGGTCATGGAAGACAAATTCTTGTGGCACTTTTATCTGCCTTAACACTTTTCAGAACCTGCACCCCTCCCAACTCCATCCGAATACCCATTCCAGCAAAGGGCTCTGTGGACAGTAAGCTGCCTATGGCTGGAGGGCTAACGGCTGGGACCTGTGGTTCATACTCTTCCCCACTCACCTTTGGACTCTCAGGTTTGTTTCTTGGGACTTAGAGACGAACTTGCATCACTCCCAACTCCATCCAAGCACCCATTCCAGTGAAGGACCCTGTGGACAACAGGCTGCCTGTGGCTGGAGGGCTAACAGCTGGGATCCGTGGCTCATCTCCTCCCCCACTTGCTTTAGACCTCTAAAGACTTTGGTGTTTTTATAGCACACTGCCCAATCTCTTTTTTGTTACTGCGTTGAAGCTCTACAGTTCAGTTTCAGGAACACCTATTCTCTGGAAACAGGGATGACTTTGGGTCACCCAGGACCAGTGACAATAGTACAGGGTGCTGGTGAACAACAAGGAGGCAGAGCAAAAAAGAGAAAGTGACAATTTCATACTCTTGCACATCTTTGAATGCTCAGAGATACTTTGAATAGTTTTGGAAGGAACATATAGATGGCCAGATGACTAGGAATCATTGCAGAGGCACAACAATATGAACAACCAACAAAATGTCTCTCCCACAAGAGAAACATCAGTTCCTTATCATCCACAGACAACACAATGGAAATCATAAACAAATTGGATAAACAATTCAGAATATTTGTAGTGAGCAAACTAAATGAGATGTAAGAAAAAAGACAACAAGCTCCAGGAGATGAGAAGGTCCTTTCACAATATGAAAGAAGAAATAGATACTATAAAAAAGAATCAAACAGAATTGTTAGGGATGAAGAGTGTGATACAATAAATTAAAACCTCCCTCAAAAGTATTGAAAATAGATTAGATCACACAGAAGATCAAATCTTGAATGTAGAAGACAAAACTTCTGACCTAGGAAAAAAATAGCAAAAAGATGGAGAAAACAACCAAGAAAAATGAGGATATTATATGAAAAATACTAGATACCATCAAGCACCCAAACATCCAGATAATTGGTATCCCAAAAGTGGAAGAAAATAAAAAGGGCATTGATAATTTATCCCATGAAATACTGGAAGAAAACTTTCCAAACCTATAGAAGCATTCATATCCAGACCCAAGAAATACATAGAACCCCAAATAGAATTAACCCTAGAAGATCTCCTCCAAGGCACATCATAGCCAGACTGACCACAACCACAGACAAAGACAAGGTGCTAAAATCAGCAAGAGGGAAACATCAAGTTAAGTAATCCATCAGGCTAACATTGGACTGCATTGTTTCATCAGAAATGAAATGAAATTAAATTTACCAACTCTAGACCAGCTTTTCAAGAGGTTCTGGAAGGGAGTGCTATACAAGGAAAACTAAAAAGTCAGATGACTGGATATAAGAGAACAAAAAACAACAGAGAAAGTGGCTCACTTAATGATGGGAACATGTCTGGAAATAGCAGTAACACTGAAAATATTAATGGGTTAAATATTCCAATCAAGAGACACAGACTGTCAGAATTCACAGGGAACTCAAGCAGCTATTCTGAAAAAAGACGATCAATCCTATTAAAAGATGGGAGAATGAGTTGAAAAAACCACTCTCTAAAGATGACATACAAGTAACTAAAAGGCATGTGAAAAAATGCTCAATGTCCCTCATTGTAAGGGAAATGCAGACCAAAACAACATTGAGATACCATCTAACCCCAGTCAGGATGACTAAGGTTAAAAAACAAAAAAATGATTAGAGCTGGCATAGGAGTGGTGAAAGGGGGAACTCTCTTACACTGCTGGTGGGAATGTAAATTGGTCCAGCCACTGTGGAGATTAATTTGGAGATTACTCAAAAATCTACAAAAAGAACTACCATATGATCCAGCAATCCCACTCCTTGGTATCTACCCAAAGGACAGAAGAATACTTAATCCTCTCAGGATCTTGGGTATGCATGCACACGTGCCCGGCATGAGTTTAAGCCACCGGGTCAGGGACGCGAACCATGGTCGACTACGTGGGAGTCCAGGGACATAGCCATTATGCTAATTGCTGGTCCTGTATGCAGGGATTTTCAATCTGTCTATAATTTCTGAGGATGAGGCATCCCACCAAACCCAAGTGTGACCCTGACAAATTTGTCAGGAGGACTATAAGCAAGCCTATCTGTAAGACCCTTTGTGGCCTCATGGAATACCTGGTAGTAGGGAGGAACATGAGGTCTTGAATGTGGTCTTAGGAATGTTTATTCAAGAGGATTCAGAGGTTAACTCTCTACCTGACCTTTACCAGGCACTACAGTTCATAAAGTCTCAGGATTCAAGGAGATTGATCCAATTTGAGCAGGTTCATGCTTTGAGTGAGGTGGCTACATCATATACTGCAGGACCAGGAGTAGGTCTGGGTCAGTGCCCAATCTTCCCTTCTTTGACCTAGAATAGGGCTCTCTGGTGCCCTTCTCTCTATCAAGTACCCCTCCGCTTTCCTTTCCCCAAACTTATAGGTAATGGAGGTCTAGTGAAGCTGCATTGTGGTGGCCTCAGTTGGGAGAGGTTCCCATGACTTGTCGCTGAGAGGAAGGAGAGTGTAGACCTGTCCTGTCTGACAGTCAGGTGGAAGTGTCCAGATTCCTGTCTCTGTTGAAGGATGAGTATTCTCATACTCGATGCTCTGGTGGGAGAAGTGGGATGTACGGATCTTTGATGTAGTCTAACTGGTGGGTTTAGTCTTTGTGAGTGCTCACCTTATTTTTTCCCAATCACAGGGGCTTCTTTGTGTTGTGTCCTCTGCTTTAGCCAGGATCCAGAGACCAGATTGCCTGGTTTGGATTTTAATCCAAGACCTACCTGCTGGCCAGCTCCCAAGATGGTGCTAAGCTCTCTAGGCTTAAGGTGGGGCTGGGATAGAAGTTGCAAATTTTCCCTGAAGTGGAATAATAATTTTTTTTCTCACACTCAGCTGAAGCTCTGAAGTTTCCCCGATCCACTCTTGCACTCAAAACTCTAACACAAAGTGCAACAAAATCATTTAATTACAACAACCTGTAGATCTTGTAGATCAAATTTCTTGCAGGCTTGCTCTAAACATACACACAATAGTGGGCTATGAAAGAAAAGATCAGCTTTCCTGGAGCAGCTGTATAGATGCTGTAAGCTGTATAGATGCTGTAAGCTGTATAGATGTTGTAAGCCAGGGCTTGTAGGTCAAGAGACTGATTGCCCCTGGAAAGTGGAGATGACTGAAGCCCCCCAAATACAAAGGGTTCTGGAATTCTTTTTTATATTAAGTCACAGTGCTCTCCTCACCCCAGAATTTAATTCTTTTCATACCATTTTTCTCTTCCTTCATGCCTATAGATTTATTCTTCTTCCTGGCTTTGATTAGCCTGTCCCACAAACAACCTCCACCGTGCTTTCGTGTCCTCCCTAAGAGCCAAGAGCACTCCAGAATGAGGGAAGCACTTCATCATCATGATGGGAAGTGTCAGGTGCACAAGACAAATGCAAATTTCATGGCATCATGGCCTCATTCAGCCAAGTTTTATGAGACTGAGAAAACTTGGAACCTTATGCTGTGGGGCCATTTGGTTGGCAGAGAATAGGACAGACTTCATCCAGCACTGTCTGTTGGCAGCTCTGGTGCTAGATTTATACACAGAGGTGGAGATTGCTTTGGCTATTGAGGCTGCTGCTTAGCCAGCTGGGGAAGAGTGAGGGAAGAGTAATGGTGTGAATCCTGGGAGAGAGTTTTCCACAGAAGTGCCTCCAATGGCATCTTCAGGATCTTACCTTGGGTTGGAGAGTTGGGCCCTGATGATACTGACCTCACTCATAGAAATAGAGTATTCCCAAATTTCTAGCCACTCTTCTCCAGTGCACACCATGATAATAAAATCTGGCAGAGTTGGAGCAGGAAAAATATTTCTCTGGTAGAAAACTAGGTCTGTTTTGTTATTTGTTTCAGTTTGAATCTGTTGTTTTCTAGCATAAAGAATGTTGCATCCAATGCTATAATCTGCCTCCAAAGCTATAATCCTTAGGGGATGTCCACTTGAAAGAACAAATTTTATACAGGCTGTGGCACAAAGGCAAGAACATGGATAACAGAGTCAGGATGCCCAAATTCATCTCCAGCCTTTTCCCTTATGCTCTCTGTGTAACCTTAGCCAAACTTTTTTTTTCTTTCTCATTGCATTTAAGTTCTCTCTGTTTAAAGAAGGTTTAATGACAGTACTTCCTTCACAATATAGTTGAACAGATTGAATAAGTTGATAAGAATATGTAAATTACTCAGAATAGAGCATAGCCGATGGTAACTACTCAGTGGATTTTGGCTACTTTTGCTTTAACTAATGTTCTTTCTTACCTTTTATGTTTGTTTTTCCACCCTATGGAAGTCGATCTTCCTGTGTCACAATGATACATTTCAGAAGAGATCGTCAACACTGCCTGAAAGTTTTGAGTCATAGAACACCAAGTACATAGGACTGCATATGGTGATGCTTAAGGAGGAAAAAGAAATGTGGCTAGGTCTGTTAACCTTTTTTGAAAATTGTACAAACATGCCATCTTTTCTTCACAGGCAGAATAGACTAATGACTGAAGATTAATGTAATCATCTTTTCTGATCCTCAGATAAGTAATAGTAGCTGAGACCCAGACCTCTTCTTTGAACATGAAGTGAAATTCTTTGTGGAGAAAATTTTAGATCTTGAGAATCTTTGCATTAAGAAAATTGAGTTCTAAAGTGAATGCATCCCATGGCCCCACAGGCAGACCAAAGAAGAGTCAGACTCTAAGGTACTAATTTAATGCTCTAGTGGTGGCTCTCCAAGCAGCCCTTGCAGGATCTGTTCCACTTTCCAGGGAGCTGGCTCCTTGAGGATATTTTTCCCTCATCAAAAAAATCCTGTCTTCTCTAGTGTCTGTCTCTTGATGGTAGCTAAATTGTCCACGCATTTCAAGCCATGAATTAATAAGCATTCAATAGATTAGCATAAATATTTACAGAAGACACTCTTCATTGGTTTAATGGGGTTAGCAATTAGTGGATCGATTTGGGGAGCCTATTGGAATTTGTGTGTCAGACACTGAGTGAGACATTTGAGATGCTACAGGAAATTATTAACAATTATTCCTGCCTTCATACAGCTTCTGACCATTGACCAGATACCATAAAGGTCCAGGGAAGCAGGATAGGGGTGGGAATTGGCAATATCTGAGGCTTTGACAGAAGTGAGAGTAGACAGCTGTGTTTGACCTTCTTGGTATTTCAACATAATCTGTGGAATTACTGCTTCAATAATGTGCACTAACTTAAGGTAAATGCTGTTACAATTTTTCCCTAGGTATTTTAAAAAGGAATTTTCTGAAAAGCTATCTTTCCTAGTACAAAGATTGTTTTAACTCTGTGACTTAAATACTACTACTAATAATAATAGTGATTGGAGAACTATCACTTGTTGAACACCTACCATACGCCAAAGCCACTGGTTAGAATGGCCGAGTTGACAGATGGTTGGTTCATTTATGTTTCAAAACTTCAGAAGAAGCCCTGCATTTCATGAGTTTTAGCATTTCACTCAGGGAGGTCTTCTGTTCAGACATGCTAAACTTCCCACTGAGGAGGCAGCCTACCTTGGAAATCCCAAATGAGCGATACAAAGCACCATTCATAAGCATGTTCTACAACTTCCTGTAAAAGAGCCTTCCAGAACTCACACAGCAAGTAAAATAGTTAAGGAGAAAATGAGAAAAAAATAATTTTAAATCAATTATACTTTTAAATTATTTTCTTCACACGATTTATTAGAACAAGAAGAAAACCCCCTAAAGTTCTGAAGAAATATTAACATAACATGCCTGTAACTCATGCTGTGTTTAATGAGAGGTGCTGTTTTTCCTGCCATGGGGGCCATAGCCCAGTGAGTGATGGCTCTGAAAAGGGTCACATACATATTCATCAAATTCGACATGCACATGTAAACTGGTTTTAATAGGCCATGACAGCAGAAGTTGTGTTGGGCAAATAGCTGCATATGTGCTCCTTCCCTCCACTGGCACATTTAGCTATTAATGCTCTGGTATTCATGGATGAAATATTAGCTTGTTAACTTAAGACTATCAGTTGTTGTTGATTCTCAATGGCAACCAAGGGAAGAGATCTTCTCAGCTACTTTATTAGGAGTGAAGCTTGAAATTCAAGATGCTCATTTTACCTTAATGGTATCATTAATACCATTCCACTCCTTTAACCTGGAGTCTAGAAGAGGTATGTAGAATATTCTAATAAAAATTGTTATTACACTCAGTCTAAAATACTCTTACAGCTCTTACTTTGTCACTATTGTAGATGGTCTAGACTTTAAAGCTTTTTCTCAATATGTTTCAATGTGAGCTCTATTTTCTTCAAGTATCAGCCAGTTTCAAGATTGCTGAGGCATGCATGGTTGGTTAAGTAGACATTAGCAACAAATACGACCCCTTCTGAGAGTCTCTCCTCGATTATCACATAAATACACTGTCAAGCTCACAAGTGAATTAAATTATCACCAAGCAACTGAAACCACATTTGATCCTTAGTAAAAAACAAAGCAAACAAACAAACAAAGTCCTATCAAGTAATACAAGGAGGTCTTCAAAAAGTTCATAAAATTCATATTATGAAAAACTATGCATGGCTTTAAAATTTTTTCACCAAAATAAATTTCATACTTTAATTCCATTTTTGATGAATGTTTTGAAGGCTTCTCATAAAATGGGATGTTTATGCCTTCTAGAGTCTACCACATAAGAACAAGACCCCAAAGCCTATTATTTCAAGGCACTCAGGCCCCATGTTAGCATTGATAGATGGTCTTATTACAACCATCTGGAAGCCTCTGGCTACCTCAACCACTAACCTCTGCATACCTATATTTAGTTAAACACTAGTATCTTTAATGAACCATGGACATCTGGCCTCCTCTGTCAGCTGTTTTTTCTTGGATTGAATTGATGTTTTGTTCTATTTTCTGTAAAACAAACAGCCATGCATTTAAATTGTCTAAAGATTGGGTCTAAACAAAGTAATTTGGGACATGATTTTCTTTCAGTAATATATTGAGGAGGTGGTTTCATAGCCTAAAAGCCAATCTATTAATTCACAGTCAATCACATATTATTGTTGGTCTATTCCCCTTATCTCCATCTTTTCTACCTTTTCTCCAAATCAATGTCTGATTTTTGCAAAATGATTTTCTTCCCATTGTTCCCAACAAGAGTCCTCAGAAAATCTGAGAACTTATCTTCACATACATAAAAATATGATAAACCTTGGTTGCCAAGAAAGTAACTAATACAATAAAATGCTTTGCCCATTAATAAAATTACACTATATGGTGAGAAACTATGTCTAAGGAATAATTAGTTGATTGACTTCATTGGATGTTGGGGCCAGGAAATAGCATGGTGGTTAAGGTGCTGGACTCCCACATGGCTGAACAAAGTTAGAGTCCTGCATCCAGCAGCATGAGAAAAATCATATGGGGCACATGTGTGGTCATTCCCAAAATCCTGAGAGGAGAATGGAGGAGAAGGGATTGCAGCATGGCCATCCTCCCAGGGGGTGATTTCTCACTTTCCCTCTCACTATCTCTTTCTGGTGAGCATATGCACCCTATGGCCAAAAAAAAAGGAAAAAAAAAGAAAAAATTCACACACATCAAAAATTAATTGAATGTTTGGCTCCTCCTTAAAAATACATTTTTCTAAGCAGGAGGAAACATGGAAACATATGATGATGCCCATTTTGTAACTTCACCATGTTCAACTGCCAATGATGGATACATTGAATTCAATCCTATGGGTGTTATATGGCCAACAACTATCTCAATAAAGGAGGAAAAAAAAAAAAGAAAGAAAGAAAAAAATCACTGGTATCAGGTACTATACTTTCCCAGTGAGAGATGGGAAATCTATTTTTGGTTTTTCAAAAGGAATATATTTGTCTTCATCCACAGATGATTTTGTGTTTTAGGATGAGATAATTTAAAGGTGAATATGATTAACATAGGCCAGCCCTTCTTTGTAATCAATGAGTGGGCCTAGTACAATTTATTCTGATGCTACATCACAATCCTGTGATTTCTATGTCCCGCCTTTCACACTTTTAGGGGCTGTCAGTGATTTTACATGCTTTGAGATGCTGCATATAAGCAATATGATGTGTGTTCACTCTCTTCCCAGATCTGGCTTACTTAGGCTTTTTAGATCACTGTAGCCAAAGTACGCAAAACACAATTTGCTTGATTTATGCTTTTCTGAAAAACAAAACAAAACAAAAACAAACTTCCATTTTCAACTATGCTAATTACATTTCAGTGCAATTAAGAAACTCATCCCTAGAAAGGAAAGTTACCTTTGATGACCAGTGAGGGAGAAGGGGGAGCTCCAGCTCTTCTTTGGCACTGCTGTCCATCACTAAGAGTCAGGAATGACTGGTGCACTTGGCTGATGCAAAAAATACCATCTGGTATAGATTTCCTTTCAGCTCATCAGGAGGAATTCAAGATCATGGGCAATAACCGAAAGGTGTTGTCTTTGGGGGTGGCATTTTACTTAGCTTTTTTTTTTCTAGTTCACTTCTGGAAACTGGGCTTTCTGAACTAGCATACATCTACTTATTCTACCTGTATTCACACTTCTGACAAATGCCCCTTAAGCTAAGAGTGCACACCCATAAATAATGTGTGGTTTGCATTTATTCTGCTCCAAAGTGCTGTAAACATCAAGGTCTACTTACCAGAGGTGTATGCCTGGTAACAGAGGGTCATTGAGAGCTAGGGCCAAATGAATTGAAGTAAGCAAAATGAATGGCATTGTTGGTCATAACTGAATGCTGGGTCTGAATTGAGGCCACTCAAAGTAGATCACATATGACTTTAATCCACTGCTCTGCCCAGCTTTCTCAAGGGATAAATCTGCCTCCAGTTTTTATTTACATATTATCATTTTACCATATGTCACTGTCATAGTTTCCGACTTGAATAAATCCACATTTAAATAGCGATTTGTCTCCTTTTGATAGTAAATATTCTCATAAGTAGTGGTTAGGATTAAAGGGAATTTGTGACAATAGGTAAAGGGGGCTATTTAGGATTAAATGAAATTATACACTCAGCCAGGAGAGCCTTCCTTGGGAAGCTCAGTCCAGCAGGTGCCGGGTGTCCCACAAATTCCCTCTTTGAAGGTACGGTGATAATTCTGTGAAAGGAGAAAAAGAAAAGGGGGAGGAGGGTGGAGAAGCAGCAGACACAACTGTTCTCAGCTCTCTAGACTAATGGGAGGGGGCAAATCCTGCCTGAAACAGCCCTCAAGACGCCATCCCTTACAGGTTAGCAAAGAGTTCTTTTGAGGTGACATTTAAACCTTTAATAGCCCCCAGCCAGTTTGAGCAGAAATAATTTTCCCTCACTGGAGGCCAGGAGCCAGGCACTGCTCAGTTACCTGTCTGCAGAGGATGTGAGGGTGTGGATGAAACCCAAGCAGGGTGATTTGGGCGTCGTGGGCGGAGCTGGCCAGTGTCTGTCGGGCCTTGCCCTCACCCTAATTGCACCAAAGGCCGAGAAAGCTTCAGGTTGCACATTAGGCCCGTGCTGAGATTAGCAATTATAATATCAGTTTCCCCCAAACAGGGCTGACAGAATGGCTGCGGGAGCAGAGGTGACAGAAAGTTTAGTAAGTCTTGGGGAAAGTTTGCTGGCTCCTGCTGTTTTCTGGCCCACGGATTTGGCCTTTCTACTACCCAGCACTGGCCACAAACAGTAGGACTCCTTTTCAATCACTATTAGCAACACTTCATTTCTGTCATATTTGACCCTTGGCAAACTGCAACTCAGCGAAGAACATTCTTTCCAGAAAGGAACCAGACATCATTCAGCTCGAGACGATTTACTGTGGGACATGGAACTTATTTGCTTTGGTTGTCTCCCTGGAGCTACTCAGCCTGTTAAAATGAATTGTTCTTGTGCACAGTGGTGCTAGTGGGAGGGTCCATCTTGAAAGGCAGAGAAAGAACCAACCCTGGACTAAGACACTTGTCATCTGGTCCTGTGACCCTGAGCTGGATCTCTGCAGTGCCCTACCTGTCCAAGCATAGGATTTTGTAGTTTTATTTTTTAAAAAACAAAGTGAAGCTTACACAGTCAAGAACAGTCACTTTCGGGAACCAGCAGTTAGCGTAATGGCTATGTCGCTGGACTCCCATGTAGTCAACCACGGTTCGTGTCCCGGACCCGGTGGCTTAAAACTCACGCTGGGCGTGTGTGCATGCGTGCCCAAGATCCTGAGAGGAGAATGGAAGAGAAGGGATTGCGGCGTGACCATCCCCCCTGGGGGGTGATTTCTCGCTTTCTGTCTCTATGTCTCTCTCTGTCTGTCTGGCGAGCGCACGCGCCCTACAGTGAAAATCTCTCCAAAAAAAAAAAAAAAAAGAGAACAGCCACTTTCTCTTTCAGGTCAGGGTCATAGCGGTGGCTTCATCCTGTCCTTGCTCATCCACCATTGTCTAAACAAAGGAAAAAGTAAAAATGAACTGAATGCTGGAAGCTTGAACACTACTTACATCAGCTACAGGCACACTTCCCAGCCTTTCTTTACATCCTGTTAATACATGATAAAGAAATCAAGATTTTTAGTTTATTATTTCTTCTACCACACAGTTACGTATCATTGGAAGTCCTGATAAGTGAGAAGAGAGGACTGTGACACATCTGAGTACCCTCCACAGAGATTCATATTAATCTTGTTTTGGGGGAGTGGATAAAGGAGGGTTATTGTTTAATGGAATGAAGTTTTGCTGACGATATTGAAAAAGTTTTGGGTATTAATAGTGGTTATAATTCTATACCATTGCGAATGTATTGAACACCACTGAATCATAGATTAATGAAAGACTGAAATAATAATTATGTGACATGCATTTATCACATTACGATTTTAATCTAATGTTAATTTTAATCATTAATATTGACCAGGAACACACGTGGCAGAGATAGGTGACTGATGCTTTCTTTCGGGGCCTCTTCTCGTAGGAAGCAGACTGCTGGTTGACCAATCATGATAAGAGATATTGAGGTAGGTGCAAAGGACTAGCCTAGCCCTACTTCAAATGGCACTGAAAACAGAGAGAAGATAGCCAGAGTTAGAGTGCACATAACTGGGTGGAACTTGGACAACCCACTGGGAACCTCAAACTAGGGGTGTGCAATATTCCGATGGTTTATAGGACTACAAATTAGAAATGAGAAGGGCCTGAGTAAAAATGATGGGAACTGTCTTCTCACCATGACCCACAGACATTTAAAGAGGCAGGAGATATGGATTTCCAGAAAACCACACATATTTTGGAGAAAATAGGGGTCATTCTCCAGAGGCTTTGATCCGTTAGTTGGCATTTCACAGAAGGCGGCCAGACCGTGTTGATTCAACAACAGCAGTGCAAGCTGGGACCAATTAATTCACACTGCTTCACATGGGAAAGGCAGCCAGGCCTGATATGTCCTTGGCTAGTCATAACAAAAAGTCATAGTGAAATGTTAAAATAGTGTATAAAAGTTATACAACTGACAAGTGATGTGATCTTTGATAAGCATCAAAACCCAATAAGGAAGCATTTGTGATTTTCCCTGATCAATCCTGGTGATCCTGTGTTTTAGGCACTCTTTAAAAATCCAGGACAGTGTAAAATTTGAAATCCAAGTCATGTACTTCCCCACATAAGAATTTAAGGCATTGGATTGTTTTCAGGCCTTAACATTTTTATCGATTCTAGAGTCAATTATTGTCTTGGTTTCTGGGTATGACTTAGACCTTCCTGGATGGTTGTTAGTTGGTTGAAATTCATTACATGGCACTATTAACATGGTTTCAAAGAGGTGGCTTTGGGCCTGCCAGTGGCATGTTGGTTACGGCAGCTGAATCCCATATGGCCAACTGTGTGGTTCAAGTCCTGGACTGAAGAGCTTCAGAAACACACTAGTCATGTGTGAATCCATGCCCAAAATCCCGAAAGGAGAGGAAAATGGACAAGAAATTACAGCATGACCACCCCCCATGGGAAGTGCTTTCTCACTTCCTCTGCCTTTCTACATTCTCAGTCACTGCCACTTTCAACTCTGAAAAACTATCCATAAAGAGCAGATGGGGAGGTAAACTGTAACAAAGTAAAGCAAAGAAAGACTACTTGCCTCCTCCTCATCCCCTCTGCAGGCTGCCAGCCTTAGAAGGTACAAATCAGGCTTGAGAGGCAACTTAGAGTTAAGTCAAGCTTGGAGTTCTGATTGGCTCTTCTAATTACTTTGTGACTTGATTTTGTGACTTAGTGACCTGAAGTAGCTCAAGGCATCTTTATTATCAGAGAGTGACCAGAATCATTGTAAGTGGCCCAAGTTTTCATCCTGAATAGAGAAAAATAAAATAAAATTTAATAAAACTGTCACTCCATATCGACATATCATTTATCCTATCTTTGGAAATACTGTTAAAAAAGATTTTTTTCCTAATGAAGATGCTATGTTCTAAGAGGGCAACTTGGGGTTTGACATATGAGGCAAAAGGAAGAGAGAGAAAGAAAAAAGAAAGAGAAAGAAAAAGAAAGAAAGAAAGGAAGAAAAAGAAAGAGAGAAAGAAGAAAAAGGAAGAAAAAGCAAAACAAAGAAAAGAAGAAAGAAAAAGACACAAGAATAAGAACTGAAACACTACCCACGCCCCAGAAGCCTTCTGAGAAAATGTATGAGGGAGACAGTATATTAACATTAGGATTCATATTTTAAGAAATGTGTGAAGTAATAAATGTCTAATTCTGTTATTAATAAATTTATGGATATCTACCTTAACTATATTTAAATTATTTTCAGATCATTTCTATTTTCTCTGAAGTGTCATCATTCCAGTCGAACATTGCCAAAATAGAAATAAATTGAATTATAGCAGTTCTACTCAGGCCAGTTAGGGCCCAACTGCTAAGTCAACCTGTCCAACTCAGGTGACAGTGAGCACTTAAAGATGATGTCTTACATGCATATCTACTCATTCTTCTCCTTTATATGTTCTGTAAGATAAGGAGCTATGCTTTATCCTTTAGCATTTAATAAACTGTTAAATAAGTGAATGATTAAATAAATAAAAGAATAAAACAGAGAGCCAATTATACATATAATTTTGATTTCTATCCTCTAACAAATATAATCTTAGATTCATCCAAAGTACTCAAATATCTGCCCCAGTCTGCTACCTGACTAGTAGAATACTGGCTATAAAAATCCTATTACTTGAAATTGGTATATTCACCAATTGTGAATTTTGTTATAGTACTCAGTCTTCATCAGTGCCATTAAAATAAATACAAGCCATAGAGCCAATATGAAATGAAATGTAGGTAAATCAAGAAGAAATACTTTAGCTAATTATTTTACTAAAAAAAAAATGTTACTTGGTTGTAAGGAATATAGCTAAACATTTGTTAGTTTATAATTTATGCTTATACCTTAGAACTGGGTAATAGTATATTTTAAAATAATAACATTTGCGAACGATCACGTCCTCTCCCTAGCCCCAAGAAACAAATAGGAGGCTAGTTTCTCTGTTCTTTGGGCTCACGAGGCACCAGCAGTCCTGGGAGCCAATGAACTAGCTGCCACCATCTAATGCAGGTATCGCAGGTCTAGGGGATAATTCTATATTTTCAGAGGAGCAGTGATGTTTGTAGTCTGTTGTGCTTTCCCTGGTTAGGTCTTCCTTATGTCAGTAACTCAGCACCTGTACTTCCAGAGTGTACTTTTCCAGGAACAAAATATTGAAGTGAAGAATGAAAACCTGCCAAATGTAATTGCTGAAGAATCACTTAGTCTCAGATAACTGCTTTTCTCTATTAATCCTTCTCAGTTGTACCAATCTGGTTTTGTCAAAAACAACATTGGCCAGAAACTATAGAAAACCATTTAGGTCTCCATTAGCAACGCTTTCTTTCTACCAGGCTTGACCACAGCAGGGTACAACCCCACTCTCAGCATTCCTTTGAGAAAACAACCCAACACTGGACTACCACAGATTTATGGTGTGAAAAATGGCATTTTCAAGGACCTTTGAAAATGTTAAAAATGAATGTAGCCTTACTGTTATTTTCCAC
>NW_006208570.1:868290-871672 GCF_000334495.1 Tupaia belangeri chinensis | reverse complement strand
AGCAGGAATCTACATTTATAACTACTGCTCCTGAACAAGTTGGGAACTACCTATAGAGTGAGAGGAAAAAAATTCCCATGTGGCATTCTTCAGTTATCATCATACATTACAACTGACTTTCCCTATTGAATAGTTGTCACTGTCAAGGTGTGTCTTTCCACACACTATTGTTTTAAATTTTCAAACAATTCTGTTGCCATCCTGTGGCTAGGTGCTATACATTTGTGTCTAAGACAGAGGGCAGTTTATCCTCCTCAAAGCAATTTTTTTTGTTGCTATGTTGTGTAAGTATAGATGGTTTTTTGGTTGGTTACTGAAAACCAAGAAATATTTTTTTTAATCAATTTGTTTCTTAAAACATTTCAGTCCACCTCCTCCCAGCAATGTCTATTAATGTTCTATTTGCCTTACTGAAGAAAGATAATGTATATCCTATTAGTACCTTTACTCCTTTCAACTCTGTATAGCTAAAGTGGCCAAACATTTGGCACTTAAAATGTTTAGCACTTAAAATTCCAGATAGAGTAATGATAACATGACTTAAACACAGACATTCTTTTGAAAAGAGCTAAAAGAAAACGTTTCAGCAGCACTTCATAGACATGAAATTGATCCTCAACCCAAACAACTCTATGCTCCATTATCATAGAGTAAATTTCAGAGCTATTTAGGTAGAGCATAAAGTTCAGAGAGTCATGTGACCAAAACTCCAAGAGTAAGTAAATGCATCAGGGGTCAAAGAGCACAGAGCTGAGAGAAACATCTGGATTCCATCTTTTGAAGTTTTAATGGAAACACTGATCACTTGACACACATCTGGGTGTTTTGAGGAGAAGACACCGTGTTTTTGTGTTTTGTTTTTGCGGGGAGCTTTCTCTAGTCTACCATCTTATCCTTGGATTGGATACAAATCTCTTCATTTAGTGTTAGTTGTAATATTATGGACGTCGTAGATTACTGAAATCATGTTCCCTAAGGATCTCTAGTGGAGCAGCATTTTGCCTTTTTAGTTTTCTTTTTACTTAGAGTTTTCCTTAAACAAGAGTATCCCAAGAACAAGTTAAGGAACCTGCTCAGCTTTGCAAACTGCACTTTCCCTAGGGAAGTTGTGGTTATCATCCAGCAGGGTGATTTTTAAAATCACCACACAGTAACCAAGGAAGAGACCTGGTAGCATTCAGTGAAGCTGGCTCAAAGCCTACACCCCAAATTAACTCCCTGAGGCATCAGCATATGAAAAATGTCGCTGAAAGGCCTCACAGTGCCTTTATAGCAAGTGAATCAGCTTTTACCATATTGTTCCTGACTGAAAAATGTGTCTGTAGCCCAAATAAAAATAACACAAATCTCTTTGCTGGCCAGCTACAGAGTTTGGATCCCTATCTGTTGTTAACTAGGACACTAGGACACTATGAGCAAGTCACTTCAATTTTTGGGACCTTAGTTTTCTCATTTGCAAATGATGGTCCTGGACTCTTGGTTGAAGGCTAGTTCGTTTTCAGCAATGATACATATTTTCTAGATTTCTTTCTTTCTGGAGAGGGAATGAGAGAGACAGTTCCTCCCAACAGGGTCCATCTTGCCTGGCTGTGACAGTATGGTGCGGTGGCACTGTACACCTGCGCCACAGTGCCTGGCTCAGGAATGATAATTTATAGAAGTATTTATTCATCATTGTCCTGGGCCTAAGACTAGAAATACAATTTTTAAATCTTAATTGTTTAAAATGTACTTTTCAATTTCTATAGCACTTGACCTTATTTTCTTTGATCTAGTGAGGCATGTGTGCAATTATTATCTTCCTTGGTCTTTTTTTTTTTTTTTCTTTTTTCAATAGAGCACATGTGCTTGCTGGAGAGAGACAGAGAGAGAAAAAGTGAGAAACCACCCTCCAGGAGGGAGGGCCACACTGCAATCCCTTTTCCTCTCAGGATTTTGGGTGCACATGCACATGTAGTCTATTCGATTTTCAAACTGCTGGGTCTAGGACTCAAACTGTTATTGGCCATATGGAAATTCAGCACTTCAACTACCTGGTCATCTGCTGGCCTCTATCCTCCTGATTTTAAATGAGACTATCAAAGTTTAGAGAGATGAGTGCCTCCTTCATGCCAACCAGTCAGCCACAGAAAAGAATACATTTCATCCCAGCACCGCACTCTTCCCAAAATGTAAGGTGCCTCTCATTTCCTGTGATTGGTTTCATATAAATGATGGTCCTTGACAACCAAATCATGCCCCAGAGAAACTGGTCAACAGCATGGATGGTACACCAGGGAAGTGCTCCCAGACTCAGAACAAAGGGGCAATTACTGTTTTCCTTAAGAAGGAACTAGGCAAATGCATGAAAGTCATAATCAAGCTGTAATAGACCCTTTGATGGAGAGGTGGTTAAGGTGCTGGATTCCCACATGGGCGACTGCAGTTCGAGTCCCAGACCTGGAGGCTTGAAACACACTGGGTGTGTGCATGCACACTTGGAGTCCGAGGAGGAGAATGCAGAAGGAACTGCAGCCTGGCCATCCTCCTAGGAGTTAATTTCTCACTTCTTTCTTTCTATCTCTCTGTCTCTTTCTGTCTCTCCAGTAAGTGCATATACCCTACAGCAAAAATCTCTCTTTAAAAAAAAACAAAGGAGCTAGGAAAATGTCATATCAAGCTGTTACAGAACCCTTTTCTAAACAGAAAAGAGTTCAGTTTTCAGATACAAAAGACTCACCATTAATCAATCAAATTTAACGAAGATGTGAACATTTATACATGACATGGATTTTTTTTTGAATTTTAAAATAAAGAAAGAATCCTACATACAGGTACCAAAATAAAAGAACATAAAACATAAAGATTAAGAGTTCAGGGTTTGGGAATAGAAATATAACTTTGCCATTTACACACTAACATCATCAAGTTCTTCAGCCTTGCTAAGCTTCAGTTTCCTCACCTAAGAAAGTTAAAATAACAATAATGACTTACTTACAGGTTTGTTGATAGGATTAAATATCAACTTTCAACGATGCACTTACCAAAAACAATCATAAAATAAATTACAAAGAAAATCTTATAAATTTCTCAAAGTGGTAATCATACATACCTTATTTTCTGATACCATGAAACAAAACTAGAAATTAATTGTAAATTATATTTTCAGACACACTATGGTTCTCACAAACATTGTGATTCTAATTTTAGAAAAATTCCTAAAGCTTCTGATGATTTGGAATACTTAAAACATTAATTATTCCAAAATTAAATTCTAGGAAAATCACATTAACTGACACACAATTTTATACTGATAGAAGATCTTTCATAATAAAAATTAAATATTGTTAAAATGTCAAAAGTTAAAATTCAATAACAACATTGGTATATATATATATATATA
>NW_006208570.1:802844-867521 GCF_000334495.1 Tupaia belangeri chinensis | reverse complement strand
ATATATATATATATGTATGTATATATATATCAATAACTGAAATACAAATAAAAACCAAGCAAATTAGAAATTACATGGAATCTCAAGTTATTTATTTACCTTCAGGATATGATTTTTGTCTTTGGTAAGATTTGAAAAGCTTAAGAAAATTCTGGTAACTAAACTTGGCTCCAGGAAATCCTGGAAGAGTTTTTGAAAAATACATCTTGCTGGGCCTCAACTCAAGTATGCTAAATCAGAATCTCTTTGTGCAGAACCCAGGAGTCTCTACTTTTGCCAAGCTCCCAGGTGATTCTTCTGCAGCTAGCTTAGCACCAGGTATTACACCAGGTATTTGAGAGCTACCAGTCCAGGTAACTACTAAAGAGCAAAATGAGAAACCTGAGAGTCACAGTCACACAAAAACTATAGGTCTTGATAAATAGAAATGCTTCGCTATAGTGTTTCAGTGTGGAAAGAGCTGTTTCCTGAAGCCTTTCCTATGAACTTAAAGATGCAGAACAGTGGTCAAGTCTCCTTGAGGGGGAAAAAGCTCAGTTCAACCTAAGCTAGAGTCTTCCCTGTGAGAAGTTGAAGGGTTAGTTTAAGATTAGGCTGGTTTGAATCCAGATTCACAAATCAAGGGAAAAATAATGGTTATAGACCAAGGGTAAATAAAACTGAAAGTACATACATGAGATCTTGTGAACTGACATCCCCCAATTGCCTAGTACTAAAAATATCCTTATGGCAACTTGATGCAGAAATTAATCTTCTTCTGTAGTTTTTTCAAGATGAAGCTGAAAATCTAGGCTGTATAGCTGAAATGACAAAGCACTGAAGAGTTGAATTTTTATTCTGGAGGAAAAAAAATATAACAAAACAGTCTGGGAAAGTGGGGTAGCAAAGGTGCTTTCTATAAAAGTTCAGTAAAAATGAAGGAATGTCAGTTTAAAGAATAAAAAGAAGTGATAGATACAGTTAGAAAGATGAGAATCACCAAATTTGGAATGTTAATGGAAAAAATAAAAATAAAAAATAATAAGCTCTCTTCCTCAAATCTAGCAAATTAAATTAAGGAGCTGACAAAAGAAATGTCTTTCCTATTCAATTTTGGATTATTTAAATAATATAAGCTAAATACATGGGTTGGTCCCTTGGTCTACTGGTTAAGGGAACTGACTTCCACATGGTCAGCTGCACAGATCTCAGCCCAGTGGCATTCAAAACACACTGGGCAGGGGTAAGTTTATGCTCCAGATCCCAATGGGATGGAATATGAAGGAGAAGTAATTGTGGCATGACCTCACCCCATTGGGACACCTCTCCCTCTCTCTATCTCTTTGTCCCTCTCTAGTAAATGAAAGAAAGAAATAAAAATGAAAAGTTCTACAGGCATAAGCATGACAAAAGTCTGGTGCATAGAATTTTCTACGGACCTGTGAATATATACCACCTCTTAGAATTCCACAAATGCATTTTCCTCTTCCTTCAAGGAATGCCAGTCATCAAATCGGGTAAAGTCGATTCTCATTATTTTCATGCACAGGGATATACAATGGCTCCTTTACCTTAGGCACAGGTGCAAGTGGCAACAACTGTTATGCCCAATTAAAGGGCGGCCTAAAGCATCTTGCCAAGAGGGCTAGCTTCAGGTAATGGCATTAGAGTAGGAACTTGGGAAGCCTGAGCTCATTATAAAGCCATCGCTGTGCTTGCTTTTAAATGCCTTCCTGAGAGTGGGCTATGGGATACCAGATCCCGACACTGGGCTCCTCCTTGTTACTAGAATATACACGTGTCCCACGCCACTTTTACCACTCTACTTAAGGGGCTCTTCCCCGTCTCTTTTCTTGACCCTCCACTACTCATTCTTCCATCCTCAGCTGAAAGGTCCCTTCTCTGAGCTGTCATTTCTGCTTCCTTAGGTAATCAGTCTCTATTCTTAGTAAGATATGGTAAACAGTCTCTCTTTTTTCTTACCAGTCATAGCACATGGTAAGCATCTCCCATCACCTGGTAACTATCTGAAGTCCCATTCCCACTGCTGGACAGAGAACAATTTCATTAAATTCACTCGTGTATTCCTAATCCTGAATAAGGGATAGTGGAAGTTCAGTAACTTTCTCAGATAATGTTTATATTTGTGAAGAGGAATGAGTTTCTCTATGGATGATTTTATTTTTTTGAGAGGGTTTTTGTTTTTGTTTGTTTTGTTTTTGTTTTTTGTTTTTTGTTTTTTATTTTTTGTTTTTTGTTTGTTTGTTTTTTGCTATAGGGCGTGTGCGCTCACCAGAAAGACAGAGAGAGACAGAAAGACAGAAAATGAGAAATCACCCCCTACGGGGTATGGCCACACCACAATCTCTTCTCCATTCTCCTCTCGGGATCTTGGAAATGCACACACACACATCTGGTGTGAGTTTAAGCCACCAGGTCCAGGACTTGAACCACAGTCGACTACATGGGAGTCCACCGACAGCCATTATGCCAACTGCTGATCCACTCTATGAATGATTTTAGCTAAGGACTCTGGGATAAGGTGGGCAGTGCTGTAGTAAAATATTTATCTAGGAGAAAGGATGATGAAAGGCTCCGTGGTGAGAGCTGAATCACTCATGTTTAAGAATCTGTAAGCTTCTAAAAACTCAAAATTTCTACAGGCACACTATTTTATTTTTATTTTTTAATTTTTAATTTTTATTTTTATTTACATTTTAAAAATACATTTAATCACATTATTTAGCTTACAAGGTGGTCATTTCAATATATGAATACTTCTCCCTGGTCGAGGTGATCAAAATACTACTGTTAGGGCTTTAGGTACCTTAGTGATTAGGAATGTTTAGCTGAGCAAAAGGGAGGAGGAAGATACCTTAGAAACCTATAGTTATCTTCTGATGTTTAAAGGACTAAGATACAGAAAGAAAACCAAATTTATGCCAGATAGTTCCAGTGATGAGATAAGGCTAACTGTTGGAAAATTCTAGTATAAGATTTCAGTTATCTTCTAAGAAGCCATTAAGCAAACACTTATTGGGCACCTAATGAGTAAGTTTTAATACAAGGAAGAAGTGATAAAAGAAGTGTCTACAAATGAAATTACCAAAAAACAAAAAAAGTTTTTTGACCCAGGGGAACTTTGAAAAGAAACCAATAATTACTTATTATTCATCCATTCATTCATTAAATATTTATTGAGTATCTTCCATCTACCAAGTGTTGTCCTAAGAATATGGTTAATGCATAAGCTAGCATCCTTACACTGCCAGCACCTTTACTGGGGGGTGACAATATAAGACACATGCTTCTAGGAGGTATCTAACCAATATCTGTGTCTTCAAATAGCAGTGTTTTGTCTTGTTTTGTGTTCTCCAATTGACTTATTTAGTTGACTAAGTTTAAAAAATAACACCCAGCAGAGTTACCCATGGCTGCAGCAAGTGCTATAGACAAAAACCATAAGGAGAGAAAGCCAAGAAAGAAGTAAAATCAGATGCAGAGTTGCAGCAACTGTCTTCTAAATGTCACATAAATGTACGTTTAGCTCATGTTTATTTTTACATACTTTACCAGAAAATAGCAACTGCAACGTCTCTTTCCTGATGGTAGCTTCAGGCAAGGAGGAGGCATAAAGTGAGAAAGATGCACAATAAACAAACAAGCAACAAGCCCTTTCCACACAATGCAGATCTCAAAACTTTCACTTCAGTTCGCAGTTGTAACAGCCTAAAAGACTTGCAGCATGCTCTGGGTGGATGTGAATGCTTTCCCTGAATATCAAATGTGAGCTGGGACAAATTTGTCTCCACTTAACTAAGAAAATAAAGTTTTGTTCCCAACCTAAAAATATATTTTTTTGTACTCTATTCATTAGAAAGTCTTCCATGATAGAAAAGTCTTTGTTTCCACCCCATTGATTTGGCTTAATTAGTTACTGATTACTTACAACTGATTTCATCAAGTTGTAAGAAATATTTTATCCCCTCTTAACAAATAAAATTGAAGCTTACGGGACAAGAGGATCGCTATGCCTCAGCTGAGTCCAGCTATCAGGCATCCCTCACAAATTTTCATTCTAGATTATTCCTTTGAACAGTCAAGACTTGTAAATGTTATTTGACGGCTTCTCTTGATGTCTCAAAGGCATGTCAAACTCAAAACGTAAAAGGCTAATCACACAATGCGTATTTCCACTCAAAAGGTCCCAGAAGAGTACTTCCAGTTCAGTGAGTAAGACACCAGCCTTCCATCTCTAGAAAACCAGGGGGCATCCTTGTATCTTCATAAGCGCAACTCCTCCATCCAGGCTGCCATTGATCCTAGTAATTTTGCCTCCTCACTCTCTTAAATCTATCCACTTGGATCCTCCTCTACCATGATTAATGCCATCAGTCCTAGGGGATGTCTCAATTCCATTCTTATTTATATGAATCCAACCTCCCTACTGCAGCAAAACAATCTTTTCAAAATTAAAAAAAAAGGATCACATTGCTCCTCCATCGAAGCATTTTAATGAGTACATTTTGCTCTTAGTAGCAAATAGGCACATGGAGAATGATCTCCAAATGAGGATCAGAATGTTAACAATGCCCTTGGTCTGGGTCTTTCACCACCATCTGTGCTCTATAGTCCTACCACTCTTGCTTTTTTCCCAGTGTTTACAATGAGGTGCTTTCCTTCTTGCCGCAGTGCCATTGCACATGCTGGTTCCTCCATCTGGAAAGCTAACTCTTCCACTCTCAATTTTCTTATCCTTTTAAAGCCTTTCTGTCTTACTTTTTTATTATCTATCCTTTATTTAAGAGAATTCTTGGGAACCAGCAGCTAGCATAATGGCTATGTCGCTGGACTCCCATGTAGTCGACCACGGTTCGAGTCCCAGACCCGGTGGCTTAAAACTCACGTCGAGCACGTGTGCGTGCGTGCCCAAGATCCCGAGAGGAGAATGGAGGAGAAGGGATTGTGGCGTGGCCATCCCCCTGGGGGGTGATTTATCTCTTTCTGTCTCTATGTCTCTGTCTGTCTGGCGAGTGCACGCGCCCTATAGCGAATAAACCTCTCCAAAAAAAAAGAGAAGTCTTCTCTGACTTCTACAGACTGGATCAAACATCCCTCCCACAGACTTCAAACACCTGATGCACCTGTCCACCATAGTTCTTACTACAGCTGTGATAATGTAATACTGTGTTATTTGAGGGATGATTCTGGGTTACTACCTCCCAGAGGGCAGGGCTCAAGTAAGTTTTTGGTTGCCCTTATATCACTAGGCTCCAGTATCCTTTCTGGGTATGAATATTGGCTGAATAAATGAATGTGTAAAAATGATATTCAAGATATGAATAATACTCTGAATAGTAAAAGGGTACTATAAGGAAGGGCATTCAAAATGATACTAGTAATTTTCCACATCAGAATCAGTACAGCTCTTTCTATATATATATATAAATGACAGGAGCAGTGCTCACAGAGTCTGAGCATGTGGTTTCACATTGGTGCTTCCTCTTGGAAACTCAGTGAGCTTGGACAAGGGCATTTAAGTGCCTGGGTATCAGTTTCTCATCAATTAAGCCAGAGAGACCCACTTAATAGGGTAATGTGAGAATTGCTTGATATATGTTTAAAAAGACTTTGAGGACTGTTAACCCCAGTAAATTTGGATTAAGAAGTTGAAGGTTTCTAGAAGCCTGAAGGAAACTAGGAAAGATGGTGAGTGCAGCTTTGCTTCCCTCTCAAAAAAAGTAAGTGAATTATGAGACCAGCAGTTAGTGTAATGGCTATGTCACTGGACTCCCACATAGTCGACCACGGTTTGAGTCCCGGACCCAGTGGCTTAAACTCATGCTGGGCACGTGTGCGTGCGTGCCCAAGATCCCAAGAGGAGAATGGAGGAGAAGGAATTGTGGCATGGCCTTCCCTTCTGGGGGTTGATTTCTTGCTTCCTGTCTCTCTGTCTCTGTCTGTCTGGCGAGCGCATGCACCTATAGCAAAAACCTCTCCAAAAAAAAAAAGTGAATTGTTTTTCTAGTTTTATCAAAGTATAGCCACACTCACTTATGTTTTTTCTATAGTTACTTTTGTTCTACAACAGAGTTGGGTAGTTGTGACAGAGACTATGAAGCCCACACACCTAAAATATTTACTATCTGGTCCTTTACAGATAAACTTTTTTAACTCCATCTCTGAAATATTGTTATTACTATCTCAGTGCCCAGCTTTGCAGTCCACACTCAGTTATGTAAGCCAAAAATGAGAGTGGACCTTTCTTCTGCCTCATCCCCAATATCTGATTCCTCCTACCTGTTACCCGAGGCCTCTGTGTGTTTGTTTTATACCCACAACCTTTAACTCCATGTAGTTCTTTCTGTTTTCAGGTCTTGTCCCATAAGGAATCATGTCTTACTCTACTCCTTCATGAGATAGGAAGAACAGGGATTGTCATCTCCGTCTAAGCACTCCTTCCAGCAGGAAGATGCAGTTACTGCAAACATAAAAGTATTTGTTTTGATTCCCTTCCTCTCACCTTCTTCCACCTTCTACTTTTCTCTCACACTGTCTCTAGTAGAAGTATTCATATGTGTTGGACAAAAGATCATTTTATTTATTAGAATTGCTTAATTTCTGTATGCCTCTTCATAAAGAGGGAAAGTCAAAGTACCTGCATCATAGAGATGTGAGATACAATTTAAAAATATATATACAATATTTCCCCCACTTCCTGGCCCATAGTAATTATTAACTATTACTGTTATGATTATCCATCTTAACTAAGAAAATGCTGAAATGCATGATTTAATTAAATTTATGTAAATATTTATTTTTAAGTAAATAATGTAGGTAATAAGTTCTGAAATACCTTCAAGAAGTGCTATAAGTTTTTAAAAATTATTCTACTTAGCTTTATTTATTTATTTTATTTGATCAGAGAGGGACAGAGCAAGAGAGCAAGAGAAAGGAAAGTGAGAAAGCAAGACACCAGGTCCAGGACTTGAACCATGGTTGGCCATGTGGGAGTCCAGCATCCCTAACCACCATGCCATCTGCTGGCTCCAGAGTGCTATAATTTTTTAAAATTTATTTCTGAAGAAGAGAATCTGAAATAATCCCATTTGTACAGTAATATGATACAACAAATATGTGAGAGGAGCAAAAATAATTTCAGAAAAATCCCTCTACAGTAACAATTTACACTAAAAGATATATGCAATCATTCATTCCCTTTGCTTTCACAATTGTGAAGCTTAAACACACATTTGTCTTCAACTTATAAAAAAATTGTAACAAACTCATATTCTAGCATTATTTTCATTTCTTTGCTCCAATCCTCCATATATAAGTCTATACATTGGACTTAATATATACTGTATATTCCTATAAAAGATTTCTAATCCTCTTTCAGCAGAAGCAGCAGGGTAAGCTAATTAATTTTTACTCTACAAACGCATGGGAGTGATAGTAACCCTTGCTTTCTTTACTGATCAGATATCTGCCCGATGGATGATGGTGACAGCTGTACACTTTGAAAGGACTAATACCACTGAATGTACACTTAAAAGTGGCTGAACTGGTAAATTTTACATTGTTTATACTTTAGTAGAATGTTTTTAGAAAGATGTCTTCCCAAAATTCTGTCTTAATTAAAAGATGTTTTGACCATAAAAACCCACCCAGATACACAAAGTCTAAATTAATGGGTTTCTTTATACATGTTGGGCACTTGTTTGATCTGTTATAGAGCACCTCACATTTGAGTTCTGTCCTCCTGTGTTTGACCCTTCTCTGGATTATGGTTTCTTGAGGGCAGGAACCTATCAATCATCTCTTGTCCCTCTTCCATTGCTGACTACACAACCGCTTTTTAATTATTTGTTGAAAAAGAGCAGAACAGAATGGAAGAGGACTATAGGGATAGTTAGCATGTGTTCTGGTGTCACTGGGGTGCTTCAGAAAAAAAGAAGATATGCTGATTCCCATTAGATGGTACTCAGAAGATACTCCAAACACCTACTCCCCCTTACATGTTGCTTTTAGATGACAAATGATATATGAGGTCATATATGAGTAACCTTCTTCTCAACAAAAAACATACTTGAGCTCTTAGAAACAGTCCACACCAAAGATTCTCATCATTTTAAGAGACTCTACTAAATTACCAACAGGTACCTGGGAGCCAATACCACCATGCCAAGCAGACCAGAAGGTGACTATGACAATGTAGATGTTACAGGCTGTTAAAGGGGCATCACAGCTCAATTCCAGCTACTTGGCATTCTAGATGTAGGCCTGATGTTTCCAGAATTTCTAGTTCTTTCAGCTGGAAATTGGCTAAAGACCTTTAAAACAATCTTAAAGACCAAATAAAACCCATCTTTGGGAAATTTGTGACCTGTTTCTGACCCTTCACATACTACCACAAATACTTTCTAGAACATCTATTTTACAAAGTCCTGGAAACGTGCCCTTTTGAATGAGAAGAATTATGAGTGTCTAGTGCAAATGACTATTTTATTGGATTAAATGAGTTAACACATAAAAGTGCTTAGCAAAGTACAGGTTCCTGTATGGATAAATACTGATTTCCTCTTTTCCTTTTCTCTTTCTTGCCCTTTTTAATTGGGAAAAGGAATTATTTAATTCAATAGAAAAGCATATAAAAGAGAAAGGATTCATTATTTTTAATAAAATATGGTATTTGGTTATGCCAAACTCCACACCAGCCAAGCCAGTATATACCACAAGTGCAATCCTTCAATGGAGTGTATCTCTGTTTAAACCCAGACAAGGCTGACTTATAACTGTAACTTTTTAAGTAAAAATTCTATTTCAAAATAGACTTAAGGATGCTTGCAAACAGACTTTTTCTTCTTTGCTGGTTTAAAACATTCTCTCATATTTTATTGGTATTGGGACATCAGAAAAGTCAGGATGCATTCTTACATAGAAAAACAGAAAAAAATGATGACTTTTCCAATGACCCAATAGTATCAACTTATCGTACTGTTTGAATCAGTTGTGAACCAATTTGAATCAGATTTGAACCTGTTTTTTTCTGAATTATGAATTGTGCATCCAGTTCTCTATATTGGGTTGTCAGAAAGTCATGCCATACTTTTTCTATGGAAAGATGCATCATATTCTTTCCAACAACCCAACAGTTTCATGGTATTTCTGTCATTCTCTAAAGTAGCAACAAACTCATATTCGCCAAACCAATTCTTTCCCAAATCATTGACAAGTCTACTGTAAGCCATCAATCATGGCCTATGTGGACAGCATTACCTAAGAGTGATGCCTGTAGAGTTAGAGCGTATTTCTCAAGAACTGATAAAATATGGGCAAGCTACATAAACATTCAGTAGCTCATCTGTGAAATGGGATGATTGCACTAACTCTTGCAAGCTTATGTAAGCTAATTTCACAAGGTGATTGTGAAGGCCAAATAAGATAAAATTCGCAAAGTTATGAAAACTGGAAAAGATTAGACTCACACATATCATGTGTGGAAGAGAGGGTGAGTATTTAGGATGTAGGCCTCAATTTAGCTTTATGGTGGTGGTGTCTTGATACGAGGATGAAACTCACTATTTGTTTTATCTTTATTTCCCTTTATTAGCTTCTCCAGGTTCGGCCCTATAGCTTCATCACTTACTTCTGCAGAACATACATAATCAAAACAATAATGACTAATGCTGATTGAGCATTTCTTATGCTTTAGCCACAAAGCTAAGCACTGGACATCAATTCAAGTTGTTAATAATTAGAACTGCTCTGTAAGGTAGATATAATAATCCTCAATTTAAAAATGAAGAAACTACAAATTAGCAATACATGGGATCTTGACTGGGGTCATTCACTAATACATGATGGACACAGGACTCTAATCCTGGCAACACCAAAGCGAGGCCAGATCTATGAACAGCAGCATGGAATTGCATTCATAGGAAGACGGTTTTCCGTGTTACTGAGATAAATGCTTCAAATACCAATATTAATGGGAGGGACCCTACTTTTTCCCAACCATTCCTGAGTATGGTCTATGCCATGAATATTGCATCATAATCTTTTGCCCCCTTTCTTTTCTTGGTAGAGGGACCTGGGAGCTAAAGTAGTCTAACCATCTAACTCTTCATATTGGATATCAAACTATTTGGCTATCATATATGTCTACAATGCCTTCAAAGGGTGCAGAAACCTCCCTACATGAAATAGTCACATATCATTAAGTTACAGCCCATTTTATTCTAAACATCTTTTATTTATTATTGTATCATGATTTTCTTTCTTTCTCACACTTTTAAATTACCGGCCATCACACTGATCACGAAAAATGTGTTTTTCAATAAACACCCATTTCATACCTTATGCTGTGCTGCTTATAATTTGCTATGAAATTAAAAACAAAGAGAGAAAAGAACAGGTAAATCTCTAAGACTGAGTATCAAATAGGAGTAAATAAATTCTGAGCAAGGATGTAAGAAGAACTCTTATGGGTGTTAACACAAGTAAGATGTTGACAATAGTTGACCTCCATTTTGGCTTCCCTGGCGGGTATCAGTTGTATCCTGTATAAATGAGTTTGTCTATGAAGCTTATACTATATAAGTGAAGAACTGAATGCTTTTAGAGACACACATCCCATAAGAAAGCATAAGTCATATATCTAAATAAATCTACTCCTTCTCTATGTTCCCTGAAGCAACCCTAAGAGCTAGCCACTCCACCTGCTCTCCTCACATCACTCTCCCCTGTCTTTTTTATAAGAATAGTCAAATCATCCTTTACCCTTTTACTTCAGCTGTCATTTTCCAGCTGGAAAGCAGCAAATTTGATCATTCGTACAGAAACAGCGTCTGTTGCTAACCCCTCAAGCTGGTGTACTTGTTTCATTTCTTGCAGCCAAACATTCAGGAACATGTGTTTATATGTATATCTTTCCCTTTATATTAGTAATAAGTGGGTCATTAAGGGCTATATAATGAGAGAATGCAGTTTTCTGGCCTGATAAGTCCCTGAGCTTCATTACCAAATTCATCTTACATGTCAGCCATTAAATAGCATGGCATTTTCCTCTCTCATCCATGCAATATCATTTAATTTCATCTAAATGGAGTTTTCTCTATGGCCATAATCATCATCATCTTCATTGCCACCACCATCAAGAAGCATTTATTACCTGCTGCAATGCATATGGTGCTATATCCAGTATGGTTCTACACAACTCTGCTGTCATGGTCCTCATCCAGGGGAGGTCACAAAGTACAAAGGAATTATTGAGAATAGTGAGATTTGAATTCAAGTCCAATCCTCATGACCACAAAGATGAGTAAGTCAGAAAATCACATATTCCTTTTTTTGGGGCCATGCCTCATCCAAAAATAAGACAGATATGTTACATTATCTCTGAGATCCTGTCACACCGTCATTCTGAGTGCTCTTCCAGTTTCACTGCAGCCATTTGAAGTGGGAAGAAGATTGTGAGAGGAGAGAAATGGTCTAGAACTTTAAACAGCTGACTATGTCCAGAGAAGTTATTAACATCTGAATCCTAGATTAAAACTGCTTATGCTTATGTTCTTATTTTCTCTGCATTCCCAATACCTTCTGCCATACTTGTTCCACTGTCTGTTTCCAACTTTGGCTTCCTTCTTGTTTTATCTGACTCCCAGCCTTCTTTCTTATCTATAATAGATGACAGCCCACACAGGCCCTAAATTTCGGTTCTTTCACTTCTCCCAGCCACTCATAGGAGCTGTGTCTCAATTAGAATATTAGTCTTGAAAGGTTCTAATAGGGAGCCACAAAGGACCCTGGGTCTCTGTTCTGGAGTCTATGTCTGATTCCCTTGAAAGAACATTGCCATAAAGGTCCCAAGGTTTGTTCATCCAGTTGGGTCACCAATAAGTGTTCTCAAGGATTGAGGACTAGGGCTCATCATATAGGAGATTACCCTGGGCAAAGAAGTAGAGGAAATAGGAGGAAGAACACGAAATGATTTTGAGAATAAAGGACGATACTAAAGAAACACAGACAAGTCGAGATGGTGCTCGTGGAGACATGAATGAAAGCAATTGCCCCCTAAAGCATGCCTGGACTGGATAGATGTAGGGACACAGAAGAGGCTGCTCCTTCTGCCCACAGGAGAGAGGAGGAGCAAGGACTTAATGGGATCCAGAGTGGAGTTCTATGGTTTATGTCCCAAATTGTATCCAGAGGCCAGGAGAACCATCACATCTATCCTTGCCTATATATAAATTAGAAAGAGTCAAAAGGTATAAAAGCAGATAGATAGGTCTAATATGTAAATAGTAATTAAATAATCATTTGCATTGGTTGTTCATGACTGTGCTCAATGCTCGGCATATATAGCTTACTCCCAGAATCTTCTCAATTACCTTTTTGTGGTGATGATGGAAAAATGCACATAACTTATGTAACACTTTAAACATCTTTATATATACAAGGTTATGACATTATGTACATTTACAATGAATGCAACCATCTCTACTATTTCCAGAACTTTTTTTTACCATCCCAAACAGAAGCTATGTACCCACTAAACAGTAACTCTCCTTTTCTCCTGCCTTCCAACCCTTGATAACTCTTCTTCTAATTTCTGTCTCTATGATCCAGCTATTTTTTTTTTTAAGATCAGCCATAAAAGTGGAATTACATCTTACCTGGAGTGAAGTTTTAAAGTCAATATATAAGGCAAAAAACACACAAACTATTTACATTTTCACCAAAAATACCTGAGGAAGCGATGTGCCTTATTAGTGACAGATAAATCATCTTACATGAGGACCTCAAGAGTTATGACAAAGGAGAGAGAAACAGATTCATCTCTTTTATTTTGTATTCATATGAGAAAATGTTTATTGAGTTCAATGGGAGATGGAAACATCTCTCAATTCAAATTACTTTTCTCTCTCCCTCCTCTTACCAAATGCAAAGAGGGAATTTCTGTACACTGAGTGTGTAGGATTTAATTCCTTCCTATTATTATCCTTTTTATAATGGTGAGGCATAGAGAAGTTGAGGAACTTGTCTGAATTCCGTAAATACCTGAATTTGTGCCTTGAACCACCACTCAACACTGCCAGACAAATGGTTATTTCTTTCAAGCAAATTGAACTATTTTACAATATGGCATTTTCCTCTCTCATCCATGCAATATCATTTAATTTCATCTAAATGGAGTTTTCTCTATGGCCATAATCATCATCATCTTCATTGCCACCACCATCAAGAAGCATTTATTACCTGCTGCAATGCATATGGTGCTATATCCAGTATGGTTCTACACAACTCTGCTGTCATGGTCCTCATCCAGGGGAGGTCACAAAGTACAAAGGAATTATTGAGAATAGTGAGATTTGAATTCAAGTCCAATCCTCATGACCACAAAGATGAGTAAGTCAGAAAATCACATATTCCTTTTTTTGGGGCCATGCCTCATCCAAAAATAAGACAGATATGTTACATTATCTCTGAGATCCTGTCACACCGTCATTCTGAGTGCTCTTCCAGTTTCACTGCAGCCATTTGAAGTGGGAAGAAGATTGTGAGAGGAGAGAAATGGTCTAGAACTTTAAACAGCTGACTATGTCCAGAGAAGTTATTAACATCTGAATCCTAGATTAAAACTGCTTATGCTTATGTTCTTATTTTCTCTGCATTCCCAATACCTTCTGCCATACTTGTTCCACTGTCTGTTTCCAACTTTGGCTTCCTTCTTGTTTTATCTGACTCCCAGCCTTCTTTCTTATCTATAATAGATGACAGCCCACACAGGCCCTAAATTTCGGTTCTTTCACTTCTCCCAGCCACTCATAGGAGCTGTGTCTCAATTAGAATATTAGTCTTGAAAGGTTCTAATAGGGAGCCACAAAGGACCCTGGGTCTCTGTTCTGGAGTCTATGTCTGATTCCCTTGAAAGAACATTGCCATAAAGGTCCCAAGGTTTGTTCATCCAGTTGGGTCACCAATAAGTGTTCTCAAGGATTGAGGACTAGGGCTCATCATATAGGAGATTACCCTGGGCAAAGAAGTAGAGGAAATAGGAGGAAGAACACGAAATGATTTTGAGAATAAAGGACGATACTAAAGAAACACAGACAAGTCGAGATGGTGCTCGTGGAGACATGAATGAAAGCAATTGCCCCCTAAAGCATGCCTGGACTGGATAGATGTAGGGACACAGAAGAGGCTGCTCCTTCTGCCCACAGGAGAGAGGAGGAGCAAGGACTTAATGGGATCCAGAGTGGAGTTCTATGGTTTATGTCCCAAATTGTATCCAGAGGCCAGGAGAACCATCACATCTATCCTTGCCTATATATAAATTAGAAAGAGTCAAAAGGTATAAAAGCAGATAGATAGGTCTAATATGTAAATAGTAATTAAATAATCATTTGCATTGGTTGTTCATGACTGTGCTCAATGCTCGGCATATATAGCTTACTCCCAGAATCTTCTCAATTACCTTTTTGTGGTGATGATGGAAAAATGCACATAACTTATGTAACACTTTAAACATCTTTATATATACAAGGTTATGACATTATGTACATTTACAATGAATGCAACCATCTCTACTATTTCCAGAACTTTTTTTTACCATCCCAAACAGAAGCTATGTACCCACTAAACAGTAACTCTCCTTTTCTCCTGCCTTCCAACCCTTGATAACTCTTCTTCTAATTTCTGTCTCTATGATCCAGCTATTTTTTTTTTTAAGATCAGCCATAAAAGTGGAATTACATCTTACCTGGAGTGAAGTTTTAAAGTCAATATATAAGGCAAAAAACACACAAACTATTTACATTTTCACCAAAAATACCTGAGGAAGCGATGTGCCTTATTAGTGACAGATAAATCATCTTACATGAGGACCTCAAGAGTTATGACAAAGGAGAGAGAAACAGATTCATCTCTTTTATTTTGTATTCATATGAGAAAATGTTTATTGAGTTCAATGGGAGATGGAAACATCTCTCAATTCAAATTACTTTTCTCTCTCCCTCCTCTTACCAAATGCAAAGAGGGAATTTCTGTACACTGAGTGTGTAGGATTTAATTCCTTCCTATTATTATCCTTTTTATAATGGTGAGGCATAGAGAAGTTGAGGAACTTGTCTGAATTCCGTAAATACCTGAATTTGTGCCTTGAACCACCACTCAACACTGCCAGACAAATGGTTATTTCTTTCAAGCAAATTGAACTATTTTACAATATTAAATATTTTTCCTTTTCTTCTTCTTTTCTTTTTGTAATTAATCAGAGGGTCTATTGACCAGGAAAGTTTCTAAGAAGCACTTTTGAGGCTTATTCTGTAATTTCACATTCATGTTCTCAAACTACACAATATGTAAATCTCTGGTCTCTTGGGGCCAATTGTACATTGGTTTCAAATACCACAGAGCACATAAATCTTCTTCCTCTCTTCTTCATCTCTTAACTCCGTAATCTACTCACTCTGACCTCCCCACAAGAAGCATGACTGCCTTAAATTTAGACTTTTCCTTTCCGTTTTTTTTTAATACATGTTTTAAACCTTAATCATATTTCAAAGATGGAGTTAATCAGCCTTTTGAGTGAGCTTGTTTACTGCCTCAGGTGAGAAGCAGCCTGCAAGAACATAAACCGCCAAAGAGACACCATTGATTGAAAGTTGGAAGTTAGAACATTAAGGAATGATTTAGGAATGCAGGCTGATTTTACTTAGTTGAACTAGTGGAAGGAGAGGTCAGCCTGAAACCATTAAAAAACCCAGATAAGAAAATATTTTGAAGAAATATAGTTTTATGACTCTCAGATACCGACAGTAATTTAAGTTTTCCTCGGAGTTTATCCATTCATGCTATTACCAACTAGGCTCTTAAGGACTTGCTTTGAGGAGTAGATAAGACTAGTTTATAATTAGCATAACTATTATAAATGAAGGTAAGTATTCAGGGCTTGAAGACAATTTTTTTTCTAAGTAATTTTGTTTATACCACTAATTTGTACTTCTTATAAGAAAAGAATATGCTGAGTAAATGTAAATTTTAGCCAAAGTAATACAGTTTCATCACCACATCATAATTAACTTTAGCCCAGTACAGATTAGCCTTGGCCCAAGTTTCAATTATATTATAGCTAAAGTAGCATGAATAAACATATGATTAATCAAATAGTGAATTTGCTTTTGTAAAATAATGACTTTTTCGCTGAAAGAAAATAAAACAAGAAGAGAAGTGGTTCATGGGGTGATGTGTACAAAATACTCATATGTAATGATTTTTTAAAAAAGCTCTTTTTTTTTTCTAAAGCAAAAATCCCATCTTCAGCCAAAATGGGAGCAATATAAAAGAGTTTAAGTGTATTCATTATTCTCCCATTTGGAAAACGCCTTTCGTTTATATTATTTATTCTATTTTCAAATGCCATACACGAAACATAAATGTGATTTTCACTGATGCTCTTCAACTTTGTCAGGCTACCCAACCCCCCCTCCTCTTCCTTCCTAAATTTAATTAAAACCAGCATTCAGCCATACTGGAGAGAAACCCTATTTACATAACACAAAGAAAAACAATTTTTAAAAGCCCACATTAATCATGAGCTTTAGAGAAAGTCAACATAAATAGGATGTCTCTAGCCGAACGACAGACTTCCAGTCACTTAAGCAAAATATTTTTTTCCAGCCACAAGGATACCAGTGTTACTGAAGAACATAGCTATTTTATTTCACAAATTCTTCATTTTCATAGGCAGTCACTATGAATTTCCCATTCTGATACAGAATAATACATACGCAAAGTTGCCTCACTTATCCATATAATCTAGCGAAAGCTGAGTTTCATTTTGTGGTATTTCCAGGAGTAAAGGAAGAAAAATCCAAACCTACTATGTACCCGGCAAAATGCTGAGTATTCTGTAGACTTTATTTAATGATCCAATCAGGTCTATGAAATTCTCAAGTTCACTTGCCTTGAGCTTGAACCTAGAGAGGTCTTACTGTCCCAGAGCTCCCTACTGTCCTTCCCCTAGACATGAGGGACATATTTAAGGACATTAAACACCTACTGTCTCCTTCCACACCCACATTATGTACATAATTCCCTTGTGGTTCTTTCATTTCCACCATTCTTTCTTTAGAAACTTTTCACTCAAAATAGAAAAGGGTAAAAAGACTTCTAATGGCAGAAACCTCAAGTGGATGGCAAAAATGGGAAGAAGAATGCAGGCTAATCAGAAGTGTTGCAGTGATCAGAATGATTTATTATCCAAGAATTCTTTCAACTGCTCCATGCCTCAGTTTAACTCAAATGTGAAAAGGTAATAACATGAACTATGCTGTCCCAAAAGAGAACAAGAGAAAGTTACATAATTGTTATAGACAACTAGGTTTGGTCTAAAAGAAGAAAAGCACAAATTAGAGAATTTTTCCTGTAAGCAAGCCCCTCATAGAGCTCTTCATACCAGGAGATTTCAAAAGGTTCTGGGTGAAATAGAATTAATTACATGAGTGTATTATGGTGCAAAAAAATTTTGAAATCCATGCATAGGTTTTCATAATACTCATTTTCCCATGAACTTTGTGAAAAGTCCCTGTATTTGATTTCTTATTTAATCTGTACTATAGACAGGTGAGATGGGTAATCTCCTCATTTTACAGATAAAGAATTTAAAGCAAAGAGTTTAATCCTTTAACCAAGAATACACAGCTCATAAATGATGAAACCAGGATTTTAATCCAGACTTGTCTGACTCCATTTCTTTGTTTACACGTACTCTCCTTCCTACCACCGATGGTGCTAAATAGAACCCACATCATCATGGAAATGAGCCATGTGGAGTGGATGGACTGTCATTTTGCTGACTCTCTCCTATGACTTCTGCTTACTCTGCTTCCCAAACTGCCATGCATATTCATCACCTTTATTGACACCCCACTAGATGTAAGCTACAAAATGTTAAGGATTTTCGATTTTGGCTTTCTTAAAATTTCTCTCTCTCTGCTTTCCTTTCTTTTGTTATCATTTTGTTTACTGATGTATCCCAACCATTGATAACAATGCCCAGTGCATAGAAGGTGCTTAGTAAATTTTGGTTGACTAGGTGTACTGAATAAACTGATGTGGCCTGTGCACCCAACTACATACAGGCTGGCATTGCCTTCTTCTTAGAAATAACATGGACTCAACATACAATTATGTTTCTATATCCTTGAAGATCAGGAAAGATGAAAAATAGCTATTACTCTTCCCTAGAGAATAGAGACACTCGCAAAATAAAAATTGGGAGAAGACTCGACTAAATATGTAGAATCATTCTGGTTGATGCCAGGATGTTTCCCTTGGCATCTCCCTCTGTCCAGGTCTGATGGATTCCTGGATTCCATTTTGACCCTTCAGGGACACTGTATGGGGAGGTGGGTGGTGGGTGATGCCTCGGCTGGATTGCTGGGCTTGCTTTCCTACTTCATGCCCTTCAATTCCAATACTAAGGAATCAAGTACAGTACTTACCCTCTCTCATCTTATTTTGTATAAGTGTGTGCTTCTGTTTAAGTCAGATTCAACGCTATAGAAAATTATTGTTCCTCGCCAAGCTATGCCCTAGTCTTATTCCATTAAGCAAAATTCCATGGGTCTTGGAGTTGTTATTTCACTTTTTACTGGGCAATTTTAATCCTTTGTAATTCCTGGAAGATCAACAGAAAGTTTCTGAACAGACAGCCTTGCAAAACAACAAGTTCCAGGGTCACAGATTCATAGTACATAATGGATGAGACATCAAAAGTCACAGAATGGGATGCCTGGGTCTAGCTGGACTGGACCTAAAGGGGGTGGGGTGAGACAGAAAATGGCTTTTTACTAAGCTCCTTTCCCTTTTCTCTTGCCTTTTAGTGACTTGCCCTTTAAGTGTCATTACTAAGAGCCCCCAAACAAAGGTGTCTTACCGGACCTTACACCTTACTCTGAACACTGGCATAAACTAGACTCAGTTGCCTCCTGTTACCAAGTGAAATGGTAAGACAGTTGGAGAATCTTTTATTTGATACTTCTCTAAATCATACTGGTGCCTTAATCAGTATATCTGAGATGACTTGCATTCTTGATCTCTGAATTAGGTAAGCTATTTCTCACTAGTCTACCTATTTTTCTCTTTCTAACCTTCCCTATAAATTCCATCAACCTCGTTCTGAATATTTAAGGTGGTTTAAATCCCAAATTCAAGACTGTATTGTAAACATTACCAGCAGACTTTGGAGACCATATTTCCAATGGGATACAAGCTTTCTGAAGATTAAGAATATGTACTCTAAGTTTAATAGCCCAGCTGCCGCCTTGGGTAATGTCACATGCGTATAAGCACTCTGTAAATAACTTGGACTCCAAGATACCTTAAACCTACACTCCTTTTCTTATGACCCCTAAGCCTTAATGATGACAAATTACACTATCTTTGGAGAGTAGCTAAATATCTGGAACCTGGCCCTGCTTGAGACTCCACCTAAGACTTAGTCCATTATTCTGTTTCCAGCCAGCCTCTTACTGATCTTTTTCTAATGTTCCTTCTCCCAATTCTCAGCCAGACACAAAGTGCTAAATCTACCAGGCATGAAATTCTCCACTATAATACTGTAAGAGGGTCTCTCATCATTTGTTTTCAGATGTACACTTTGTATTTGATTGTCTCACACTTAATCAATGTGCCAAACATGCGTATATGAATGGTAGAGGTAAAAAGATTAAATCCACTTAAGGAAAGAGAGGTTAGTGTTACATAGATAAGCTCTGTGTTTGGCATATGTTTGGTCTTTCCCAACTACGTAAACTTATTAACTACAAAAACTTACCACTTCCAGCTTGGAAAGCCCAATTTATAAGCAAAATTTATATAAATGGTTAGTGCTTATCATGGTACATAGCACAGAGTAGATGCTCATTAAATACTCAATTCATGAATTCACAGATGTCACAGTATTTGACCAAAATTGCAGCCCAACAGGACCAATTATATATATATATATATAATGTGGTCTCTAAGGACCAGCATATGGCATAATGGTTACATTGCTGGACTCCCAGGTAGTTGGCCATGGTTCAAGTCCTGGACCTGGCGGCTTGAAACTCACGCCGAGTGGATGTGTGTGCATACACAAAATCCCAAGAAGAGAATGGAGAAGAAGAGACTGAGCCATGGCCATCCCCACCGAGTGGTGATTTCTCACTTTCTGTCTCTCCCATGAGCGCACCCACCCTATAGCAAAAAATCTGTCTAAAAAATAAAAGAAGCCATCTCTAAACCTTTTGGTTTGACTCCTAATCAATCCACTATTTGAACATTCAGTATCAGAAGCACTATTGTACATAACACATTAAGTCTCTTATAAAGCATATACCAAATAATAATGGTGTAATTAAATTATGGAATATGTAAGTAACAAGTCATAATAGTTGAATCAGTATATTAGGTGTTCTAAATTGAATATGTTATATATCTCCAGAAACCAAGGACACAGCCTCAAAAACTGTTATTTTTTTAAATTTCAAAATCAATGGAAAAGAACATGTGCAAAATAAAAAGCATCAAATTGTTGAAACATATTTTGTTTTAGAATGTTTTAAAGCTAGTATTTATACTATAAGGATGCTTGGAATTCTAGAAACTCATCTCAAAGGAAATAATAAAATGATATTGTGAAATCTTGACTATTTCATGAAGGGATGGGAAATTGCCATTTTCTTTCTTTCTCTCCATTAGATGCATTTTTAAACCACTAAGGTTTTACAAGAAACAGAAAAGCAGAAAGCCAAAACTCTTACTTTTAATTCAGAATTCCTTCTGGTACATGTCAATCTAGTTTTTAATCTTTCTGTGTGGTGGAATTCATGTACAACAGGAATGACTAGAGGAAGCACAAAACTGTAAAGGGAGGAAATTAGCACAATGTTATATGTCAGTTCAAAAGTCAAAATTCTCTGGGGCCCATTGACCCAAATGGTTTAGCAGAACTCTATTAACTTTTTTTTTTTTTTTTTCAGTTTTTGCTATGGGTTGTGTACACTCACTGGAAAGAGACAGAAAGAGGAAAAGTGAGAAATCACACACATCCCCACAAGGGGGGCTGGCCATGCCACAGTTCCTTCCCTTCCATTCTTCTCTCAGAATGGTGCAGTAGTGGGCACATATGCACACTACCCCACTATAGTTTTTAAGTTACCAGGTCTGGGACTTGAACAAAGTTGGTCATCAGGGATCTAACTGCCTTAACCACCACATCATCAGCCAGCCTTCTATTGACCTATAAAACCCAGAAACATCTAGAATTCAACTGATCCAACATCCTTTTTATGGAAGGACCAAATTCTCAGGCAGTTAATGGACACTTCTAGTGGTAGAACTCATGTAATTGATTCTCTTAAAAATTATCCATAATTACTCATATTTTTCAGTGCCAATCACTTTACCATTAATGTTGGGTTTAATTATTCCAACTACCCTATAAATTGGGTCATATTATTATCTCCCTTTCAGAGATGAAGAAACTTAGGCACAGAGAGTTTAGGTAATTTAACTAACATCACCCATGTGAGAGACCCTGTATATTTAGAATTTATCTCATCATTTCACTTTCAGAAAATGAAAGAAAAGTTTCTAAATCATTATCAAGTCAAAACTATGTAAAAGTAGGTTGTGAGACTGTTTTCAGTGCCTAAAATATTCTAGTTACTTTTATTCCTTCCTGACAAGGTTCTGACAAATATGTGAATAATATTATTCTTCTTTTACTCAGCAAGTATTTCTGAGGGCCCTTGTATGCCAGTGACTCTGCTAGTAGTTGGGGGCTTAAAGTTAAGCATTCAGCCTGGCTGTGACTTGCAGCCTCTATCAGAATGAGTTTCAATTATCAACTACAAGAAGAACAGTCTGGAATAATATTTAAAGTCTTAATCAATATACAGCTATTGGGACCAACACTTAGTGAAATGGCTAGTCAATTGCAGTTTGAATCCCAGACCTGGTGGCTTAAACTCATGCTGGGTGCGTGTGCATGCGTGCTCAAGATCCCGAGAGGAGAATGGGGGAGAAGGGACTGCGGCATGGCCATCCCCCCGGGGGGTGATTTCTCACTTTCTCTCTCTGTATCTGTCTTTCTGGCAAGTGCACATACCCTAAGGCAAAAACCTCTCCAAAGGAAAAAAAATGTATATATATACAGATATTTTAGTCTTCCTTATAGTAGTGGCAGATGTTGAGAAGGACATGATCACAAGCGTGATCAAGCAAGCTGAGGGAAAGTCTGCACAGAACACGATAGGGCATTAAAAGTGATACTCCAGCCCTGTGATATTGCCCTCGGTGACCAGAGCAAGCAAATACCATCAGACTATAGTAAGACTCATTGCCTTCTCTCTTCTACTTCACCAGAAGAAGACATGCTGGTGCTGGAGCAAGCACAGGGAAAAATATTACCATCAGGGACATTCAGACAGGCATGGATATACCACCATCCCTGCTCTTTTGGACAAAAGGGAGAAAAAAAAGTAGAAGAATTTCCTCTGGCAGAAAGACAGTAACCTCTAAACTAAGTGTTCAAGATTGTATTGTGTCCAAAGAAATTTCCTACTCAGCAGTCAGCTCCAAAATTTGTATTCTTAGTTTCTATATTAACCTTAAGATTTCACATACGTATATGAAGTGAAGCAAGCAAGGGTTGAGGATCCTTTTGTCAATTATTCAGTTAGTTCTTAATTTGAATTTAAGAAGAGTAAGATTATTTACAGGAGGATATTAACCTCTTCTTGGTCCTCGGGAGATGAGATTGAGAAGCAAATAGAGACATAAGTACCTGTCATCAGAAAGAAAGTCAAGGCACTATAGGTTTTCATGACTCAATAAACAAATAAATAAATAAATATAAATTTGTCCCAGTACTGACTGTAGTATTAATTCAGTATAAGTTGCCATCATCCCATTTCAGAAAACTAGAAAGTTTGTGTTAGAGCTGTCAGTAGCAGTTGAGCACTTTCAAGATTTGGCATTGCCAATAATTTCTATTTTGGAAGGTCTTGGATTACATAATTTTAATTTTTGTTCTTCCTAAAACCACTACAAAGAAGCCTAAACTATCTGAGTGTTGATTGAGACTTGAAATATTACTCCAGGCTGTTCTTCTTGTAGTTGAGAAAATTGAAACTCATGGTGATGGAGTGGCTTGCCCATTTCTAGACTTTGAAACCAGTACTCTTTCATAGCATCAGGCTGCCCTTCATAACTTTGGCCCTATATGTAACACATATGGCTTTGGGTAGGATAAGAAGGAGTAAGAAAGGGCTTCCTATTCACTGGGGCTCTTAATGACCTAAAAAGGGAATGGTAATTCTCCTTCACTGTTAAGGATATTGAGGTCCAGAGAGGTTAAATGTCTGTTAAAGTTGACCATGCATAAGTTGTAGAGTTTAAAGGAATTTGACCTTGGAGAGTTCTCTCCAACTCAATAGTCCATGATCTGTTCACTCTACTATACTGCTGGTGACAGTATCTTTTTTGACTTTCCCATCAGACATTAACTGGGGAATATTTTCCTTTCTCAATCTCATATGTAATTACAATTAAATAGAATTTACTCTTTATTCTGCTATGATTATACAATAGGTTAAAGCTGTGTTTGGGAAGGCACTTAAATACGTTTTAAGTGTCCTCTCCAAAATACCAAGGAGTTTTAAAATAATTTTAAATGCTTTTAAAGTGTCATTGTCACTTCCTTACCTAATGGTGACCCTGCTGGTGGTGGTGGCTCACTGTGACTAGACTGCAAACAGCAAGGAAGACATTTTTCTGGAGAATCCTGGCATGCACAGTAGGTTCCGAGGCAGTGTCTCAATGCTCTAGAATGCCATCATCACCACTTTTGAAACAAAGCTGGTACAATCTGAAGGTGGCACTTGTTACCGCAGTCCCACCACTTTCTCTCCTGCTCTCACATGCGCCTATGTGGCTATCAGCCAAGACTTGGATACTACAACATGGCTCCAAGCCATAGCATGGTAAGAGCAGAATCTTTACTGCCCAGAAAGTCCAGAAAGTTTCAAAAACAAGACATCAAACTGTAGTCGTTACCTTCTGCAAAACATTCAGCATAACAAAAGAAGGCTATGCCATTGCTTACTTCAAGTCAATCTCAGAATCAGCTTCACCAAGAATACTGGTCCTGATACATGATGAGCACTTGTCCAAATATCTTATGTTCGAATGAGATAGGCCTTTCTTCAGTGTTTAACACAGAAAACACTGAAAGAAAAAAAGAATCCGCTCTCCTTCCCTCAACCAACCAAAAAAGTAGTTTTGAAACTGTATCTTTCTGTTTTCTAGCACTAATGGAAGTAGTTCAGGGACCCCTGAGAGGAGCCTGGGGGAAGAACTCTAGGCTTCCCAGGACCCCTAAAGAGAGCAACTCCACATATATTAATATTTCATGTTCTACATAAAACTTGTCTTGAAAAGGGAGTATAAAAACTCCTAACAGTGCCTTGGAGTTTTCGCTCCTCTAAGCAGTGAAATTACATTGTGTGTGTGTGTGTGTGTGTGCCTGAGGCTCATTGCTAATGCACTTAGCTCTGTCCTATATTCATGCCCCTTATGAAGAAACAGATGTTGAGCTGGCATATGGTGCCCACTTATAAATTTCCCTAACCTTTCCCTGGTGTATAAGTCACAGGCAATGATGGGTTCCGGTGACCAGTCTTCATAGCTCTCCTTGAGGAACTCTGGAGCATTGGTCCCATTTGTTCACTTCAGGTGGGCGAGTCAGTGCTTTGGGCATCCATCTACTGACAGCAGGCCCAGATGGAGGAAGCGAGAGGCCAGCAGGCTGGCTCAGACTCCAAGAACTGCACCCAGCTCCCCTCCCGGGAAAGCCAGAGTGTGGGAATTTTTGCGGGTGGTAGCTGGAGGGACAGAGCCAAAGGTCTCAGCAGCATGGAGAATTATGAGTGGAGTTGCACTGAAGAAAGCAGATGGGGGACCAGCAGTTAGTGGAATGGCTATGTCACTGAACTCCCATGTAGTCGACTACTGTTTGAGTCCCAGGCCCGGTGGCTTTAACTCATGCCGGGCGTATGTGCGTGCGTCCCCAAGATCCCGAGAAGAGAATAGAGAAGGGATTGCAGTGTGGCCATCTTCCTGGCAGGGGTGATTTCTTGCTTTCTGTCTCTGTCTCTTTCTGTCTTTCTGGTGAGTGCACGCTCCCTGTAGCAAAAACCTCTCCAAAAAGAAAGAAAAGAAAAGAAAAAAAAGAAAAGAAAAGAAGAGAAGAGAAGAGAAGAGAAAAGAAAAGAAAAAAGAAAAGAAAAGAAAAGAAGAAAAGAAAAGAAAAGAAATGAAAAGAAAAGAAAAGAAAAGAAAAGAAAAGAAAAGAAAAGAAAAGAAAAGAAAAGAAAAGAAAAGAAAAGAGGTGAATGACAATGAAGGGAGGTACCCATGAGTAGATCCTAATGTGAGCATTCCCAAATTAGATAATGGAAAAGTCAAAGGTGTCTGTGAAGAGCAAAGGTAAAGAGGCCTCTACTGATATAAAAATAGAAGTCTTCACTCACCTACCCTCTTCCTTCCAAGGACTACAGTGATGCAAGTGGTCTGATCGTATGTGACCCTACGTTGGTGCATATTTTGTCTTCAGTTAGTCAGCTTTAGTCTTCCCCACCCCCCCCGCCCCCCAAGAGGTTTTTGCCTTAAGGCATGTGCGACCACTGGAGAAAGCAAGAGAGACAGGCGGTGAGAGGGAAAGTGAGAAATTGCCCCCCAAGTGGGATGGCCATGCTGCAATCCCTTCTCCATTCTTCCCTGGGATCTTGGGAATACAAACACACCTGGCTTGAGTGTGAAGCCACCGAGTACAGGACTCGGATTGTAGACAGCCATGTGGGAGTCGAGTGATGTAACAGCTATGCCATCTGCTGGGCCCATAGTCTTTAATCCTGCTATATAGCAAATGATTAGAGACTACAAATCACATTTTCTAAAATGTCTTCTTTCCAAAGCACCTAGCACCATACTGGGCACACGAGGCACTGAGCAGCAGCAGCCCACATGGGGGAGATGCCCATCATGCCTACAGTCTCAGGTGGGGCTTTGCTCTTATGTGCTTTGCTTTGTTGGCTACATTAATATGCCTATTTTATAAAAACGACACTGCAACAATATCTTAAATTTTGTGTCCAAAGCACAGAGATTTTAAATATTAAAGATAGAGAGCCAGCTGGTGGCATGGTAGTTAAGGCAGTTCAGTCCCCCATGGCCAACTGCATGATCTGAGTCCTGGGCCTGACAGCTTGAAAAACATGAAGGCAAGTGTGTCTACCCAAATTCCCCGAGGGAGAAATGAAGGAGAAGGATTGTGGCATGACTGTCCTTGGTGGGAGTGCTTTCTCTCTCTCTCTCTCTCTCTCTCTAGGCCTCTACTGATATAAAAATAGAAGTCTTCACTCACCTACCCTCTTCCTTCCAAGGACTACAGTGATGCAAGTGGTCTGATCGTATGTGACCCTACGTTGGTGCATATTTTGTCTTCAGTTAGTCAGCTTTAGTCTTCCCCACCCCCCCCGCCCCCCAAGAGGTTTTTGCCTTAAGGCATGTGCGACCACTGGAGAAAGCAAGAGAGACAGGCGGTGAGAGGGAAAGTGAGAAATTGCCCCCCAAGTGGGATGGCCATGCTGCAATCCCTTCTCCATTCTTCCCTGGGATCTTGGGAATACAAACACACCTGGCTTGAGTGTGAAGCCACCGAGTACAGGACTCGGATTGTAGACAGCCATGTGGGAGTCGAGTGATGTAACAGCTATGCCATCTGCTGGGCCCATAGTCTTTAATCCTGCTATATAGCAAATGATTAGAGACTACAAATCACATTTTCTAAAATGTCTTCTTTCCAAAGCACCTAGCACCATACTGGGCACACGAGGCACTGAGCAGCAGCAGCCCACATGGGGGAGATGCCCATCATGCCTACAGTCTCAGGTGGGGCTTTGCTCTTATGTGCTTTGCTTTGTTGGCTACATTAATATGCCTATTTTATAAAAACGACACTGCAACAATATCTTAAATTTTGTGTCCAAAGCACAGAGATTTTAAATATTAAAGATAGAGAGCCAGCTGGTGGCATGGTAGTTAAGGCAGTTCAGTCCCCCATGGCCAACTGCATGATCTGAGTCCTGGGCCTGACAGCTTGAAAAACATGAAGGCAAGTGTGTCTACCCAAATTCCCCGAGGGAGAAATGAAGGAGAAGGATTGTGGCATGACTGTCCTTGGTGGGAGTGCTTTCTCTCTCTCTCTCTCTCTCTCTCTCTCTCTCTCAATGAGCACATGCACTCTCTGGAATTTTTTTTTTTAAAGAATTCTTGTTTTCTGATTTATATACCAGCTGTGGCTGCATTTAGCCCAAGCTCTAATTCTAGAATAAAGTAATCCTAGAATGTTTTTAAGGCTGTTATTTTTTTCTTGAAGAAGGAATTTTAGGCAGGCAAGGCATCAGATATGTGTTTTAGAGGTAGGATGGTATTATAGGCACTCCCAATAATGCTGTGAAAAGTCCTGTTTCTCTCTCTGTCCTTCCACTCATCTGTATGGTGCCTCCTCCGTGCAGTCCCCTGAGGAGAATATCTAATGGATGCGAGTAGAGAGGTGTACAGAAACAGAAAAAAAATATGTTAAATGATACACTAGTCTTATGATCAATGAGTTCATAAATCAAGATTCATCCAACTCCAATTGGTCACTGTGGAGAAGGTGATGCAAGAGAGTGACCACAAAGTTGAATCTTGCAGGAAAGTGATGAAGTGTGACTTCAGACTCACTGGCAAACAAGCCACATATACAAAAGGTGGGGCAAAAAAGAATGTGGCATTTTCGATGAAATGTGGGTTCGTTCCCCATCATTCACTTTTTCCTGTTCCCTTTATAACTTATGAATTCCTCCTCAAGTTCAATCAGTCGGCAAGTATTTATCAGACGGTTATTTCATGCCAGATAATGCCATTCCTCTATAGTCTCCTTTAATTTCTCATCAATTCACACCTGAATAACTGCAGTTGCTTTCTTCCAAGAGACCACAGCCCTGGTCATTCAAGACAAATCACTGAATACCTTTGATGTGTATGTATTCAAGAGACACTATGCTGGGTGTCAGGCAAGGCATAAAATGACATGAAGCAATATTCCTGTCTTCAAGGAGTTTGGATTCTTGCAGAAGAGATAAGACATGTGTGAAAATAACTATAATTTATGGCATAATATAAGTGCTATATGAGTTGTATAAAATGAATTATAGGTATTTGCACGGTGTAGTAAAACTCTATTAAGACATGGTTCATTAGTACGTGCATTTGGATATACTATAAATCAGGTCTTGATACAAACAGAAATAATGAATGAATCAATTAGAAGATAGAAAACTCCCCTTCCCACCCCCCCCCAGATGAAGCCCAGATGAAAGAACTAAGACCCACGTTTAAATGTCTTCATAGTCCTACTCAAGACTAAAGATAATGGGAAGATGACAACTGACACTGGAAGAGGATGCTGAAACAGTGGGGTGAACATCTAGTTAAATAATTATTGAAGGTATAGGGTCGAAGTCATAGGGAGTGTTCTTATAAGGTCACACACAGAAGGTGGGAGGGACACTGCAAACCTAGGCCACCAGGTGGGATCAGGGAAAGTAGCTACAGTGTGAGCCGAAGAGGACGAGGCCATGGTAGGTCAAATTCACTCTGGTGCTGATTTGCCTCTCTCCAGGAATTATTGGGCATACTCATGGCTTCAGGTACCTCCTTTATCTGACCTACCTTGGTTTCCCCCTCTGAGATTTAACATCTCTACTCAACCTCTCTTTTTCGATATCAGTGTCACTATGCTCCAGACCTCCACTCCCCTAACCTAGCCTCCTGTGTCCCCCTGCTTGTTCAATCATCCATTCCTCATCTACTTGTAGTGTGAATAACTCAGGACGTATTCTTGCCACAGTTTTATTCCTCTTCTCTTATGACCAAACTGCCAACAAAGGACGCAAATTTACCTTCACAGTAACTTCTGATTCTGTCAATACTACTCTTTTGCTGCCGCCATTTCTTTGACCACCTTTCTGGTCTAGGAAAACTGAACTATAGTAGTTGCCTCCTCACTGGTCTCCCCACAGCCATTCCGATCCCTCCACACTGCATTTCCCACACTGCCCTCAGAGTGATCTTTGAAAAATAGAAATATGACTGTGTTACTCCCCTGGTCATGGCATTTCTATGATTTTCAATTGCTCTGAGAATAAAATCAAAGTCTTTTATTTTATTTTATTTGTTTTTGTTTTTATTGGAGAGGTATTTGCTATAGGGCGCATGCGCTCGCCAGACAAACAGAGACATAGAGACAGAAAGCAAGAAATCACCCCCCAGGGAGGATGGCCACGTCACAATCCCTTCTCCTCCATTCTCCTCTCGGGATCTTGGGCACGCATGCACATGCGCCCGGTGTGAGTTTTAAGCCACCGGGTCAGGGACACGAACCAGGGTCGACTATGTGGGAGTCCAACCACATAGCCATTACGCTAACTGCTGGTTCCCATAAAATCAAAGTCTTTAGCATGACCTCACGTCTTGCTTTATCTAACTTAACCTGCATCACTAATCTTGTTGTCTATCTTTCTCCCCCACGCTTCCTGTAATGCAGCCATGCAGCATCTCTTGATATCAAACATGGCCCCCTCCCTCCTAGAGCAGGGCATGAGCTTGTGCTGTGCTCTCAAACTGGCATGGCACTCCCTCTCTTTTAGGACTGCCCTCCATGACTTCTGGTTCATGTAGACCCATCTTTGACATCTCACTTCAATTCAAGCCTTACTTTCGTAGAAAGGCTTTCCTGACCTTCATCTTTACTCTAGGGTAGAGTCTTGGTCTCCTAGGGCCCTGCTTCTTCTTAGTTTGTAATTAAACATTTATCAGTATGATTATTTAATTAACATCCGTCTTCCCATGCAGACTGTAATCTCTGTGAGAACGAGAGCTTCCTCTGGTTTCCCATCTTATCTTCAATGACAATCACAATACTTGCAACATGGTAGGTGCTCACTACAGGTATGTTCCATGGTCACTGAAGCATGATTGAATCTAAGCCTAAGAGGGGAGAGACTAGGAGACATCAGGTTAGGGGAGAGATGGAGTCCAGATACAAATTTGCCTAGGCAAGGAGCTGAGAATGACAGGCTGCTTTGAGAAGAGGAACTGTTTTTCTTCTGTTACCTTCATCATCTCTTATTATAAGAATAGTTCCTGAAAGACTATTCTAAGAGTGGACTCATGACAGCCACGTGTTATCAGACATTTCAATATATGAAATCACAATCCATGGCCATGATAGCATCCGAGGTGTTGCTAAATCTGGGTAATGAGGGATCTTAGGTTCTGATGTGTACCAGGGAGAAGAATGCAGTTTGGGCATAAGCTGCTAATGTTCCATTTAATTATCTCTTCACTGCAGCCCCAATGACCTAAACAGATGTTTTTTGTGAGTAGCTTATTGTTTCTGTAAAAATCACACATGTTGCCTGTACATGTAATTTAAACAATAATAAACAAAAAAAGTACTGTTCAGAAATATTATTACTAGTGCCTTGGTTAACATTCTCCCTATAGATACATGCATTTTTTAAACATAAATAAAAATCACGTTTTACATCAATTCATCAAGCTCACATGTGGGATTGATTGGTTCTGCTGAAAGATATAAAGGAAGTGGTCCTGACATTGTTCTGAAGACATGCACGTGAATATGGTGGAGGTAACCTTTTTAGATTGTTCTTATGATTTGGAGTCAGACTCTCCAAACATTGCTTCTTCTTCCCTCTTTCTATTGGAAACATACTGAAGCAGTGTAAGAGATCACAGGCGTGTACTGAGATCCTAATGTCACCCATGACAGGCCTTGTATTATTGTCTAGAGTAGAAAAACAAGCTCGAAGAAGAATAGGGTCGGGTGGTGAGGAGAGCACCAACCACAGCGAAGTTCTGTGTGCATATTCAATCCGGGCATTCCCTATGATCACTGCAGAATTTCAAGACAAGAAGCTGGAAGAAAGAGTAGCAATTTATTAGTGGCCAAGTTGGAAAACTCACTACAGTCACTGTCTAATGAGGCTTTATGGTCTAAATCTCCAGGAAAGAAACAAAATATCTCCATTAGCTAGTGACAAACATCCCTGTGCAGTTCTGGAAGCAAGCTTTTGTTGATTGCTGACACTTGAGAGAGGGTAGTGATTCATATTATGAAAAGAACTAGTTTTTTTTTTTTTTTTAAGAGATGCAACTTGGTAACTAATTTTTGTCTCTCCCTGCCAGTGTAACCGTTTGAATGTTAATTTAATTTTACAGAATATCATTTATGTAAATGTAATTAGAAGGGAAACATGATCTGGAGATGCACAGCACCAAAGAAAATTTATTACTCCAAGGGGTATTGCTCTAATCATTCAACTGCAATATTGAGTTTCCCCAGATTTAATCTAAAAGCAATAAATTACAAAAGGCTAATGCCCTGCCCAACAACAAGCTGTCATGAACCCAAGTTTCAGGGAGGGAAACAAGAAGGAGGAAGAAAGGGAAAAAAAAAATCTGAACTTTATTTCAGCAACAGGCTATCACCAGCTTCATATTTCCTGATAGGAAACTCAGTAGAGACAACATTGCTAGAAAAAATAAAAAGCTTCATTTCCTAAGCAAGAATAAAATGGTAACTTCCAACCTCCCACTGCTTTTCTCTCCAGAAATCTGACCAGGGCTCTTCGCTTGTTGTTAAACGTTATTATAAATGTTGGGAGTTCAAGGCTCCATGTTCCCCAACAGCAGAGAGAGAGGAATCCAGCCAGGATGAAATGGCCCTGTCTCTTCACCTTATGGCTGTGCTGTGCTTTTGCAGAAGAGAAGAAAAGAAAGTCTGATTAATGTCAAGGTCCATATTGCGTTCCATTGAGCTCATGCCGGAAAGCCAGTTCTCCTGGGGCATCTTGCCAAGAGAAGCCAAGTCTGTTAAAAGGAAATGCTCTTCAGTCTCCTCTCCTCTTCATACAGAGTGAAATGTTGTGATAGGAAGAACTTGGGGTTAGAAGTATCTCTTTGCTACATAAGTTCTATACCTGAACTTAACACAGCCAAGGCTACCATACCCTTTGAAAGTGCTCAACCAGATAATCCATCTGGCTGCACAAAAAGAACCTTTTGTGAGGTGTTAGAAATATCATTGCCTGGGTTAGAACCCAAAACAACTAAATTGGGATTTCTATGGTTAGGATTCAGACACAGATGTATTTTAAAACCTCCTCCAGTGGCCTTAATGTACAGTCCCCAGTGAGAATGGCAACCTAAAGAAAGGCTGATGGCATGCAATGGAATGCACAGTTTTAAAGGGACTCTGTGTTCAATAGGTCACTATGTCACAGGTTCATTCATTCTAGGGGGTGGGGATTTCTTAGATGTGACAAAGGTAAAAGAGAAATCTGTTTATACAAAATAAATCATTGCAGCTAAGCAGGTTATCAGGTAAAACTGTAGCACTGCAATATAATTTTAAAAACCTAAGTCATAATACTCCTTCTGTTGTGGTTACTATTCTCTGTATCTAATAAGGATCAAGATAAGGTAGTATAACCTTATTTCTTGTTCCAAAGAAAATGACAAGAAAAGCAAAGTTCTAAAATAATTGTTTCTTTCATTATCCATAAATATCTTAGCTCTATTTCGTGAGGTTTTCATTTTGTTCATTTTGTCCTGGAACTCTATATTGACTGGGCCATTTAGTTTAGAGAAAGGTATACCATCCAAGACAAAATAATTTTTTTAATATTTCAAAGACAGACTGGAAACTCTGAGTCTGTCAATATGAAGGATCTTCAAAAATTTTATGGAAAATGTGTATTATGAAAATATTATGCATGGATATCAAAATGGTTTTTTGCACCAAAATAAATTCATACTTTCATTTAATTTTTCCACAAAGTTTTTGAAGAGCTCTTATATTTTCCCACTTTACATGTAGTGGTACACTAAAAGGTTTGTTTTTAATTTTAACAGTTTTGCAATAATTTTAATGTTTAGCAAAAGAAATATACATAGCACTTCAAACCTGCAGTCTTACAGAAATTATTTCATGGAATGGGATGACATAAAATATTGACTTGTTTTAAACAAATGTAAAGCAAGCATAGTAGAAGAAATTCTCTAAAATGACAAAATTCATGAAAATGGTACATGACTATCAATTGTCTATAAATGCCCTGATTAAATAACAAGACAGGAGATATATACAAAAAATAACTGAATTGAACATGTTATATTTCTTCTACCACTCCACACTCCCCACCATACGTATGTGAACACAGCTCACTTTTTAGGTGGATTTGAATTTATCTTCCTCTACTTCCAAAATTCGTTTTGTAAAGATACTTGAATAGGATTTTTTTAAAGGAAAAATATTTTAAATGATATTCTTAAGTATTTAAGCCCATTGAGTTTAGTACTCATTTTACCCATATAATCAGTCCAAGATCAGAATGACCAACATAGGCTTAACTGGAAATAAATAACTTTTGGCAACAGGAGGAGAGAAAAAATGTTCATTTCTGATTCCACTTCTTGGTACTACATCTTGACTGATTTGATTACTTTTTAATTGTACTTGCTAAATAAAAAAAAAAATGCTGGTAGATCAAACTGAATTAAATGGCCCAAGAAATTCAAGTAAAAGAACATCTGTTTTACCTGCTCTGTTTAGGCTACGCCTCTATTCTATTTCAACTGAAGAGTACTCTTTCTCCATCTCAACACCATTATATCTCATTTCTCACTAAACTTTTTCTTCTAAAGCAAACATCTCAAGAGTGTTAAATTAAGTAATTCACTGTCAGAGTCCCCCTTGTATTATGTTACAAATTTAATCAGCTAATTATTTTTCCACATTGCAGATATTTAATTATTAGCTAGTTCCTCTCTTAGGAATCTACCAAGCTGCACAGACACAGAATGTAGTACACCCCACTTTTCCCATCTTGTATCAAAAGGTGCTAAGTAATTTCATCCCAAATCAGCAAAAACAAAACAAAACAAACAATAAAAGATTTTAACAGTCGTATAATGAAGCAATCATAACTGTTTCTAGCAGCCTGTTTGGATGCAAAAACTCATAGAAAAGAACATACAATTTTAAAACTTCTTTTGTTCACATGATCAGGTCACAACTAACAACATAATTTCTTCAACATTGTCAACCAGAAATCCAAAAATGAATGTCACCAACCAATAACTGACCAATCCTTTTTCCACTGAAAAACCATTTGTAACTTACCATGCCTATCAATAGTTACACACCAGATTTTCAAATAAAATTCACCAAATGGCCCCAATTCCTGGGTAATTATAGAGCTAAAATAAAATGGTGAGCAATTTTTGCACAATAAACAATACTAACCATCTAGTCTAAAAAAATATGGGCCAAATTTGCACACCACTATCTCCCTTTATTTTCATTAAATTAATCTCATAATTATTTGCCCAGATTGTCTATGCTTTGGTTTCAAATGCTCACTTAATTTAGCCCATAGAGATGCAGTCTTTGGTAACGTGCAAATTCTTATCATCAGCTTATGAAGAGGAGCAACAAGTACACATGACTGTGGCCTGATAATAAGACACGATGAAGAAAGAAAAGGAAACCCACAGGAGTTACTTTGGAACTAGAATCAAATTAAGATGATTTCAGAAGAAAAAGTGAAATGTCAAGTTACTACAAATGGAAAACATCACAATACTATAAATAGACTTGGTTGCCTTTCTTTTTTTTTTTTTTTTTTTGAGAATAATGAAGGGTAAAGATGAATATATCCACCCATACTTACCAGTATACAGAGAGGCTTTGTAAGTTGTCTAAGTTAACACAACTAGTACATGATGGATTTGGGATCTGAAACAAAAGAAACATGTCCACTCAAATACCAAGAGTAACTGAAAAGTTTGTATGGACACTCACAGAGGATGAGGCTAGTCATCTGAAAAACATTTTAAGCAAAAGCAGCTTCAAATGCAAAGACCTGAGTTGGGAAGAGATGGAAATGAAGGCGAAGAGAAGAAGCTGGAGTTTGCCCAATTTATCAATTTTGTTGGTTGTCCACTTGCTTCATGTCCCCATGGGTAAGAGTCACATCCTCCAGAGAGTACAACCACCTTTTATTCCAAACAGAGAGGCATTTTGATTCTTCTGGCATTTCAACCATCAGTGTGTAAAGTAATCACTAGCTGGCTAACAACTGAGCAAGACCGATAGATTCCTTTCAGGTCTACGTGTGGCCCATGGTTTTCCACCATATGAAACTGGCCAAGGTCTGTAGGTTATAGGGCAAATACATGCCATGGATATTGGAATCTCTCATTCTGCATGAATTCCTCTGGCCTTCTTATTTCAGATACTGGATTCAGTCAGGTATTACTGGGTTACCCTTTAGCCTGGTACAATACACAGCACTTACTAATAGTTTGTGACTGGATCAAAGTAACAGTAGGGATTCCAGGCATCAGACGATTCCTCTAAAATCATTTAAGACCAGAAATAAAGGGCCAGTAGGTCGTGTGGTGGTTAAGGTGTCAGACTTCCATATGGTTAACCACGGTTCGAGTCCTGGAACTGGCGACTTGCTTTCTTGCTTTCCCTTTCTCTATCTCTCTAGTTAAATTAAAAAGTAATAATAATAACAAATGGAATTAAATAAATGACTGTTTATTTCAAAAAGAAGACCAGAAATAAGAATTTAAAGAGTAAGTTTATCTTATAAATTGTATTGTCTATTAAAATGGCATAATTCATAAAACGATGTATTTTAAGGGATGAAGTTGACTAGTGTTTCTGAGGAACTAAGTAGTCATTTAATGTTTCTTTTCCTTTTATTGAGTAGACACATTTTGGTATAATGTAGCTCTAAACCTCAAATTATAAAGGAAAAAGCAAACTAGAAAATATTTCACTTCATAGCTGATATAGACAATGTGTTAAGAACATTAGAAAGGTTATTCAAGGGACCAGCAGATGGCGTGTAATAGTTATGTCACTGGACTCCTATGTAGTCGACCCTGATTTGAGTCCCAAACGCAGTGGCTTGAAACTCACTCCGGGTGTGTGTGCATGCATTCCCAAGATCCAAGAAGAGAATGGAAAAGAGATTGTGATGTGGCCATCCCCCATTGGGGGTGACTTCTCGCTTTCTGTCTCTTTCTCTGGCGTGCTCACGTGCCCTATATGTACCAAAAATCTCTCTTTAAAAAAGAAAGTTTATACAAAATTAAACTGAAAGCTGCCTGGAACTCTAGAGTTCAGTTTACCTGATCTTAGAAAGCTCAGCTCTAATAAAAAGTTAATTATGAAATTCAAGAGCAACTGTTAGGACCTAATCAATCTTTGTTAGGTTATGAAAGCAACCAAAGGAAATGCATGTGACCCAGGTCTAGTAGTTATTTACTAAAACTTACGCCAGACACTACTGTTTTCATTATCCCGGGGCTTTTCTATAGCATAGTTATTTATTACAATTTCTTAATTATTCATTCTAGAAAAGGCTTATAATTATAAACAAGCCACTAATGAGAAGAAAAAATGTAATTCCTTCAGAATCTCATTTTTATCTGACATTAATTAATGCCCACTTATAAATTGTGACTTTGCCATAAAATTTACTCGGTGCTTGAATTTAATTTTCCATATTCATTGAAGACAAAAAGAAAAAAATAAAAAAACCTGCTCCGAAGCAGCCAGGTAAGTTCAATGTGCTGGGTTTTTAAATTAGAATATACAACAGGTTTATTTTTCATCGTGAACTATATGAATTTCCTTCCTGAGTAATAGTTTGGGCATTGTACCAGAGTTTCAAGACGGGGAGAGGTAAATACCATTCTTTCCTGTACTCTAAGAGGCAGCTCTCTGTCAAGATTGCAACATTCTTAAATGTTGACAAGCATGTACACTCTAACACACGCTTTTTGCCTGGCTCATTATGTAAATTATATTCATGTAATGCATCACTTGGGTATTCAGGTGCAAGCCCACGGTGTCTAATACAAGTCCTCCTTGTCAGGAGCGACAGTAATGTACATTTTCAGTAAAGATAACTGATCAGGGAAAAGAAAAAATAACTGCTATTTTCAATCAGAACCAAAGAAAGTACCCTTAGTCCAGAAGAGATGTGATGCCAGGCTAAGGCTGAAAAATACATCTCTGACCTTATTATCCAGGCTCCCGTGTTAAATATAGTGGCTATAATAGAATTTGTGTGCCCTAGTTTCTGACAGGTTGAATGTTGCTTAGTGATCCAGGAGTGGAAAATGGCTGCCTGCATTCAAAAGAGATCATAGATTACAGACAATTCCTGGGTATTGTGACCAGAGGATGCTATTTCAATGGCTCTCAAAAAAGAGAGACAGCTTCCTAATACCTGTAATTGGAGAGGGACTGTATTCATAATCTATTCCTGTATAATGAATTACACCAAAACTATTTATATATCTGTGGTTCGGGAATAGGGGATTGGTTTTCTAGCTGGATTTTCTACTGTACCCCACAGATGTAATCCAGGTGTCAGCCAGTCCCATGATCATCTCCAGGCTCATTGGGGACGGATCTACTTCCAAACTCACTCACATGATTGTCTGAAAAATTCAATTCCTCATGGTTGTTGGACTAAGGGTCTTGGTTTCTCACCAAGTGTTGGCTATAGACCTCCCTCAGTTCCTCGCCATATGATATGCTATATGATCTAATATGGCAGTTTGCCTTATTAAACCAAGCAAGGTAAGAAGGGAACAAAGTGTATCAGCAAAACAGGAGCTCTGGCCTTTTATAACCCATTCTCAGAAATAAAGCACCATCGGTTTTGCATTAGAAGCAAGTCACTAGGTCTCCACCACACACAGGGGCAGGACACTATAGAAGAAGATCAATATCAGGAGGTGAACAGTAATGGAAATCATTTTAGGATGCTTCCTACCAGAAGAACTGAGTAGGTCTCATTGGGGCCCCAAATACACCTGCCATACCGTGACATACATATCATGTTACCTACTGAAACAACAAGCCAACAAAATAAAATGGTAGAACCTTGGATCTCTTCCTACACCAGAGTGATTGGCCAGAAATTTAATGGTGTTATTCGCAGAAAGTCCCTTGTCATTGTACAAAAAGGAAACTTATTTTTATTTTCAAACACAAGCAGAAAACTATTCTTTCTGGGAAAAAAAAATAATACAAAATAACCATCTTAACCAAGCTGATTTCAGCCAAAACATCTTATATATAATGCAAAATCTTATCAATAGTAATTTATTGATTTAGTTCTTTTTTTAGTCATTAAAGCTTGACAATTGTCTTCATCTAGATTCTACAATAGCATGATCTAGGAACAAAGCCATGTGTAAGTGGTTTATTTGGGACTGTGGTCCCAGGGAACCAGAATGAAGCAGTACAGGAGAGAAAGCTCATGTACGAATATCGCTGTGGGTGACCAGTTAGTTGCTCAGTACTGTGGAATCATTTGAGGTACTTCAAGAAATGATTCTTGAAATCTTCCTGGGAAAGAGAAAGGGACAAAGCAAAATACACTTACCCTTTCACTTCCAGTCTTTTTTGGTAAACATTTTTTCTAACTTGGTATTAATGCCTCCTCCTTTCAGGATGTATATTCTTGGGGACAAAATATGTTTCTAAAGGACTCAGTGCAACATTAACAATAAAGAAATGCCATGCCTGCCAGAGGTGAGAGCTGTGCAATACTAACCTGAAGCAAGACTCTACCTTCTAGAAACTGACTGGAGCCTACACAGAACTGTTGGGTACCGCAATGGCTAGCATAGGATATACATGCGGTTTAGAAAACAGAAATGCTGCCTAGGAGTTGTCTAATGGAAAGGTTTTAGGTGGAAAATCCTTATAGAGAGGACATTAACCCACGGCAAGGAGTCTTCATTAGGATGTTTCTTAGTAGAAATTTAAGCTATAACACCCAGAAAATCATCTTGTGAAGGGAGGGGATGGCTTGTAGGTTTCACTAGGTGCATGGTAAGTATGCTTGTGCAGGAGAGGGATATTTTGGGCCCCTGAGAGATCTTAGGGTACCTCTGATACAAAGTCTTTTAGGCCCAGCTCTAGTGGTAAGTTTTGCTAAGATGCTGTGCCCTGTATGCTGGGCCCACTTGAGAGGCCAAGGTTCAATTTCCAAGCTGACCTAAAGGCACTATAGCACATACCAACAATCCCAGAAACTTGGGAGGCTGAGGCAGGAGAATTAAGCTCGACACTGGTGTGGGCAACATAGTGAGATCCTGTCTATAAAAGAGCCAGGTGTGATGGCTTGAGCCTGTAGTCTCAACTGGGAAAATCACAACACAATGAGAATTTGACTAGAATAAATATGTACATAAATAAATAATGAATATTTAATAAATTTTTTAAAAGAAAAAAATGTATATGTCTCCCAAAGACCCTCACTTCCTGGTATTTCTACTCTCATACAATCCTCTTTCCTTGATTGTTAGACTTGCTTCTAAGAAAAAAGAGAAGTCAGAACACTGTGTGTCAAAATGACTTTATTTACAAACATTTTAGGCCTGGGTCTCTGAGAATGTAAGCTCCAGAATGGCACTGTTTGGCTACTAATCATACCAACAGCCATAGACAGTGTTTGTCACATAAACGGTGTTCAGTCAGCATTTGTTCAGTGACCACAACCGAGTGCATAAGCAAGCGAGTCATAGCTAGTGATTAAATCAAGGGAAAAATCAAGCCTAAGTGATTTTTTTTTTTTTGGAGAGGTTTTTGCTATAGGGCACATGCGCTCACCAGACAGACAGAGACAGAAAGAAAGTGAGAAATCACCCCCCAGGGGGGATGACCTCACCGCAATCCCTTCTTCTCCATTCTCCTCTCGGGATCTTGGGCACGCATGCACATGTGCCCAGCGTGAGTTTTAAGCTACCGGGCCCAGAATGCGAACTGCGGTCGACTACATGGGAGTCCAGCCACATAGCCATTACACTAACTGCTGGTCCCAGGCCTAAGTGATTTTGATGTCATAGCACGAGCACTCAGGATCCCTTCCATTAACCACAGTGAAGATACATTAAAATTTCCCATATTCCATTGGACAAATTACGGACCTCTATTTAGAAAATCTACTGGCTATTTCACTTAACTTCTTCAACAGTCCCCAGAATCATTTCTAGTTTGTTTTTTTTCCTTCATTCCAAATAAAATAGTTTGGCTTTGCTCCCAAACCAAGGTGAAAGCAAGGTAGTAAAGGAAAAGAGAACAAAGAGAAGAGACTGAGAGGCCAATATAATAACTTGCCATGAAGAATTATCATAAAGACTCGAAATGCTGCCAAGAACAAAAACGTGGTGTTTTCTCATTTGACACATGTATTGATTCATTTCTTAATGGTGTGATTTGACAGGTCTGAGAAGGAACGTGGGCAACTTTCATCTGAGTTCTAGAATTTCTGATATTGGCTCAGGATTTCACGTTCCTCTGGGATTCTAATAGCCTCACTCAGCTCCAGGCTTAAATTTGTTCTAGTTATCCTGTATGAAAAGAATCGTACCTGGAGGAAAGGGAGCAGTCCTATAGAACTGAGGTATTCGAAGAGAGCTATCAACTCAATTTCTTAAGACGAATCCCTTGCCTAGCAGTAGGACAGCAGTTCGCTTTGGAATAAGTGAAAATAGAACTGGGAATAGGAGAAAAAAGAAAAGGCCAGCACTCTCCTAAGAGTTCATGTCTCAGCTTAGAATGGAAGGACCATATCTGCTGCTCAATCCCTGAAAGATAGCTGTACCATTTGGTAAGAACACACTACCGCCTGAGGGCCTGTCTCCTGTCCTCGTCACCCTGCTCCTCCCCTAGATGTCTTCCCTGCTGGATTGCCCCATATTCCAGCAGTTGGATGGGTAATGCCCAGCTTAGCATGGCACCAGCTGAACCCTGCTGTACCCTGCTCTAGTGGATGGCCTACTTTTGAATCTGTGCCAACTGCTCAGACTCCACTGTATTTGTTCAAGTCGTCTACATCACTCCTGTCTTGGCATTATTCTATATTTCCTTCTCATCCTCGTTCCCAGTCTCTGAACATAGGTACATAAATACATGTGTTTGTGCACACCTGCATGCACACATGTACCTGAACATACATATACACATGCAAGTTAACATATGCACACATGTTCGTGTCTGTACACATGCCTGAGCACATGGATATGCACACATATTCATGGACAAACATACACACCTGCACACAGACATAAACACACATGCAACTACACCTATACTCACTCTGCCCCTGCTTTGCCATTTGCCCTGCCCTTCCTTCCATTAGCACTTAGCTCCCAAGTTCCTCCTTGGTGTAAGGATAGCAGAGGCTGAAAAGGGTGACTCACCAAGACGTGGTTGCCTTCCACCAGTTATCTCAATATTCCTGGAAATACTCAACACTTACAGACTTTATTTTCTGATATTTGCTGAAGTGTTTTTTTTTTTTTAAGAGAGATTTTTGCTATAGGGTGCATGCATTCACCAGAAAGACAAAGAGACAGAAAGCAAAAAATCACCCCCAGGGGGCATGGCCATGCCACAATCCCTTCTTCTCCATTCTCCTCTTGGGGTCTTGTTAAGCCACCAGGTCTGGGACTCAAACTGTGGTTAGCTACGTAGGAGCCCAGCAATGTAATCATTACGCCATCTGCTGGTCCCTTGCCAAAGTATTTCTTTTTTTTTTTTTTTTAAAGATATGTTGTTCATTTATTCTGAATCTTATATTGATAGATAATACCAGAAAATTTCAGCATAGCAGATAAAATACAGCAAATCCTAACCAGCACAGGTTTTAGTGACAAACGGGCTCGTTCCATGGACATAGATGACTTTATCAGGTAATTACATTTTTGTTCTCCTAAGAGTTTACATTTCTTTACTGTGACACCTTCAGATTAGAGATTTAAAGGCTTTTAAACGGTGTAAGGTGCTACCTGTGAGAGTTATTGCATAGCACTTCCATGGCATGGAATCATATTTGGTGTAGAAGATGGAGGCTAGTTAGCTGCAGCAGGAGCCAAAGTATTTCTAAGCTTCAAGTTTTTTACATACAAAATGATACTAATTTTATGTAGTTCACAGATTCGTTATGAAGAATAAATAGTTAATACATATAATGAATTGGCAGAATGCCCGGACATAGTGATTACAATAAATGCTAACTACTGAAGTTTATTTATTGTTAGTTTTATTATTCAGTTCTCTATTTGTATTTTTGTATTTGGAGTTTCCCTATATTTCTAGCTAACTCATCATATTTTTCAAAATGTCCATGTAAACTAGAAAGAATATGAAAAAGATGTTTCTTTATTCCTTATGTTCTTTATGTTTTACTTTATTTTTATTTATAAAGAAAAGGAAAGAGCAGATGCAAATACACTTAAAAGTCTGGGGTTGACATTAATTTAGCAACTGACCTGCCAAGAAAACCAGAATAAGCTAAGATTCCCTAAAAAGTATTCCTCCACAGGTCAGCCCCACAATATAGTGGTTAAGGGCTATGCAGAGAAAGAAGGATCCCACATGGGCAACCAGGGTTCAGGTCCTAGCCCTGTTAACTTAAAAAACATGCTGACCTTGCATGCATACCCTCTCTGGCATAAAAAAAATAATAATAATCATAAAAAAAAAGAAAAAGAAAAGAAAAAAAAGCAAGAAAGTGTATTTCTTTACAATGTCATGTTTTACTTAAATTATAAATAGCAAAAAATTCTCTGCATTCCATTCCTAAATGGATAAAGAGGATTTGGTAAAGTAATTCAAGGTGCAGCCTCCTTTCTGGAAGGTCAGCACTGATTTTTCTCATGCTTCCTTTTGTAACGAAGGCCACGTGAGACACCTATCATGCTTCCTAGGAGGACATTATGGAAGTCTAAACTGCATCCAAAGTGTATTTTACCCCTAATTATTACAACTGGATGAACAGCTAGGAAAAAAAATATGAACCTGTTCAAACTAAATTGGTTCAGCTCTAACTGATCTAATGCAGTTTCCCAACGAATAATTGATATTTTATAATCGTAACTGCCAGTTTATGTCACAAAAATGACATTTGACACTTTCTTGCTAACCAGCCTCACATCATCAATTAAAACATCACTTTTGTAATGACATTCCACCAGTTAGCCTAATATCATAAATTATGACATCACCTCTTTTATGAAACCAGAAGATGGAAGATTGAGAAGTCATTCATTCCTACTAAAAACTAACATTCCTTTTTGATTTGTGCACTTGGTATCTTTCATGCTTTATGTGTTTCTGGGAAGATTATTTAAAATAATAATAATTAATAATAGAAAATCCATTAAAATCATAGTGGAAGAGCAAGGTGTATACATTTTCTAGTTTCTCTTAGTTATGGTTCAACACTCCTGGACATTGATTTGAGGATTTTTATTTCACAACTGAGCTGTGAAATGGCTAGTCATTGAAATCCATGGAAAATAGGAAACAGAAAACTTCAATTTTTGCTTACATTTTGAATAGCACATTCATGTCTCACCAAACCCATTTTAAAACAATTTATATGTCGGGAAGTTTGCCTATCAACTGTAGGACTTCCAAAAGCCAGTGATTTGCTTTCCACCTGAGGTTCTTCAGTACATAGAATAGAAAATGTGTTTGGAAATAGATCTTTTAAAATCTTTCAAATCCCAATGAAGACACATCCATTTCGGTCCATCCAAAATGCTGTATTTTTAGGCAGAAAGAAGTCATTTTCCAAATTTGATTGAACACATGGTAGTCTAGTAGCTACATGAGTAAATAAATGGAGACCAAGAAGTAGGGAAGCAACTTGCCGAGTCACACTACAAAGCAGGCCTAGGGAATGGCCCTCTGCTGTGGTCCCGTGGTCGTGCCAGAACAAGCATGAGAAAGGCAGAGCATCTCAGGAGCGCTACCGAACAAACATGTGCTGCCTTCCCTTTTACAAATAACAATAGAGGGGTACAGACAACCTCTCAGTGTTTTAACCCACAAGGTTTAAAGGAATCAAAGTTATTATGCCATTATGTGCATGAATATCACAGAATTTGTGAAACTGTATTCTTTTTTTCTTTTTTTTTCTTTCTACCATAAAGCAGAGTGGAGAAGACAGTAAGGAAGAAGCTATGCAGTCTTGACTTCCACTAGCATTCAACGTGCAGTATGCTAGAGTCCCAGGTCTTCTTCTCGGCTAGTGTGTAATTAATATGAAAAGGAAGAGCCACTGCAAAAGAATGCTGCTAGGAGGGGCATATCAGAGCACTCACAGTTCTATCTGGTAGGTGGGTTTTTTAGTCCTCAAGTCCAATCTGGGACTTCATTGAACCGATGGGGTTTCTCACACAGGTCAACGGTAAAGCAAAGAAACAAGGAAACAAAGGGAGAAATCACCCCCAGGAGGACAGCTGCGCTGCAGTCCCTTCTCTTCCATTCTCCTCTCAGGATTTTGGACATGCACACACTTGTACCTGGCATGAGTTTCAAGTCGCCAGGTCCAGAATACAAACCACTGTTGACCAGGCGGGAGGACAATGACCCAACCATTACACCATCTACTAGTCCCGTGTTAAATAAAGCAATTCTTTAAAAAATACATAATGTTACAAAAGGTCTTCCTTTTATGTTTTGTTTTTGAAATGGCAGATATACCGTGAGGTTTCTGTTTGGTGGTTCCTGAAGAAAAAGTAATCTTTGTGAAGCATCTTTAGGTTGAAAAACAGGAAAATTAAGTTTGTTTTTTGTTCTGTTTTGTCTTTTAGAGATGTTTGCTATAGGGAACATACACTCGCTCAAGAGACAGAAAGAGACAGAAAGACAGAAAGCAAAAAGTCAGCCCACAGGGGGATGGCCACACTGTAATCCCTTCTCCTCAATTCTCTTCTCAGGAGTTTGGGCATGTGCAACACATGTGTCTGGTGTGAGTTTCAAGCCATTGGATCCGGGACTTGAACCACAGTCAGCCATGTGGGAGTCCAGTGTCTTAACCACTACGCTATCTGCTGGCCTAATTTTTTTATAAAGTAAAAAATCTCCTATTGTTATTGTACTAAAGGTAGTTAGTATTTTAATGAAACCTACAACACCTCTCACACAGATGCACACAAACTGATAGCAGGGAGGGACAGGGTTATTAACCTTGTAGAATTTATAATTTATAGAATACATCAAAATCTATTTGAAGTGTTGTTTAGCAGTTTTGGTAATGAATAAAGTCAGCAGCAGACTTCATCGTGTAGAACAAATTCCAAATTACCAAGTAATTGTAATAAGTTGAGACACTTTTGGCTGCATTGGGACATGGATAAATCTTTCCTTTTATATTTTTTCTTTTCTTTCTTTCTCTTTCTTTCTTTCTTCTTTCTTTCTTCCTTCCTTCCTTCCTTCCTTCCTTCCTTCCTTCCTTCCTTTCTTTCTTTCTTTCTTTCTTTCTTTCTTTCTTTCTTTCTTTCTTTCTTTCTTTCTTTCTTTCTTTCTTTCTTTCTTTTTTTCCCAATAGGGTGGATATGCTTACCTGAGAGAGAAAGAGAGGGAAAGTGAAAAATCACTTCTGTGGGGATGGCCACACTGCAATCCCTCTCTCAGAATGTGGATAACTCTTTGAATGATTTTTTAAGAACCAGAGATGTAGAGAGGAAACAAAACATCACAAAAGTAAGAAGAGTCTGAGGGACTCCAAATGTATTTGCTTTCTTCCCCAATGACCAAAAGCATAAAAGACGTATCCCAATACTTATAAAGGAGATATGTCAGTTGCCATGAAAATAGTTCTTAAATAACAGAGTAAAACTTTAAGCAAATCCATGTAAATTGACAGAGCATATCTTAGTTGCCTCTAGAGGAGGGTGTGATTTACTTAGCCTCATTTCTTGACTTTTTTTCAAAAGTTTTTGCCATGAATATTTATGCCCAGACTTCATTTACTGACTGAATTTCCACTCTGCTGGAATTATGCATCCCCATAGTGCACCCAAGAAAGGTGAGCAGTTAGAGGTGAGAAAAGAGATTTCCTGACCTTTTGCAAATAGCAAGCTACACTGGATTAAGTGCAGCTTGAGCGAGGTTACTTGTGGGTGGTGAGGTGTAATTACCTCAAAATTATCTCAGTGAAACAATTAGTGTGCAATAGATTTGGTGCCAGATCTGCCGGTCTGAACTTTTGTTCATGCATCTCACTCCGTCCCGAAATCGGGCAATTTATAATTCTTACAAATGGTGCTACAGAAGGACGTCCCTATTCCTGCTCCTAAGTGCAGACTTATTTACAGCTGGGCCTTGTCCATGCAAAGGTGCTAGACTTCACTTAGTGGAAGCGTTTCCATGGTGATGAAGCATTCCCTAGACCACTTTCCAGAACCACCAGATGAGCAGATGACAAGGAGGTCTCCATGAAAAATCTTCAGTTCTCAGGCTGAAGATGCCAAACTTCTGGCTCCCAATCACTCACAGCTGGTCCTTTTTAAAAAGTGAACATTAGGTAGAAGGGATCAAAATTTGAGCACACTATAAAGGTATACATTTTTGGAAGTCTAATTTATACTTTATGAGAGCCACAGTTTCTTTTACTCACTAAAAGGCAAATTGTATCATCTTAAGTAGTAAATAGATACATGTCAATACATAAACAAGCTACTTATTCTGCAAACTGAATATAATCAAGTACTATAAAAAAAGATCACTCCAAAACAGTGTCTGAAGGACCCTAAATATTTATGGTTGCAGAATGAAAAGGAACATAGCATGACATAACACATATTTACTTGTTTTTACTATTTGTAATGATGTAGTGAACAGAACAATCTGGATATTCTACAAAATAAACAGTGGCGGGGAGGCTGTCCTCAGGGGAAAAAAAATGACTAAAATAAGCGTTATTTACGGGGATGCCATGTATTGATACTTAGTAAGTGCAAAGTCCTATGTTAACACTTCATATATCTTTACCAAGTAATTTATTTTGCACAACCATCCTTTCAAGTGAGCAATAACATCGCAATTCTCAGAATAGAGATGTCTCAGCCCCCAGAGAAATCAGGAAACCTGGAAGTAAGAACTACGACCAATCAGCAGTGGGTTAAAATATGAACTTAGATCCGATTTCAAAGCTATAACTTTTCAAGACTTCATCCTACCTGTAGCTTTCTACTGATGGATACCGAGAGAAAAAGAAAGAGAGAGAGAAAGAGATGCTAAGATTCATTATGGGAGTGCTGTAAGTTTAAGCCTGTAAAACAGAGAGGGGAAGATATTGATAAAGTTTCAGGGTTATTTACAAGAAGAATAAGATGATCACACTCTTTGAGGGAGAATGGTTACATTTCTCTGCTCAAATAATACTGTTTGATTTATCCATTTTCAAGGCTAACTAAACAAGAACTATGCATTTGTCTTACGGAAGCCTTTTCACTTCAATTCCTCTTTACAGTCACACATTACGTGGATGGTACATTACTTGATCACATTGTCGTTTCTGACAAAATTTAAACTGAAATTCTTTAGAGAAGTCACTGTCGAATATAACCTCAAAGATCAATGGCACAGGGGTCAGTAGGTGGCATGGTGGATAAAGCCACTGGACTCCTACATGGCTGACTGTGGTTTGAGTCTGGGATCAGACAAATTGCTTTCTCCTTTCCCTTTCTCTCTCTCTCTGTCTCTGTCTGGGCCAATTAAAAAGTAGTAACAATTAAATAAATAAATAATTCTTTAAAAAAATCAATGACATGATTTAAAATCAATACTTCATTGATATGCAATTGTAACCTTTTATTGTTGCTGTTGTTGTTGTTGAGATTTTTACTACAGAATTTGTGCTAGCGGGAGAGACGGAAAGCAAGAAATCACCCCCAGGGAGATGACCGTGCCTCAATCTCTTCTCCTTCATTCTCCTTTTGGGATTTTGGGCACACGCATACAAATATCCAGCGTGAGTTTCAAGCTACTGAGTCTGGGATTTGAACCGTAATCAGCCATGTGGTCAAAATGCACCTTAACCTAAACTTCACCACCTGCTGTCCCCTGCACTTGCAATCTTTGTGTATTTTTATTTTCTTGTTGTTGGAACACAGCTTTGATGTGTGTTTAAAGTTAGGATTCTTCTCATAAATCCATCTGTTTTGTTGTGGTTGTAATTTTTCTTCTTCATTTGTACTCAGTGTGGTAGAAAGGACATTGAACGAGAATTTCAATGTGCCAAGTTCGTCATTCTCTCATTGGTGCTAGGTCTACCTTTCTTCCTGTCTGCAGGATGGTATAGAAAACCACATTCAACTCTAAATTCCACCACCACTAGAAAATTTTACTCTTGGAAAATTTAGTTACAAATACATTACCCCCAAATTTTCATAAATTGTAAATAAAAGCCCTCTCACTTAAGGTTAGAAGCTTTCAGCCTATGCAAAACCTGTCCTCATTACTTTTTATTCTTTAAGGGCATGCTCCATGTAAACCAGAGTTAATCACTTGTTCTTGTTAAATTCAGTAACAGTTCTCTATTTTTCAAAGTGGTTTTTATTTAGACAAGCCGAATTAGGGATATCTACCCAACACTATTCTCTTCTCCAACAGGCATTTTTAAAAAATAAATAAATTCAAGGCTCATCTGGGACTGGCAGATTCATTGTGTTTATAAGTTCCACCTACATGAGGCACTAGAACATGTCTTCCCAGCATGAGATGTTGACACTGCTTCCACAGTTCTCAACTTCTAAGTGACTTCAGATTGTGTTTTGTTTACACTCACTTTCTGGTGATCTCACCCAGCCTTATTTACACCATTTATAATGATGATGACTCCCACATTTCCGTCTCCAGTATAAACTTCTTTTCTGACTTCAGACTGTCTCATTGACATCTGTCTATTTGACCTGTTTACCAAGGTATTGTTACCGGTTGAATTTATGCACTCCCCCTACCCCCCACACACAGATGGGTTGAAGTTTTAGCCCAGTGTTTCAGAGTGTGGCCTTATTAGGAAATAGGTCTTTACAGGGATCATCAAGTTAAAATGAGGCCATTACCGTGGATCCTAATCCATACGACAGGTGTCATAAAAGAGGACATGAAGATGCAGAGGTGCAGAGAAGATCCACATACAGGGAGAAGATGATGTGAAGACATACAGAAAAAAGACAGCCATATGACTGGAGTGATACATCCACAAGCCAAGAATGCCAAGGATTGTTAGAAAACAACAGAAACTTGAAGAGGCAAGGAAGATGTTCTCCCTGAAGCTACCGGAAAGAACAAGTCAACACCCTGAATAAAGAGAAATTAAGCCCAGAAGGTGGCACAGTGGTTAAGGTCCTTGACTTCCACATGGCCAATGAAGGTTCAAGTCCTAGACCTGGTACCTTGAAAATCAGGCCAGGCGCAAGTGCATGTGTGTCCAAAATCCCAAGAGGAGAATGGAGGAGAAGGTATTACAACGTGGCCATTCCCCCCGGGAAGTGTGGGTGGGGGTGATTTCATATTTTTCCTCTTTCTGTCTCACACTGCCTCTCTCTGGTAAGCACATACACCCTATGGCAAAAACTTAAAACAAACAAAATGACCAGGAATCTTAACACCAAAATATGTAGTGTCAGTCACTATCCTCTCTGGTCCTCGCCATCATCATCTCTTCCCTGCTGGCTTCTCATGACCTCCTTGGTTTCTGTTTGTATAGTTGTTCCTCTATACTCTGTTCTCCACTTCGCAGGCCATGTGATTCTTTCACAATGGGAATTTAATTTCCTTGAACATACCAAGCATACTTCTTTTTAAAAAATTTTACTTATCATCATCTTGTTTATACTACATTGAATCACGTATATCTTTACAGTGTATTATATTTATTTGTCCAGAAGAATACCTTCTAAGAGAGCCTTTGCACTTGCTGATCCCTCTTGAAATGTTTTTGCCCCAGACATCTGTAGGGCTCACTTCTTTGGGTACCTAATATCTGTAGTGATACTTGGGTACTTAGAAGGGATTGATCTGTATGGCTCATTTCTTTACTTGGATACTTAGTATCCTACAAATCACAGCTCAAGTGTTATTTGCCCAATGATGTCTTTCCTGACAATCTGATTAAAACTTTCTCTCTCAGCATATTCTCTTGTCCTGCTTTAATTTTCTCCAAGGCACTTGTTGGCATAGGTATTTTAAATGAATATTTTTACACACACAAATACATGCATTTATCTATATACTTTTGTATTGTATTGCATTACATTGTCCTCTATAAACAGAGATAGATAAGATAGCTTATTTACATGTTGTCTCTTCCCACCACAGAGTGGGCTCCAAAAGGCAGGAACTTTGTTTTTATTCCCTGATGTGCTTGCCATGCCCCTAATACTGATTTTCACATAGAACACAGTAAACGTCTGTTACATTAAAAAAAAAATGAATAGGAATGGTTAAATTATAGTAAAATAACTATAGAAACTGATGAGTAGCGAGATACCTCAGGGGTGCAGGGGGAGAAGGGGCGGTACAGGGTCTACAGAATATTACCCACTGGATTCTATTACTTATCCACATGCAGATCTTTCATTTATGTAAACCTGGATCCCCACCACCTCATCCCCTGTCTGGAGGGTGTTTTCCACAGCCTCCAGCACAGAGGTGGAAAATTAAGGTGGAAAGGAATGCATTGCACTTCGTTAGAGGGTCAATTAGATAGGTCCCATGAAGGGGCTAGGGTCTTCAGAGTGGTGAGCCTCAGAATGTTTGGAAAGTTTACTTGCTAAGAAGCTCGTTGGATGAGAGGCCATAAACCCTATGGAGGAAGTAGTGAATGTCAAGCAAATTACTTTGTGGAGAACTAAGTTTGTCCACATTTGTCTTTTCATTTGAGGAGTTGAATAGGAGCAGAGGGGTCTGCCCTCAGTTCGCCTGTCCTCAAAACACTCTGTAGGAGAATGTAAGTTTATGGTTATAGATGAAGCTGGACAGGCCTTCAATGGAGCTGCGTTTTTGCTCTTTGCTGAACAATCATCGGTGGTGCAGTTGGCTACATCTGGACAACACTATCCACCTTGATTCCAGCTTTAGACAACTTCTCTTTTCCCTTTAAGGTGTACACTTGAGAGAATTTTTAAAAACTTCTTTCGGGAAGAAGCATTTATTGCAGTTGCTAACTTTTAAGGTAATTTGGATCAACATACACAGTATATTTAAGAGGCATATGCAATTCAATTTTCCTTTTCACTTTCAGTGGTACCATTTTTTTTTTCTCTATTCTAAATTTTATCCATCTTTTAAATAAATTAAAAATAATACTAGACTTGTTTGAAATTGTAAACAAAAATGAAATAGAGCTGAGAGCTGTTTCTTACTGGAAACTTCTTACACAGTTTCTTCTTTCATTATGCGGCCGTATATTTACCTGCTGCTCTATGGTTGTACTGAACAGAGATCATCAATTTAAATAATTCATGTCTTCATAAAGGGCTCGATGATTTGTGATATGAAAAGACAACATTGTTTCAATGGTTTGGCTGTGCTGTGATTGAATGTGGGATTAGTGTGATCTTCAGAAAAATCAGTTCACGCAGCTACTGTTTTGTTCAGTTTTCAAACTTTACAACTAGCTATTCCATCCTTGCAAGTTAGATCAGAGTTGTACAACTTCAGGGAGCAGATTCACATTGTATTGCATTTGAATGTGAATGGAATTCCTGGAGAAGTTTCCTCCTGACATTTACAGAAAATGGAATTTTGAGCACTGCTCCTTGAAGTATTGCGGTCCTGAGGAATACTGAAGTGGATTTAAGAATTGGGGCCAGCAAGTAGTGAGGTAGTTAAAGTGCTGGACTCCCACGTGGCTGACTGCGGTTCTAGTCCCACATCTGTTGGCTTGCTTTCTCACTCTCTCTTCCTTTCTCTGAGCAAAATAATAATAAATAAATAAAATTAAATAAATAATGTCTTTAAAAAAAAAAAAAAAAGGATAAACTACAGAGAACTGGAAAAGAAAGACCTTCCAGCCATTCTGGCTTATTCTACAGATAGTTCTCACAAATGCTACCCTTAAGTCAATGATTCTTGGTTGCAATTTTAACAAAATGAAGGATAAAAACAAATAACAAAATCATTAGTTTCAAGATTTAAGAGACAAGATAAAATTTCTTTTCTTTTTTTTTTTGAGAGGTTTTCGCTACAGGGCACGTGTGCTCACCAGACAGACAGAGAGAGACATAGAAACAGAAAGCGAGAAATCACTCCCCAGTGGGTATGGTCACGCCGCAATCCCTTCTCCTCCATTCTCCTCTTGGGATCTTGGGCACGCATACACACGTGCCTGGCATGAGTTTTAAGCCACCAGGTCTGAGATGCGAATCGCGGTCGACTACGTGGGAGTCCAGCGGCATAGCCATTACACTAACTGCTGGTTCCCAAGACAACATAAAATTTCTTTTAAATAAAAGTGGTTTTATAATTTTTAAAGTAAATGATACACAAGACAGCATTAAATAAAAGGTAAAGGAAAAAGATCTATTTAATGATAAATAAAAATAAATGAATAAATAAAAATGATGATGTGAATAGACCAGACCTGTAGTGCAGTGGTTAAGTGTCGTGCAAAAGAAGTCAAATCTCACATGGCTGACTATGGTTTGAATCCAGGTTCTGATGGCTTAAAAAATATGCTGGACTAGGACCAGCAGATGGCTTAATGGTTAAATTGCTGAACTCCCAGGTAGTTCACAGTGGTCCAAGTCCTGGATCTGGTGGCTTAAAATTTATGCCGGATATGTGTGCCCAAAATCCTGGGAGGAGAATGGAAGAGACAGGATTGTGACTGGCCATCCTCCCTGGGGCATGATCTCTTGCTTTCTATCTCTTTGTCTCTCCAGGAAGCGCACATGCCCCATAGGGGGAAAAAAAATTGAAGAGGAAGAAGAAGGAGAAGACAACAAGGACACTGGGCACATGTATGTATATGGTCCAGATTCTGATGAGATAGAAAAATGAAAGAAAATGGATTGCAGTACCCTCTATTGGTGGGTGATTTTTTTTCTCTCTCTCTTTGGCTTTGGAAAATGCATGTGCCCTCTAGAACAAAAAATAAATAAGTATATAAATAAATAAATAAGTAAACCTAACTTGAGTAACTATTTGCAAAAACAAAATCAACTACCAAAGTAGATAATCTATGAAATGGTATGTAAATAAGGCAGACTACTTTCCAGCTCGTGATCCTACGAAGCTTCTAAACGCTGGATTAGAGGCTAGGGAAAGTGACTCCTAGACAAAAAGCCTTTATGGGGAACTAAAGCTCCCTTCCCTGCCCTATTTATTCCTTCTTTCTTCAACCAAGCAGGAACTCTCAGGATGGGTAGGGAAGCAGTGAATGCACCTGCAAAATCTATTTTAGAGATACATGAATTCTTCTCATCACTGTAAGACCTAGGCTTTTGAAACCTAAGAGCCAGAAATTGGAAAATTATTTGAAAAAGATCAAGAATATTAATAGGAGTATATGCATATGGAATAAACATTTCAATCAATTAAGAATAGAAGAAAATGGCCACAATCTGTTAAAGAGAGACGGGAAACCATAGCAAGCAACATTCTTAATACTGAGATAGAGTAGGGTTTCCCTCTTAAGATCAAGTACAAGTTAAAAATACTACTCCCACCACATTCACTCATTGCAATATTTGATATTCTAGTTACAGTGCAATAAGGCAAAAAAGAAAGAAAGGGAAAAGGGAAGAAAGAAAAGCCTTCTAAAATAGAAAGGGAAAAAAAGTAAACTCTCATTTTAGCAGATGACATCAAAGTGTATGTTCAAATCCTAGGACATCTTCTAGGTGCCAGAATTAATGAGCATATCAAGGTTGTGGGTTTTAAAGCAAAAGTTAATTGTGTTTCTATGGACTATATATGAGTGATTATAAGTGAATTTTTTAAGAGTGTTTATTTATTTCTTCCCTAAGAGAGGAAAGCCCACCAGGGTCCTTATACCTTGACTCAACCCTAACCTCATACAGCCCAATGAATATAGGGAGAACTTGGGATATGAACATGCCCATATGGGTCCAGCACTGCAGAGCTTTGTGTTACCACTATACCACCAGCTGGCCCAGAAAGTTACTTTTAAAAATAAATACTATGGAACCAGTAGATGGCATAATGGCTACATCACTTGACTCCCACATAGTCAACCACGGTTTGAGTCCTGGGCCTGGCAGCTTAAAACTCATTATGGGTGTGTGTGTGTACATGCACAAAATCCTGAGAGAAGACTGAAGGAGAGAGAATTGCACCATGGCCATCTCCCCTGTGGGGTGATTTCTTGCTTTCTATCTCTCTGTCTTTCTCTGTCTCTCTAGCAAGTGCACACACCGTATAGCAAAAACTCTCTAAAAAAATCAATATTATTTATAATTAGCATCAAAACATAAAATTCTTAGGAACAAATGTAACAAAAGACAGACAAAACCTACACACTAACATTCCTAAGACATTGCTGAGAGAAATTGAAGGTCTAAGTAAATGGAGAGATAGCACATGTGCATAGCCTGACTGACTCAATATGATCAAGGAGTAATTTCTCCCAAAGTTAGATCTAATACAATTTCAGTTACATGTAAAAATTTGCAAACTGGTTCTAAAACTCATATAGAAATTATAAAGACCTAGCATCTCAGAGAACTTCTAAAAAGATACATTTGGAGGACTTCCAGTACCTAACTTTAAGAATTTGTAACAAGCTAGTTACTTTATTCAAAAGCTACAGTGATATGGTATTGACATCAATATAGACAACTAGATCGTTGGAACAGAATTGAGACCAGAAACAGATACACACATACAAGGGGACTTTTAAAAATTTGTGAAATAAATGGAATTAAAGTACAAGTTTATTTCGGTATAAAAAATAGAAATCTATGCATAGTTTTTTTCATAATATACATTTTCCATGAACTTTTCAAAGAACTCTTATGCATGGTCCATTCATTTTCAACAAAGGTGTAAAGGTAGTTCAACAGAGAAAGGATAATCTTTTGAACTAATGGTGTTAAGAGGATCAGGGACTCAATAGTAAAAATTAATAATAGTCAATACTGTTCACTGACTTGAACAATAATGAACTCAAATGGCTCATAGAAGTAACTGTAAAATGCGAAAGTACTATACTCTTAGGAAAAAAAATAGAAAATCTTTGCACACTCGTGTTGAGATTTCTTAAATATAACATGAAGACATAATCCATTAAACAAAATTTCCTCATCAAAATTAAGAAATACTGCTCTCTGAATGACATCGAATAAAAAGACAAGACACAGACAAATAGATAATATAGGGTTGTCAGAAAAGTTACGATGAATTTTTGCATAGAAAAAAATACATCATGACTTTTTCAATGACTCAAAATTTACAAATTACATATTCAATTAAAAAAGCAATCCATAATACAGAAAAGAACTTTCAAAATCACTAATAAAAATATTAAACAACTAAAAAGAAGTGAGCAAAAGATTTTAACTGACACTTCAGAAAAGAAAATACACAAATGACAAAAAGCATATGAATACACTCAACATCGCTAGTCATTAGGAAAATGCAAATTCAAACCACAATGAGATTCTACTACATCTTTGAGAACATTAGGCAACGAATTGTCATACGCTAGGAATGGGAGTGTATAATACAGCTACTTGAGGAAAGTTTGCCAGTTTCTTAAAAAGTTGAATGTACACTTACCACAAGACACAGACATGCCATTCCTACACATTGACCCAAGAGAAAAAAAGCATATACCTAAACAAAGACTTAGTGTGTGGATGTTTATGACAGCTTTATTTACAACAGCTTAAAACTGAAAACTTAAGTATCTTATCACCTGTTGAGGGCTCAGTAAGTTGTAATGTCTTCATACAACGGTATAACACAGCAATGAAAGTAATGATACTTGCAACAACATGGGTGAGTCTTAATTGCATAGAGGGAGTGAAGCTAGAGGAAAAAAATATTACACACTATATGATTCCATGTATATAAAATTGCAGAAAATGCAAACTAATCTATGGTGACAGAAAACGGATCAGTGGTTTCCTAGGAAGAGAGAAAAAGACAGCGGGTAGGTGTGGAGAATGGTAGATGTGAAAAAGTAAAAGGGGCAGTAGAACACTTGGGAAATGATGGGTATGTTCGTTATGTTGATTATGATAATGACTGATTTCATAGATGCATACTTGTCAACGTTATTATACTGTACACTTTGAAGTTTATTGCACACCTTGAAGCCTTGATAAAGCTGTTAAAAACTTTCTAAAAAGTATTTAATTAGAGGATTAGTAAGTATTGACTAGATACTATTGGTAGTGTTATTGAAAAGTGAAATTTAGAAGTATTAATCAGTCTAGAAAAATGACTGAGGAAAAATCATGAGCTTGGAGTCGGAAGGACCTAGGCTCAGATCTAGGTTCTTGGGTAAGTTAACTAACCTCTCAGAGCTTCAATTGCTTCATCTTCAGGAGGAGATAGCATCTATCTTAGAATTTCGACAATCTGTTCAGAAATCATATACATAAAGTATGTTGTTCAAAGTAGCCCATCATGACAAGAAGTAGGTATAAATAGTATTTGCTTAATAAGTGAGATAGATATTGCTATTGTTCAGGCAAAAGATTACAGAAAACAAAATTAGAGAAAGGAAAAGTGACATATGTGAAATACCTTGGATTTTTTTTTTAATGAAAAGGTGAGATTTGGTGACTATTTAGGCTTTCCAAGCGAAAGACAAGTATCAATGATAACTAGAATGATAGCTCCATCACTGGAAGTTTTTCTAGTAGCTGGGAGGGAGAAACAAGATCTGCAGGAAGACGACTAATATGGGATAGCTTAGTATCGCATCCACATAGATCGGTCCTAAAAGTGGTTTCCGAGGGACCAGCAGGTGGCGTGGTGGAATCCAGGCACTGGATTCCAACATGGTTGACCAGAGTTTGAGTACTGGACAGAGTGGCTTGAAAAACATGCTGGGCATTTGTTCATGCATGCCCCGAACCCCAGAAGGAGAATGAAGAGGGGACTGTGGTGTGACCAACCATGGCAAAAACCTAAGGAGAGAAAAAAAGTGGTTTTCAGTGTAGATCTAAAGTTGACTCTTTTATATAGTGTTAAGTATTGAAATCCTGAGAGTAGATCAGCCAAAGCCCCATCAGAAACCTGCTAGCCACCCTCGGTAATTCTAACTTAAGTGTAGAGAAATGTTAATGACAATATGAAAAAGGCTTGAAAAGCAAAAGCTGTGGCCAAGGTCATTCTCAGAAGCCAGAGGATATGTTTAGTGCCTCTTGGCTGGAGCCCATAGTCTCGGGGGCTTCGGTGTCATGGGAAAGGCTACCAAAGTTCAGTTCTGGATTTACCAGTCTAGAGTTGAATCTTCAGGGAATGTGCTTCCCTATGTGCGTTTCTAGAGACCAGAATCCCCTCCATCACCTGCTCCCGACCACCACCAGAATCCTGTGAGTGACTGTAGAAAGGAGAAGGAGGCTTGTATTTTTCTCCCCTTTTCTGACCTCACCCTGATCAACCAACAGAGTCTAAAAGCAAGCCAGCTGGAGAGAAAGCTCAAGAAAATAAGTCTGCTGATCCAGCCTGGCAGCATAGAGCAAAACATAAAATGCAGGACTAAGAAGCAGTAGTAGATCACCCTCAGTGTCTCTGGGAGTAACTGCAGAGAGAAGAGGCGTAATGGCAGAAATCGAAGCAGTGGAGGGCTTGTTGGCGGTGTGGTGGTGAAGGTGGGTACCACATTGCCACCTGTGCCGTTGGAGTACCAGACCTGGCAGCTTGAAACATATGCCAGGCTTGTGTGCCTATGTGAATGAAATCCCAAAAGGAGAAATGGAGAAGAAGGCATGGTGGTGTGACTATCCCCATGGGAGTGCTTTCTTACTTTCCCTCTCTGTCTCTCTGGTGGGTACACATGCCCTTTAGAAAAAGAAAAGGAAGAGAGGAAGGAAGGGAAGAAGGGAAAAAGAAACTGAAGCAATGGAAAAGAAACTTCATTAGAAAGAAAGGGAAATCAGAAGAAAATCCATGACCCCGGAATTAAAATAAAAGGAAAGTTCAAAAAGGAGATGTGTTTAAATCCAGAAGGAGGCTAAGATCCAAGAGGTCCTCAAATTTGTCAATTAGCAGTCTCAATAAATGAATGTTCAATTCTCAGGTGTTATAGGAGCTCAGGCCTGATCCCAGAAAAAGTCCAACGTCAGAAAACAAGGTGGTGAGTATAAACTACTCATTGTGGACATTTGGCAGGAAATGAGACAAATAACTGGTTGACGCACTTCTCAGAAATTTTTCCTAGGGACCAGCAGTTAGTGTAATGGCTATGTCACTGGACTCCCACGTAGTCGACCGCGATTCAAGTCCCGGACCTGGCGGCTTAAACTCACACTGGGCGCATGTGCATGCATGTCCAAGATCCTGAGAGGAGAATGGAGAAGGGATTGTGGTGTGGCCATCCCCCTGGGGAGGGGGGGTGATTTCTTGCTTTCTGTCTCTCTAACTCTCTCTATCTTTCTGGTGAGCACACGTGCCCCATAGCAAAAAAAAAAAAGAAAAAAAAGAAATTTTTCCTAATGGAGTGACCGACACAGCTCAGTTTACCCAGAATCTTTTTGGTTTTACCAAGAACTTCTCAATCTCAGGCAATTTAACATGGTAGGCAGACTGAGACGGCTAACCCATGTAACCGTGAATGCCTTAGAGAATGTTCACAATGAGCCATATCCAGATTTCAACAAAAGATGCAGATTTTGTTACCTGAAAGCACTAATGTACTTCTAGAATAACCATTATTTTGCTCCCCAATTCACTAATAATACAGCCATCCTACTTGACTTAAATGTGATTATCCTCCATCCAGGTCTCACCCCCTTTAGTCCATCGGCTGGCTGCAAAGACATCCCAAGAGAAGTATTCTCCTACTTGGCGTTTCCAGCTCAACCTTTTCACGACACCCCAGTTAATTAATACCTGCCCCGGGTCAGCCTGGAGGAAAACGCGTGGAGCCTGGAGATTTCCATTTTAATGTTGAACCCCAGGAAGGAGCAAAGCAAATTTATACCAGTGGGTCTAATTGCTAGAAAGGTAATTCTGTAAAGATGGAAATCAGCTGAAAGATTAACATTGCTACACCAGCTTGAGTGCCCTGGCTAACAGAGAGAAAATAATGTTTCAATTAAATGAAAGGATACTGAATTAGGTAGATTACTCAGGAGACTGGTAATGGAATACAGAGCCTTTCACCTCCAGGTCACCATTACTAATCTGGTCCAGGGCAGCTCTAGACCATAGTTTTGAGGGGCTGATGGCTCACCCCGGCCCTTGCTGTCTGTAGCACTTGATGAACTGGTCTCCCGAAGCACCTGCATCAGCCTCTGAGGTCACTGTGGTTCACTGAAGATGTAAGAGAAGGTGAAGCCGCCTCTTTGGAGAGGAGGGGCTGTCCAAGAGGAAGGCCAAGGGCTAGAGGCAAACAGAACCTGCTGCTGTGAAACTGGGATGTGGAAAATGATGCAGATGGGAAGCCACACAGAGGAGGAAAGTCACACTTCAATTCACATAGGCGTTAGTTCACTGTTTCACCTGAATGTAGAGTTGGGAGTGAAAGTGGTGATGAAGGATTGAAGTGTGTATTTGGAAGGGAATGGCAAGAGAGGAGGGAGATTTGCATTGAAAGTCAAAACTTGGAGAGGTTAGAATATATTGAGCAAAAATGCATTATGAAATCACTTATCACCCACATTTGAATGTATTCCTAGGCTTATCTTATTCTATAAAATATTACTACAAACAGATAAAGTCTGATAAAAGGAGATTAGCTTAATTCCCAGTGCCATTGGAACAAATGTCCTCCCCCATAATAGGACCCATATGTCAGCTGAGACCTCCTGGCCTCTATAATCTAGATAAGATTGTCTCAGACTTTACGTTCCATACTTTGTGGTGGTCTGGAAAAGTCCCTAAGATTCCTGAAAATCCTCAGAGTTTAAATTCTCATGGTTACCTCTGGATCAAAGGTCCTACTTTTTCTGAATCAGTTCAGTTTCTGGGTTATCTTCCCATTCTGTACCAGCTATTTCTAAGAGGACCCAAACGAGAAACTCAGGTACTTCCTCCAGCTCCACCATTTTCATCCCAAAATATCTGTGTGCACAGAAGCCTCTTTCCAACTGGGATATGGCTTGCAGAAGAGAGAAGAATGTTTATATGATAGCTACACAAATCCCAAATGGGAGAAGTCCCTGTCCATAAACGTCTCAGCACACAACACTGGGGACGTTTTCCTAGCTCCTTCACCATACGCAGTATTCCAGCCTGTTCTATCCAACCATTTTTCTTTTTTCCTCTCATTTCTCTTTTCCCATTGATGCTCAAGATGGCCCTGAAAACTTGACATTCTTACTTCTCTTACAGCTTCCTCTTCCATCATAAAGGCTCTCAGCAAGACAAAAGAGCCTGTACGTCAAGAATCCACCTCATGGAGGAAGTTTAAAGAAGAAAAACATATTTTCCTCCTCCCCATTACAGTATATACCAAATAACTCAACGATAGCCTGGGGAAAGGGATTTCCTCTTGGAGTTCATTTCTTAAGATATAAAACAAAACATGGCCATGTTTCAGTGTTCAAATACAAAGTTTCAGATTGAGTTCTTCCAAACAGAAGACTCAACTAGAATTTTGGCATGTTTATATATTTATGAATTACAATATTAAACACTTATAGAGAAGGGATGGCCTGTGGCAGGGTAATAGAAATGAACTGTCCCATGGTGATTTTAAATTGATGAACTAAACATTTAACTTGGACAGTTTGGGAAAATTTGGTGTGAGAGGGCCTGTTTAAGGTCTGAGTGCCTTTCAATGTGTTTCTGATAGTGACTTGAAAAACATTCCAGGCACACATGCATGCAGACCCAGAAACCCAATGGGATGGAGAAATGGAGAAAGGATTGCTGCATAACTATGTCACTCTGGGGTATGTGCTTTCTTTCTCTCCTTACTTGTCTGCTTTCTCTGATGAGTGTGCATGCCCTCAGCAATTAATAAATACTGTGGGATCAGCAGATGGTATAATGGTTATGTTGCTGGATTCCCACATAGTAGACTACAGTTCGAGTCCCAGACCTGACAACTTAAAACTCACACCAGGTGCATGTTCCTAAGATCCCAAGAGGAAAATGGAGGAGAAGGGATTACAACATAGCCATCCCCCTTGGGGAGGTGGTGATGGTGATTTCTCACTTTCTTTCTCTATCTTGCTGTCTTTCTAGTGAGTTTACACATCCTGCAGCAAACATATCTTGTGTTTCTGATAGTGAAAAAAAAAAAAAAAGATGGACTACCTCACTAGATAGTATAGGTTTAATATCATCAGCTGCTGGAGAATCTATGGGCTTCAAAGTTGCTTTCTAGACAGGGTATTCCGTAGTTTATATAGTTTTCCACTTTTTTCTTGAATGTTCTATCTGTGTGTCTCTAAAGCAAAAGAGTCTGCTTGAAACATCTGAGTTTTCACCTAATTCAAACCCTCATTATACAGATTAGGAAACTAAGACCTTACGAGGTTGGTGACTCTGGCACAGATAAAGGAAGATTTTCTCCATGTCTGTCTTTGTTACTCTCCCCTGGGCCTCATGCATTAATGCCTTATAGATTTACAAGAGAAAAAATGATTTGTGAATCCCTATGAATGACAACAAGGAAAAACTTTTTCAAATATGTTTAAATCCTCTATGCCCTTGATTTGATGGGAGATGTAAGAAGGCAAGGGAAAGTTGACCAATAGATCATTGGAATCAGCCAGCTGGGCTAAATAAGACAGCTCTTTATTAGTTAGGTACGTCGGAGTAGCTGGGGATATTTTTATTCTGGTAATGGAGAGATAGATATGGCCTCTGGGAACAGTTCTTGGAAATCGTACTTTCTCCAGATGCTCAATTTGGGTGTGGGACAGATTGGTTTCAAGGCCAACAGCAACAAATATTACCACAAGTCCACTGGTCAGAGAGCTGAGGACCTTCAAAGGCCTGGAATCTTGCCACGGGACCTGTGGGGGTTTTGTTGTTATTCTCCACAGCAACCTTAAAATCCTTTGGACAGCAATAGCCATCGCATGTGATGGTCAGTAGAGCCTGCTCAGGCGAGAGCAAACCATGGTTGGTGAGCGCTGGGAGTTAACACCCCTCTCCAGATGCTCACTTCATCAGGCTGCAAAACAGCCATTTAGTGAGAGAGCCAGTCATTTACCTAATAGTCCCCTAGCACTCAGTGGGAGGTAATAAAGTCCCTCCTGCCTGAGGCTGCCACACTTACTAGCAGAATCTGGCTGCATGGAAAATATCTGGGAGTGTTTACAAGTATACAGTCTGTCCTGAAAACCGGTTATCTCCATAAAGGTATCAATTATTAATTTTTATTGAATGAATGGTCTCATAAGCACACTTGTAAATCTCAAGTTCGGAAGTAGAAGGGTAAAGAAGTCAAGACTTGAGAAAATTAGTACCTCAGCTAACATAATCAACAATATCCATCCATCAAAGGTCTACAGGTTGGAAATACAGAGACAGTGTAGAAGACATAGGCAGTCTCTACCCACATCCCTGCATTACCAAATTACATTAATGTTAAAACACACTGTATGTAAATCCAGAAAAACAGACTATGCATGCAAAAAGATATGCACTTGTAAAATATAGCAGTCTGACATCAGCAAAGACCAACGGATATTGTCCTCTTTCCTGTCCGAATTTCATTTGAATTGAACCATCAATTGTGCTATGTTCATACTTATCTTAATTACAGAAATCTGAATTCCACAATTTCTGGAAATGAAATGCTGTTTTGCTCATTTGAAGAATGTAATTATCTTGGGACCAGCAGTTAGCGTAATGGCTTTGTCGCTGGACTCACATGTAGTCGACCACGGTTCGCGTCCTGGACCCACTGGCTTAAACTCATGCTGGGCACGTGTGCATGCGTGCGCAAGATCCCGAGAGGAGAATAGAGGAGAAGAGATTGCGGCATGGCCATCCCCCCTGGGGGGTGATTTCTTGCTTTCTATCTCTCTTTCTTGCCCTTTCTGGCAAGCACACGCGCCCTATAGCAAAAACCTCTCCAAAAAAAAAAAGAAAGAAAAAAATGTACTTATCTGTATATTTCAATAACCTTATTTGTAATTAGAATTTTAAAAATGAATTGTTCATCCCAGGCCAGCTGGTCAACGGGTTCCCTAGGAGCAGAACTCATATACATAAAATAGGTCTCATTCATCACAACCCTTGGAAGCACTGGGAAGAGTAGGGGGCTGAGACTCAGATTACCTGCATCCAGTCTGACTGCCAATAGCCAGGTGTGTGACCTTAGGCTTGGTAGAGCACGTATTTCCAGGAGCTGCAGCCATTACACAAGGACTGGGAGAAGAAAGGCATTAGTGCCTAGAAGGTGGAAGCTTTTAATTTCCCATTTTGGCTCTTGGTTTGTCACACACACACACACACACACGCACACACACACACACAAAGATCGTCATCCTGAACCTTCCCATGTACCTCTTTCTCAGTTTCTCCATCCTCAAGTCTTTCTTTTGCTATCTATAAACACAGAATTCTGAAGTGAGAGGCTTTCAGAATGTATTGCACTAATACATCATCAGTATTGTCATTATGATGTATTAACACAATGCATCATCATAGACCTGTCAGAGCCATGATTTATGACCCCAAAATGCGTTATGGTATATAGCATGGCGTCGGGGACCCCATTGACTGAATGCTTGTTTATTTTTACACTTAAGAGCTTTGAAAGTAAGCTTCAGACTACTTTTCATCAAAGAAGGACTAGAGGAAGATTTTGAAAGGAGGACTCTATTTCAAAACAGTGGAGGGGCCGGTGGGTCACACTTAAGATATAAAGGTTTATGTTTTCCCAGACCACTTTAAGTTCAGAATCAAACTTCCACACTCCAAGTCATTTGGCTCCCTCTGGAAGAATCTGGCCTTTTCCATGTCTTTCCGCCCCTCTACTTAGGACTTCCTTAATAGTTAAGTATGTGAGGTGTGGTAGGAAAGGTATACATTAGAGGCTTTCTTTTACTGCCAAAAGTAATAAGGAGAGTGTTATATTTTATGAGGGTAATAAATGTGATTATGCAGGGAAAATTTGCTTGCAAGGTAGCACAGTGCTGGCATTACACATTTTCTCTCTCTGAGCATTAAGTTCTTCCATAATGCCCCTCAGCAAAGGATTAAGCACATATTCGATGGACAGCATTGAGCCAAGAGAAAGGCAAACGATGTGGAGCCTTGGTATTACAGAAAAAAGAATAAAGAGATGTATGTAGAAAATGGAGGCAAGTTAAAAGCAATGTTGTATCATTTCATTTACAAAAATCCCTTGGAAATGATAGAAATGGAGAGACATCCATCTGGAAAGACTTCCAGAAAAGGTGAGTCATGGGGCAAAGGGGGAAGGATGTTAGACAGTAGATGAGAGGGACATCTGACTACTCCCCAACTCAAGGATGACAATTCTTTTCAGAATGCTCTTTCCC
>NW_006208570.1:801765-802821 GCF_000334495.1 Tupaia belangeri chinensis | reverse complement strand
TGCTTACTAGAACCTGGTTTCATAAGATCTGAAGCAACATTAAACTTGGAACCTGCAAACATGAATTAACTAAATTTTTTCCAGCTTTTTGAACACAGCCCATTTCTCACCTTCCATTTGTCTAGCCATTATCACTTCCATTAATGAAAAAATCTGTAATGATCGAAAACATAGAAAATGCCTTCAGCCAAGTGTTCTCTATTGTTGGACCCAAGAACCTACGGTTCAGTCCAAAGCTTGGCAGGTCAGAACAAATGTCACCTTGAAGATATCTGTACATTACAACACACTTTTTCTTATTGCAAAAAATGCTTAATGTAATTACAGCCAGACCTAATTCATCCTCGTGTCTGGAGAGGCGGAAATGTAACTAGTAAAGAATTTGCCAACTTGAAAGGCAAGGAATTTGCCAAGAGTTTGTTAATCTGAAGGTTTATATATTTTGTTTTATCTGAATATAAAGGGAGTTTGCAAACTGGTTCATATTAACCGGGTCAAGTTGTATATTTTATTAACTTTAAAACTTTTTTTTTTTATTCTCTGCACATTAAAAAAAAAAGTACATGGAATTAGACAGGGCGGTGGGGGTGAAGGGAGATTGTCTTCTCAATAAAAGTTACAAGGAGATACGTGTCAGCTGCTTCATTTTCACTTTCTGGCATTAGCCAGAGACAGCTGCAAAATGTCTCCTCGAACTTAAGCTTTTATGACTTTTACTAACTTCTTATTCAAAAATGTCTTTTATTGATTTCCTAAGGAATCTCAACACAGAGAGCTCCACAGAGAGACACAACAACACACTCAAACACTTGATGCCACATTCACCACCAAAGACGAGTCAAAACCTTTAGGATAATTTGATTATTAGCTCTGGGCATTTCTGTGGATCAACAATATTTTCCCAAAAAGTAAAAGTGCTTTGTTTACTCGCATACATCACACTATAGTCATTGAAATGGCTACCATGACAAAAACCCATCAATGGTGCCCCCTTGTCTCCAAGATAGCAGTTAAGCTCCTTGGCATTAATTCAACCACATTCACCTCTCTCTTTCC
>NW_006208570.1:710822-801510 GCF_000334495.1 Tupaia belangeri chinensis | reverse complement strand
TTCCCTTTCCACCCATAATGATCTACTACTCCCATGCCTCGTGTTCTAAATTATTACCCTGCTGAGCAGCTAATGGTCCTACACTCTGCCTTGTCTCCAAGCCTTTCCATGCTGTTCCCTCCTTCCTTCTTACCCCATCATCTCTATATTTCATTTGGTTAAATCCTCATCCTCCAGGTTCCAGTTTGGGCATTATCTCTTCCAGGATGCTTTTCTCTTCCTTCAAGTGTGGAATAACTCCCCCAGTTTTGTGCTGTCATGGTAAAACTTGCCCAGGTGAATGAGTTTTCATGGTCCTGGTCACATCTTCCTGGAATTAGCATACAGTGCTTGTACTAGTGCTGAGCTAGTGGCCCTGACCAGACAACTGACCTTTCAAGTTAGACTGGGTCTGTTTTACAGGTGTTATCTCCCAGGGTCTAGCATGGTGCCTGGAACATTCAGTCCTCATATAAATATTTGTTAAATAAATAAGCACAAATAAGTGAGCATAGGCCCAGTCATGGTAGCACACACTGGATGCTACTGCTTGGCAGGTGAGGCCATGTGGGAGGACTGGGTTCAATTCCTAGTCCACCCTAAAAACTGGATTCAGTGATGCATGACTGTGGTCCCACAGCGTGACTGTGCTCAACCCAGGAGGCTAAAGTAGGAGGACTGTGACATAGTGAAGCCCTGTCTAAACCACACACATAACCACCACCACCTCACCAAAAATAAATAAATTTTAAAAATAAATGAGATATAGCTCCTATCCTACTACATGTCTTACTACAAACCTCACATTGAGTTATGTGATTTTGTGTATGCATTAAATTATTTGAAGCCATTCATCTGTTAACAAGACCCCTTATCTCCACCCCAGCACAAGTCCTTAGATGTAGCAAGTACTCTGTAAGTGTTGGACAATGGATTATTTAGTAGAAGCTCTTTGTGCCCAATGAGATAGGTGACATCTCTGTCACCCAGAAGCTGTAACAATGCCCAGTCTAGTCCCCTGTTGCTGTCTGTGCTGTGCTAGAACTCACTATTGGACACTTGATCAAAAATTGGTTCATCATCAGAAGACTTTGGTCTAGTACATTTTAAGAGATCCCAAAAGGCCCAGTTCCCCCTTTATCGTTCCCCTTAAACTCACCGACCTGAAAGGTATCATCAGTGTTCTGCATCCTTAGCGTAAGGCTTTGATCTCCATCACAGTGTAGATAGTCCTAGAAAAAGGTACCCCTCATAGTCGACAAGACCCTAGAGCCTGACATCTGCAACATCACTCCAACCTCTCTGTACAGTTCTTAGGTGGATTCACATCTTGGTTAAGATGCCTGGTCTCCTGGCAGGCTAATCAACTAGTGCATAGTTGTCTGCAAAACTGTAGCTTCATGTCAGCATCAAGTAGAGAAAAGAATCCTAAGAAACTGGAATTTGGATGGGGAAGACTTGATAGTGAGAGGGTTCTCTGAGAATTATTCTGACTAAATATGATGCTGTGGAAATCCACAAGCTTCTAGAAAGAAGTCTGGGGATATTTATGCCTGGAATAGAGTTGGACCTTCAGGGGAGATCGGAAAAATGGAAGGAAAAGAGAACCAAACACGAGCTTCCCAAATGTTATGAGTTTTTCCTCCAACTGTGCCTTGACCACAGGTGACATTTGGAAAATACAACAATGGTAACCCTAGAACCACATCAACTAATCTGAGGGTATCTTAGTAGTCCACTAAAAAGACTGGGGACAGTGGAATCAGAAGAATACAGACTTGTTATATTAACCAAGTGATCTCAGACAGGTCATCTTAAAAGAATCAGTTTCTTGGGGCCAGCTGGAGCTGTGGTAGTTAAGGGCGCTGGACTCCCACATGGCTGACCGCAGTTCAAGTCCTAGACCTAGAGGCTTGCTTTCTCACTTTCTCTCTCTCTCCCTCTCTCTGTCCCTCTCTGGTCAAATTTACATAAATAAATAAAGTTAAATTAAAAATTTAGTTTCTTGGGGGCAGCAGTTGGAGTAATGGCTGCGTCACTGGACTCCCATGTAGTCAACTGCGGTTTGAGTCCTGGACCCGGTGATTTGAACTCATGCCAGGCACGTGTGTGTGCATGCCCAAGATCCCTAGAGGAGAACGGAGGAGCAGGGATTGAGGCGTGGCCATCCCCACTAGGAGGGAGGTGATTTCTCACTTTCTATCTTTTTATCTCTCTGTCTTTTTTGTGAGTGCATGTGCCCTATAGCAAAAAACTCTCAAAAAATTAGTTTCATAATCTATAAAATGAGAATTATAATGTTTATCTTATGTGCCATTCTGCAAATTAGAGATAATATATGTCTGACATACAGTGGGTGTTGAGTTAGTTTCCTCCCTTCAACAGGATTGCAATGTCTTCTCAGTTTGGTATTTAATTCTTAGTTAAAATCACCCTTGGCTAGCAGAGTGCTCTCAGGGCCTATTTATAAATGAAGAGGGAGGAAATAGAGCATATCTGTAATTCAGAACCCTCAGATTTAGGTGTCTGTTGCTAAAATTCTAAAGTTAACTTTGACTCTGATGTCAAAGCTATTGTTAGAAAAATGTGAAAATGTACCCAGTTAATTACATGTTCTTTACATACCCAAACATCTAAGCATTTTTCTGTGGGAGAAATGGTATATGACTTGATGACTTTTTCACTTGTCATTCTCATGAGTTGGCCTTTTAGAGGTAGAGTTATCAATACAGACACGGTGTCAATTTAAGCCCTTAGGATTTTCCATACCTCATCAATCCAGATCATGCCAAATTTTATTGGCTCACTCTGCTTGCTAAAGGAGGTCCAGGTGCATCCTTTTGTTATTATCCCATGAGATTTTTGTTTTCTCTCAAAAAAAGAAAAAAAATAAAATTTAAACAAATTTAGGGGACCAGCAGATGGTATAATGGTTATGTCACTCGACTCCCACGTAGATGACCACAGTTCCAGTCCCAGACCTGGTGACTTAAAACTCAAGCCAGGCACATGTGTGTGCATGCCCAAAATCCTGAGAGGAGAATGGAGGAGAAGGGATTGTGGCATGGCCATCTCCCCTGAGGGGTTATTTCTCACTTTCTGTGTCTCTGTCCCTCTGGCAAGCATAAACACCCTATAAAAAAATCTCTCTCTCTTAAAAAAAAAATTAAACTTCTTTAAGGAGCAATTAATGCATTCTTTAACTTCAGTTTGGGCAAAATTATCTGAGTGCTGAATTTTTTTTATTAATATCACTACTTTCAAAGTTTTTTTTTTAAATAACCTTTTTGGTTCTTTATTATACTAGAGCACATGCACACACATGTGAAAGAAAGAGAGACAGCTAGAGATAAGCACCCCCACACTGTCAGGTCATGCCACAATTCCCTTCCTGCAGACTTCCTGCTCACAGTTCTTGGCCACTCATGTGTGTGCACAACATGTTTAAAAGGCTAAATAAGGGGTCACCATGTGGGATTTGACTTCTTGTGAGTGAAAGTTCACTACTGAGCCATGGCACTAGCCCAATATCCCTGTTTTAAATTCATCTTTTACTTTCTTAGCATATTCTAAGTGTCTCCTGCCAAATCACATTTAGCATTTTCAACTTGAATAAGGTTTTGTAATTTTTTCTTCCATGAACAAAGGAGAGAGAAAAAAAGAGAGGGAGAAAGATAAAGAAGGAAATGAAGAGAGGGAAGGAGAGAGAAAGAACAGTCCTCCAAAATGATCCTGGTGGCACAATCCGCCCCCAACCTCAGTCAGGCCCAGTTTACGAACAAGTGTGTACCCAGTGTACTCAACGTAGTCTTCAGACTTGAACTGGGGTCCTCCCATGTGGGATTGCCTCACAAAATATATTTTGTTCCTGCACTGCCATCTGGTTCTGCTTAGACCTATTTTTTGAGTCATCACTAAAAATGCTATGCATGAAGGGGAGGGGTGGTGGTACAGTAAATGGCAGTTTTGCTCTCAATGATGTCACTTTCTGAAATAAACAAAGCTCAACAGAATGAACAAACTAAGGTATCTTTAATTTTTAGTGTCAGTACACATCAAAATTATGCAAAAGAGCCTTTGTGTTTGTTTGTAAAACAAAAGGGAATCTAGTGGGACATTAACAAGTCCTGCAGGTTGTGGGTAATGACTTGAGTTATCAGACTCTCCACTGCACTCCAGGACAGGAAGCATCCTAGGACTGCACCCACTGATTGCAGGTGGCACACTTGAAATCCTTTAACAATCTGAGCCCAACTCCCACCTCCCACACTTCTACAGTGACCTCTGCAAAGACTATGCTGCTCCCTTTGAGCAGCACTGATTTAGACAGTAATTTCTATATACCAGCAACACAGAATACTTAATAATTTACTTGAATATAAAGTGCCTTTTCAAAGAGTTACTGTTTTAACAGTATGAATGAAAATTTGGGGGTTGGCCCCATAACACAGTGGTTAATGAAGACAAGTCCCAGATGGCCAATCACAGTTCAAGACTTGGTTTCAACAGCTTGAGAGATACATAAGGTATCCATGTGACTCCACAATGGGAAGGAGAAATGGAGGGAAGGAGAAATGGAGGAAAGGGGGTGACCATACTCCATAGGGAGGTTTTCTCTCTCTTTCTCTGGCAAACAGAAGTACGCTCAGAAGAAAGAGAGAGAGAAAGAGAAGGGAGAGAGGGAGGAAGGAAGGAAGGAAGGAAGGAAGGAAGGAAGGAAGGAAGGAAGGAAAGAAGGAAGAAGAGCGAGAACAAGAGAGAGCAAAAGAGGAAGGAAAATAAAATTGTTATGTACTCCTCTATATTATAATCAGAATTTTTGTGGTGATGGGTTCTTGTGTATTTTTAGCAGAAAGCCAAACTGACTCTTAAAATTATCCATACCCATGTTCTTGTTCTTTTTTGCCTTAAAATGACATGGCATCTTATTTTACAATAAGAAAACAATAAAAAATGATTTTTCTAATAACCTTATTTCTAAAGATTTTCTTTGTTTAAATTTTTTTTAAGGGTTTTTGCCACAGGGCATGTGTGCTTGCCAGAGAGAGAGAGAGAGAAAGAGAGAGAGACAGTGAAAGAGAAAGTGAGATCACCCCCAGGAGAAATGGCCACACATAATCCCTTCTCCCCCATTCTCCTCTCAGGATTCTGGGCACACACACATATGTGCCTGGCATGATTTTCAAGTTACCAAGTCTGGGACTCAAACTGCAGTCAGCCATGTGGGAGTCCAATGCCTTCACCACACCACCTGTTGGCTCCTAAAATCTTTTGATTTTTAAATGAAAACATTTCAGATTCTATTTTTGGTTAATTCCACAGAACTTAGTATAGAAGCAAAGCAAAACAAAATATAACCACCACCCTCCACTTTCTGAAAACCTGTCTCTTAGAAGAGTGACAAGTTTGGTCAGTTCTCTTAGAATGGAAGTATGTGTGCTCTAATGGTGCAGGGAAGAACTGCATTTCCCTATTATAGTAAGAGTTTACAACAACTTATTCTCCGCCATTGACAAGATTCTGTTTTTTAGCCAAGGCACCATTTAAAAACATGAAACTGATTCTCAAATTTTTACCTGATTTATAAATTGGAAGATTTAAGTGTATCTTAAGAAATGAGTAGATGAAAAAAATTTTTTCAAAATGCTTCCTTATTATTTACCATGGATACTTAAATCTTACTTAAAATAAACCATTCAAAAGTTCTTAAACTGCAATCCAGACCTAAATGAGTGATCTGAAGTAATAGGTAGGAGTAGGAGAGGAGGTGAGCTGATGGAGTTTGAGGGTTACTTCTAGTCATAGTCCTTCACCTAGGGCTGCATCAATTTTTTCTGTTTTATTTGTATGCTTCCACAAGATTTTGTTTGAACAAAGAATTTCCCCTTCTTTAAAAAAATGTGAAAAAGCCCCTGCCCTAAGGGAAATTAGGCAGTGGATGTAAAGAAATATAATATAGGTCAAATTTCATCACAACATATACTATTGTGACAAATATCTCTATACAGCAAAAGATTTCTGAGCTCTAGGCAATAACCCATCTGTCTTAAGAACATGCAACATAACCAAATAAAAGAATCTGGGCAATCTTTTTTATTATAATGGCCTTTGACCTGTATTCCTTGGTTGTTAGAAGACTGAATCTTTAAGTTGAAATTTAGTATTGTTCGTTTCCTCTACATAGAAACATTTTTTTTCAATCTGCTTGATGCCTGCCTAATGTTTATAATGACATAAAAGATCTGCATAGTTAAAAGAGGCAGATAGCAATGCGGTCCACAAATGTTAAATGGTTACTATTTAACTATGATTCCAAGAATGAGAAGAATGATAATCACAAAAGCAATGTTGAGTCCCTTTATGGCTAACACTACCATAGAGGAACTCAATAGTTCCCTTTCTTTTCTTCCTTGTTATCCAAAAGCAGATCTTGACTTGGACACATTGGCATCTGAAATATATCCATAGACCTCCAGTCTTCTTCACTATTAAGTACAACCAGTAAAATACAAAAGTGTCATGTGGATCTTCACAGAAGGCTATTGAAAGAGTCTTTGCAGAAAGAATTTGTCATCCTTTTGCACTCTACAAGTTCATTGCAGTGACTAGAATGTCCACTGCCATTGGAAAATTAGTTGTTCTTGAGGATGGAAGTGTTGTGTTGTGAAACAGAAAAATAGAAGAATACTTTCCTAAAGCGTTTGAAGAACTGCCTTGGATTGCCTATCTCTCAACTACGATTACAAGAAAGAATTACGTGATTTATTCACAATGGTTGGGATTCTGTTACTAGCAGTCAAACATAATTGATTTATCTTCCTATTACAACCTGTATGTCCTTCTTTCTGCTATACTTTGGTATTGTATTGAGTCTATTTATCTATCCATTCAAAAGATGCTATGTAACTTTTCTATGTACCAGGGCTAAGCCTGAGATTAAGATTTTAGCAATTGAGATAAATAAAATACACATCTTCCCTTTGTGGAAATCTCCTAAATTCAGTCCTTCTAATAGACAATGTGACATTATTAATGGTGCTTATAGAGCCATATGAGAAAATGCTTTAAAGTTCTAGTAAAACTTAGCATGTGCTTGTTTTATTTTGTAGCAATTTGAAATTTTTTTCAGTTCTGTTGAGGTATAGATGATACAATAAACCACACATTTTCAGGCATATAATTTGATAAGCTTTGAAATATGCATACAAGCCTAAAACCACCACTACATTCAAAATAGTAAATATATCCATCATCCTTCAAAGTTTTCTTGTGTCCTTTCAAAGCTCTCCTCTCAACCCTCTTTCTTACCTTGCATCCCATTCTCAGGTAACTGTCAACCTGCTTTTGTCCCATATAGATTAGCTTGCATTTTTTGAAAGTTTTATATAAGCATTCTAGATTTTGACCAACAATTTTGATGGAAAGCACTTGACCACATTCATGAATATTTTTGCTCAGTCTAGAACCTAATCTGTTTCCTGGATTTTTCAGATGGCAAACCATTCAGCTATTGTTTGCTTTTTCCATATTTTATAGGACTTTATCTGAAGTTAGCTACACATCAATAAGAAAGGAGAAGCCCATAATCTTCATCCTATCAGTTACATACACAGACAAATATTTTTATTTGTAAGTATAAACAGATGTTAAGGTGAGACTTAAATACTACTTGATTGGTGGAAAAGAGAAGGAGCTTAAAAAGATTCCCATTGAACTCAAAATACTTAATGACTTCTGGACTCTATGCATTTTATGGTATAAAGAGTAAATATACATATATACATTACCGTTTTTCAGAAGAATTTCAAAGGTTATAAACATTGAAAGTTATCATACATTTTTCCTTAATGCTATCAATTGGTCTGAACAGATCATTTCAGCATAAATATAGTATAAATGTTGGTACTTTGTAAAGAATATGGATGTGAATATAATTACCAAATAAAATACGACATGTCTAGATATATTTCAGTTTCACATAAACAATAAATAATATTTTAGTATAAATATACCCCTTAAATTACCTGAAAAATACTTATGCTAAAAGAAATGACTTGTTTTTCTAAGCTAAAATTGAAATTTAACTGTGTATTTCTGCATTTTTATTTGTTAAATCTAGCAAACTTAAAAGTGTGTATATAGGGGGGGTTGGAAAATCCTGATATATTTGGGAGACACAGCTGGGCAGAAAGGAGAGAAAATGGGACTTCAGTGCTGGTTGAGATGGAGATTAAATACCTTCTGTTGGATTTATTGATTGGACCCATTTATAAATCTAAAATAAGCACTTTCTTGTTGTTAGGATTGTAAAAATAAAAACTTGAGGGATGGGGAAGTAGCATAGTGGTTAAGGGCACTGGACTCCCACATGGCAGACAGTGGTTCCAGTCCCAGACTTGAGGCTTGCTTTCTCTCTTTCTTGCTCTCTCTTTCTCTGTCCCTCTCTGGTCAAATTGAAATAAATAAATAAAGTTAAATGAAATAATTCTTTAAAAAAATAATAAATTTTTTTAAAAAAACTTGATTATAACCTGTGAGTAGATCACTTTATGTCAACTTTAAGTGATTTAAGATGCCTGTGTCTGGATCCAGAACTTGTCATTCTGGGAAACCCTCTAAACTTGGGTAGCTCTTGTCCAAATTAACCCTTGGTTCAACTGACAAAAAGTCAAACATTTCAGAATAAATATGAAGTACAAGTTCCCAAAATATCCCTGGAAGAAGGTACTGTTTTGGGAAAGACTTCATCAAAGGAGCCCCTTATGCCATAAAATAAGGCTCTAGAAACTGAAAGACATCTGATTCCTAGAGTTATCTTGTTTCAGATAACTCTAACAATCAATGTGAATCAAACACAGAAGATCCCATCCATCAAGTAGGAGAAGCAACTTAAGAAAGTTTCCTTGTTACCTCCCACAGATCCCCATCATGTATACCTCCCACCCCCACTTCCTGCCTCCTCCAGCTCATTAGCCAATGACTGCTCCTGATGACCAGGCTATGCCAAAAGGCAGTGGGGGGAGGTGGGGAGAGGGGCAAGAGTAAGCTTTAGGAGTCCCTGCTCTCAAATATATTTTTCTTCCTACACTTGGACACCATCCTGAATTTCTCTAAGCAGTATTGTTTGGGTGTTTGGATTAGACTCCCATTCGTGCATCTGTTTCTGCCTCGCTAGAGGAATCAAGTGTTGGTGGAGACAGCTCATTGACTATGTAAGAAGATAGGTCCCTGAAAACCAAGGTGGAGCCTAACCCATTAAGCCATTAGGTTTCATGTTCTCTTGTTTTATAGCACTTTTATTCACCAGCCACAGTGGGAGGCATTCTGACGGGTCTTTGACCTTTCGAGGATAAGGTCACGTGGCACCTCAGCACTGTGAGTGAGCACACAAGGCTCTTTGTTTCTCCATAAGCGGAACTCCCTGACCCTGTGATGGGTTAGATGGTGTTTTGAGGGGAACTGGGAAACTGTCTCCCTCTTCCCTTTCTTTCCCCTACCACCTGGCCACCACCTTCCCCAAATATGCCAAATATCTCCCAGATGGCTCATACTTGGTCACAAAGTCATCTTGAACTTCATGCAGGGAATGTGGACTATTAAATTAACATGATGCTGCCTGATTAAGTGAAAATTCACAGGTTTATAAAATAGGGATTACACTCCTAACCCTGTTGTTAGTCCCAGGAACATCATCCACTGTCACTTTTTTTCATCTTTCATAATGTCTTGCATTTAGAGTGCTCTGTAATTGTCTGTTTACTTATCAAAAAACATAAAAAAAGAATCCAATCAAACACCAACTGGTGCTCTCTTGGATAGTACTTTAAACACATAGGTCCCTACATAATTCCTAACCAGAAGAGTACAAAGTATGATATTTGACCAAGCTTACCATAAATACTCTTCCACTGAATTTAAAATCCTATCTACCTTTCACATCTCTTATTAGAGTTTTAAACTAACATCTCTCACTTTTCAACCCTGACCTGAACAAAAGAATTTCAAAATTACTTTTGTAAAAGTAATTTCAAATTCCTATTTGAAAACTAATAGTAAGTTTCAGCTCACTGGAAGAAAGACACTAGTAGTTAGCGAGGCAGTGGATGAGGAATAGCGACCTGGAGAGCAGTTTTGATCTTGATGCCACTGATTTTAGCCATGAAAGATATTGTCCAAACCAGGGGTTTTTGGCAATGAAATGAGTGCACTAAGAAAAATTAATCTGGGGCAACAGGCATATACCCAATAAGTTCACACTACAAATAAATCTACACAAGTCAATTTCTCTCTTGGAAGCTCCATTTCATCGTCTACAAAATTGAGAAGTAGATGAGATGACCTTTGTGACTCCTTCAATACTAAAGTCTTGAGCTGAAATCCAGTTTTCATTTCTTATTCCCAACTGTACATCTATATTTAAAATAGGAATATATGCTTTTTGTTTATTCACATCTTTTCCCACCTTTCTATTCGATGGACATTTCTGGCCACCCAAAATCGTCTCAGAGATCAATTTTGGGAAACTCGGTATTTCTAATTGTCTGTCTCTGGGTCTGCAGTAGCTTTCAGTGTTCTATCAAAAAGGCAGTCATCCTAAGGAGAGTGAGGACCACTGCTTCCTCTCACTCTTCCTCGAATGCTGTTTCCTTGTCATTTTAGCAGGAAGCAAGCAATGGAAATGGTGGGGAGACCAATGAAATATATTTATCCTTCATCACCAAACCCTCAGTTTTCTATAGCTGCCTCATTTCTATTCATCACATCCTTTAGCAATGATGATGCACTACACAACTTTTTTCTGAAACAATAGCTAACATATGTACCTTCTTCCTGCACAACAAAAATAATAATTTATTATTTCTACATGTGTTATTTCAATTTATCTTCATGTCCATTTGAAGAGCTTCAAATTAGATGATTCAGAGAGGACAAGAGATTTGTCTAAAGAGAAACAGCTAGAAAACAGCCACTAGAACTGAAATGCAGTCCAACTTTAGTATGCAGTATTGCTTCTCAGGAGATCCAATGATGGATGAAGTGAAGACTAATAATGATTAGTAACATTGATGTATAAAAGTATTTAAAATATGTTTTAAATACCAAAAGTTTGGTAAAAAGAAGACATAGCCACTATTGTCACCAATGGGTTATGACATTCTCACACAGCTTATCTTTCAACATGACTCTCTCTAATCTCCAGCAGAAGGTTCAAGCACTAGAATCAACACTAGGGGATTATTCAATGGTCCCGTATCCTGATTAAAACACCAACATTTATCATCTAACCACAGGTAAATGGATAGTATAGAAGAGATGTATTCAGTGTTGTAATTGTAGATTTGAAAGGCATATCACATAAATAATTTAAATAGAACTTTTAAAGAAGATATGAAATACCTTATTTAGGGGCCAGTAGGTGGTACAGTGGTTGAAGGCACTGGACTCCCATATGGCAGACTATGGTTAGAATCCTGAACCCAACATCTTGAGAGCCACACTGAAAATGTGTGTGTACCCAAAATCCCTTGAAGAAGATGGAGGAAAAGGAACTGCGGCATGGCCAACCCCCACCCCCCACCCAGGGGATGATTTCTCACATTCCTTCTCTGTGTCTCTCTCCAGTGAGCACACGCACCCTATGGCAAAAATCTTTAAAAATAAATAAATAGATACCTCATTTAAAGAATGGTGAATTACTCAAAAGATTTTACACTCTCATTATTAAAAAGAAGGTTAATGAGACCAAGGAATCACTGGGGAAAAAAATAACTGGGCTTTTTGGAAGTATATTTTTATTCCATATTAAGACTACCAAGGAAGTTTAGTTAATCATCCCCAGAACAACTTGGATTGAATTTAAAATGCAGGTGATTTTAATATCACTAAGTACTCTTGAATTCATGTTAAATACTAAATATATATAAACATTTCTTTTTCAATTTTCTGATTTACATTTCATTGTCATACATCTTTATAGCATGCAATATAGTTTTTCAAGACATGTGATGTGTGATAATCAAATCAAGGATATTACTATGTATTTCATTTTCAACAAAGAATCTCACATTCTTGTGTTGTTAAATGCTTTTTTGCTTTGCCCCTTGCACTCACCCTCCACTATCCACTCCCCTCCTAGTCTTTGGTATCTATGCTTGTCTTCCCTAATATTACATCTTCAAATCTTTCAATTTCTGCCACAGATTGCAGACATATGGCATGTCTCACATTGAGCAGAGACACACTCTGCTTATTTTTCAGTCTGGCTTATCTCATTTAACAGTAAATCTTCTAGATTAATCTACTTTGTAACAAATGATAGCCTCTTCCTGTTCTTTATAGCTGAGTAGTATTCCATTGTGCATATGTGACACATTTTTTTAAAACCTAGTCACTATTTTTTGGGCACTTAGGTTGATTCTGTGTCTTAGCAATTGTGAATAATACTGCAATAAACATGGATGTGCAAGTGTCTTTTCAACTTAATATTTTCCTGCCCAGTTAAATACCAAGGAGTGGGATTACTGGGTCATACATTAGTTCTATTTGGAAATTTTGGAGGAATCTTCATATCATTTTCCACAGTGTCTGTACTAACTTGCATTCTCAAAAGCAGTGGAAGAGAGTTTCCTTTTCAACACAGCCTCACTAGCACTTGTTCTTAGTTTTGTTTTGTTTTGTTTGTTTGTTTGTTTTTTAAATAACAGCCAATCTAACTGGGGTTAAGTGATATATCATTGTGATTTTCATTTGCATTTCCCTTATGATAACAGACATTGAACAATTTTTTATACACTTTTGGCTATGTGCACATCTTCCTCTGAGAGTTGTCCATTCAGTTCATTTGTCCAATTTTTTAGTTGTATTATTAGTTTTTCTGTGATTGAGCTGCTTGAGTTCCCTGGATATTCTGATTATCAATCCCTTATCTGAGGCATAGATTGCAAATAATTTCTCCCATAGTGTATGTTGTCCCTTTATCTTATTTACTACTTCTTTTGCTGTTCAGAAGTTTTTAGCTGGATGTAACCCCACTTGTCTATTTGTTAAATTGTTGTCTGCACTTTAGGGGTCTTATTTAAGAAATCTTTGCCTAGTCTGTTGTCTTCAAGTGATTCTTTTATGTTTTCCAGTAGTAGTTTTATAGTTTGAGGTCTTACATTTAGATCTTTGAGCTATTTTGTATTTATTTTTGTTAATGGTGAGAGAGGTCCAGTTTCATTTTTGTGCAGATAGATATCCAGTTCTACCAGCACCATTTATTGAAAATACTTTCTTTTCTCAACTGAATTGTCTTGTGCTTTTTGTAAAAAATCAATTGGTTATATGTTTTGGGGTTTATTTCTGGATTTTCTATTCTCTTCCATTAGTCGGAGTCTGTTTTGGTAATAGTACCATGCTGTTTTTGTTATCACAACTCCAGAATATATTTTGAGGTGGGATAGTAAAATCCTCTTACTTTATTCTTTTTGCAAAATATTATATAGGCAATATCGAGTCTTTTATGCTTCCAGATAAATTTTAAGATTTTTTCTATTGCTGTGAAAAATATCACTGGTAGTTTGATCAGAGTTGCATTGAATTTGTAAATTAATATGGGTAGAATTGGTATTTTAATTATATGATTCTTCCAGCCCAAAATTAATGGATGTCTCTCTATTTTTTTTGAACAGTATTCTTTTTATTTTTTCTTCTAGAGGTCTTTCACTTTTTGTGTTATGTTTATGCCTAGGTACTTGGAATGTTTATGTGTATGGCTATTGTAAAGAGGATTGTTTCTTCAATTCTGTCTCAATCTGTTGGTGTAAATAAATACTAGATTTTTGTATACTGATTTTATATCCTACAATTTTTACTATTTCTTTTCTTCTGGTACTTTGGGGGTTTTGTTGTTGCTTTTCCAGTTCCTTGAGATTCATCATTAGGTTATTTGTTTGCCATCTTTCCATCATCTACTTTTTTCTTGTGATTATTAATTGCTATAAATTTCTATCTTCGTATTACTTTTACTGTGTCCTGCAGATTATGGAATGTTGTATCTTGGTTGTCATTTGTCTCAACAAATTTTTAAACTTCTGTCTCAATTTCTTCCATACTTTTGAAGTCATTTAGGAGTAAATTGTTTAGTTTCCGTGTATTCATACATTTTTGAAGGATTTCTGGTTTTGGTATCAAAATAATTTCATTGTGGCCAGAAAATATGCTAGCTATAGTTCCTATACTTTTAAATTTATAAATACATGATTTGTGCCTTGTTATGTGATAAATCTGGGCTGAGAAAAATGTGTATTTAGTAATTGCTGGGTGAAATATTCTGTAATTGTCTCTCATTTGTATTATTTTTTCTTTTTAAATTTGCTATAGGGCAAGTGTGCTTGCCAGAGAGATGCGGAGGAAGAGAGAGGAAATGCAAGGAAGCAACTCCCTCCTCCTCCAGGGGATATGGCCACACTGCAGTTCCTTCTCCTTCATTCTCTTCTTGGGATTTTGCTTACAGACACACATGCATCCCATGTGTTTCTCAAGCCAATAGGTCCAAAACTTGGACTATGTAGTTGGACATAAGGGATCCACCTACCTTCACCACCATACCATCAACTGGCCTAGAAATAAATTAATTTTTAAATGAAATGCAAGCAAGCATACACATAATAAGAATAGTTACAGGTTAAAATATAAATAAATTCATGGGGATGAACAATATCATAAGCTAAAATCCATGAAAATAACTTTAAAAGAAAATAAATAAAATTTAAGACAAATAAAAAGCTCTAAAATAATGAAAACTAATCAAAGGTTATATATACTTACTATATGTAAAGTTGTTGAAAGGTACAAACAAAAGGCAAATGTAAGAATACAAAAAAACAATGAGCAACTATCATGAGTAAGAAAGTTGCCAAATGAAAAATTTAAATAATATTTGTTGCCTATAAATTTAATGGATAAATTACTATTTTCTTGCAAAAATAAAATTGTTACCATTTAAAATAAAAATGACTACATATTATTATTGTTAAAAAATGCAACTATTTAGAGGTTTGTAAGAGAAATCAGAACTGCTCATAATTGAAAACATAATTTTGGAAGACTTTGTAATATGCATCAGAAGTTTCAAAATTTGAATGCCCATAAATACAGTAATTCCACTTTTTGAAATACATTCTCAAGAAATCATTACTGATATCTGCAGGTATTTGCATATAATCATGTAGCACAGCATCTAACATTAAAAAAAATCCAATAGGAGATTGAATATAAAATATTATACAGCCCAAAAATAAAATGAGAAAAAAATTGTAAAATATATTTTTTAAAATATACTTTAGCAACCAGATGTTGACACAGTGGTAACACAGCTGGACCCACATGAGAAAGGATGAGAGTTTCCATTCAGGTACTTCCCAGAGCATACCAGAAATATCCATGTATGCTCATGATCCAGGACAGTTGAGACTAGTGGTGGATCACAGCACCAGGACCCTGCTAAGGATCTCTCTCTCTCTCTCTCTCTCTTTCTCTGTCTCTTCTCTTCATCTCTTTCTCAGAATAAATAATTTAAAAATTTTTTTAAATAATACAAATTTTTAAATCCATTCATCTGTTCATGGACATTTGGGTTGATTCCATGTCCTAGCAATTGTGAATAATGCTGCAATTAAAATGAATGTGCAAGTGTTTTTCAAACTGAGTGTTTTCCTATCCTTTGAGTAGATACTCAAAAGTGGAATTGCTGGTCATATGGTAGCATTCTGACTGGGCTTAAGTGTTTTTTATTTGCATTTCCCTCACGTTGAAAGATGTTAAGTGTGTTTTCATATGCTTTTTGGCTGTCCATATGTCTTCTTTGAAGAGTTATCTGTTCAGCTCATTTGCCTATTTTTTAATTGGATTGGCTATTTTTTTGGGGGGGAGGGCAGGTAAACTGCTTGGGTTCCCTGTATATTCTGGTTATCAACCCAAATGTGCAAGAACAGATAAACAGATTGAAAAAATGTGACACATATCCACTATGGAATACTACTTAGCCATAAAGAACAATAAGACCCTGAAGTGTGATACAAAGTGGATGAATACGGAAGATTTAAAGTTGAGCAAATTAAGTCAGGCTATGATAGACAGGCATTGCAGGTCCCTGCTTAATATATACTGAATAGACATTCAGTATGCACTCTATTGCAGAAATCGAAAGACTGGAAAGCATACTAGCAGGGAGGTAACCAAAGATACTGGAGACAGCATGGGACAGGGTAGGTAATGGGAGGGAAGAAGTGAATCAGGGGGAAAACATTTTAAAAGAAACAAAAAGTCACCTGTTGATGACAATGTACAAGGTGATATCTATGATTTGACTAATATACACTCTATTCACGCTGGTAAAACCCATTTGATATGCTGTAAAGATGTACTGTGATTAAATATAAATTTAAAAAATTAAAAATAAAATATCTGATTTACAGAAGAGAATGAAAAATTTTAAATTAAAAAAATTTTAGTTTTTAAAATACGTATGTAGTTTAAGGAGATGGAAATAATTGCCAGTATAGACAACAAAATAAGAAAAGTAAATCTTTTTGAGTAATGGATTTGTTGATGGGGTTTAATCTTATTTTACATTGTATATGTTCCCCGATGAATAAAATAGTAATAAATTATTTTAATAAAGAACATAGAGAATAAAATATGTTTTCTATAAACAGCCAATAACTGGTGAGAAATATTTGAAAAGAAGCAAATTACCAAAAAATATAAATAATCTAGAAACAAAGATCAAGAATTGAAATTCTAAAAGATGAAAATCTATGATACATTGTGAGATTCAGAAACTTACTACATTACAATGTCAATTACATAAACATTAATGTGTACATAAATAGAAATCTAATCACCCATCTACATTTTTTTCTTGGAATATCACAAAACGATTCTAATATTCTTTGAAATGAACACATTGGAGAGACCAGAAACTACTTTTTCATAATAAGTTAGGAAGATTTATCTAGCAGAACTTTAAAAGTGGTAATATCTAAGTAAGTGTAACTAAATATGAAGAAAGAAAAATTTCTTTTTGACTACAAAAAAAGTAATAATTTCTTAAGTTAAAAAAGTCATATGCAAAATGAAATGTTCTTTTCAAACTAGAAAATTAGTCTAAATTAGTCTAAATATATATCACAAATTTATATGGCAAAAAGGTTATCTCTAAGACGTGAAGATCAATAAATCAATAAAAATTGAACTGTTCAATAGAAAATCAACTCAGAATATTTAGCAGTAAGACATTGAAATGGGCTAGATAAACAAAAATAGGTAACTGGCTAAACAAATTATGATACAACTTTATTATGTGATGCTATATTTCAATTATAATCATGTTGTAGAAGAAAATATTGTATGATAATACAGACAACTATTGTTTAGTGAATAAAATGATTTAATATCTTGGAAAATTTTACAGCTTTTGGAAAAAAAAACATGCATATATAAAAGACTAGAGCATTGGGACCAGCAGATCGTGTAATCATTATATTGCTGGACTCCCACATAGTCGACAGGGATTCGAGTCCCGGACCCAGGGACTTAAAACTCACGCCAGGCATATGTGCATGCATGCCAAAAATCCCAAGAGGAGAATGAAGGAGAAGAGATTGTGACATGGCCAACCCCTCAGGTGGGGGGGGAGGGAGGGTGATTTCTCTCTTTCTATCTCTCTGGCTCTGTGGCAAGTGCACACACCCTATAGCAAAAAATCTCTCTCTCTCTTTATAAAAAAAAAAAAAAAAGACTAGAGCATATATACCAAAATAATGAAAACATTTTTTTTTCTCTAAGGAATAGAAGATGAATAATAATATTTCAGTCTTTGCACTCTTCTATACTGCACAATTTTGTCTACATTAAAAAGAAATAAGGTATTTCTTCTGCAATCAGGAGAAAAATGTATGCACAAATAATATGGCATGTCCTAATTTTGAAATCTAATAACTGAACAATAAGAATATGTTAGCTTTGTTATTCTGGAGCTGAAAAAGAGACAAATGCCTTTGCTAATCCTGATAAACCATAGTAAAAAAAAATGAAATAAAGAAACCTAGCTTGGGTGGTATAGCCCTTAGTGTACTGGTCTGCAGTGTTGGAAGCCATATAGCCAGCTGCAAGTTGGGATCCTTGTCTGGTCAGCCTGAAACATGTGTGCATGTGTCCAAGATCCTGACAAGCCAGAAAAGAGGATCACAGCATGACCAGACTCTTTGGCGAATATCTTTTTCTTTCTTACTCTCTCTCTCATGCATACACATGGACTATATATCATGAATAAAAAACAAAAGTGAAAAGAAAGAAAGAAAATACAAGAATCTGAAAAGGTACATTTATGTATATTTAAAAGCATACCAGGCTAATCTCTGAATATAAGGTAGACTAACTTTTTATTTCAGAATTTTGTAGGTTCCTATTAATAACAAGGTTTAATATGACAATAAGTTTTCAAACATAATTATTTCTGGTGCCATCCTGTGACAGAAAATAGGAAAATAGCTATCTAAAGATAGATCTGATATAAGTATGTGTTTTCCTGGAATAAAGGTATCTGTAAACATATAATGCAGATTATATTTTATTAAGCTGAGTGTCATCAGCTGCTGTGAGTCATTAGAATTAACAGAAAGCATAGCAATGTAACATGATCACTAATGTTTTAAATAATATTTAATTCTAGATTCAACATTCTCTATCAACATAGATCTCTGTGCTAGATCTAATGTCTATTGGCACTGAGAAGTTTTTGGTTTTTTTTTTTTAAAGGACAGTATTGGCAGCGTTTGCAAGGTGGTAAGCACAGAAATAAGAAATAATTTAATATTGTTCTAAACATCTCCAAAAATAAATCCTTTCTGACTCTTCATTATGTGGTACAAATGAGAGGCCCAAAAATTATGACTCAACATCCATTTTACATTCAAGGTCAGATAGGCAACTATCTGGTGATGATATTTTATTCTCCTGCACATAGGAAATTCAGTTTGAACTCATCAACCTGAATTTATAGATGTGCTAAACTATCCAATGAGAAGACTGGGTGTAGGTAGGGCAAGTTTTCTTCCTGGTTTCCTAACACAAGTAAATTATCAGCCTGGCACCATTTCACTTGGTACAGCGAAGAGAAGTTAATCACCTTTGTCCTAACCTTGACCAAAAATGTAAATTTTTAACAAACAGCAAATTTAAAGACTTTAGCTGTGATCATTGAGAAAAATGTCTGGAATGGGATATTCACATAAAGCCTTTTTCCTTCTGCCAACATTTCTAAAACTTACTAAGGAATCTAGGAGAAAGAAACAAAATATCTAAGTATAAACTAAACCAGAGTATTTATTCACAGCAATTTAAATTTGAAGAGATGTTGGACTAGCATTTAGGGTTTGGTTGAATCCCACAAACCCCAGCAACAGCTAGAGTTAAAACCGATGCCCTGTCCTTAGTTGACCTCCTAATATCAGACATCTGTGGGTGTGAATAAAACTCATGATGTCCAAATAGAATCTAGCATCTTCTTTGTGGTTGAAATCATGTTGTATTTTTCAGTTAGAGGCTTTCTTCTTAATATTGTAAAGGTGTAAGTTTATATATTCCAAAATATTTATCTCTTGAGGAAGGGAGGGAGTACTGAGAATCTTACAAAGGAATAGCAGTCCAAAGAAAATATTTTGTTAATCCTTAATAGCAAAACAATAGAGGAAGGATTTGAGGATACCCCATATAATTAATAGAGTAGAACTAAGCATACTACACATGCTTCCAAGAAGATCACAGAATACACTGTGGAAAGCATTACAATAGTTAATCACTTCAGAGAAATCATGCAGAAAGTACTACATGTTCCACATCCAAGATAATGACCCAACCTCTTCAAAATCACCCCATCTGGTAAATCTTTTCCAAGCTCAAATTACACCAGGCCATCCTGAACCCTCCTCTACCTTTAAGGACACAAAACTCGTGTGGCTTTAGTCTGACAACTTCAGCAGTAAGGACTACAAGCAAGTAAACATCAGCATCAATAGAATCCCGATGTACATTTAAAAGACTCAAAATGTTTGTAAGCTTAAGACTAAGAAGGGCAAAGGACAAGTCACAGATCTGAATTTTCAAGAAGGATGGAGTAAGACCATGCTATTTGGGGTCATTCCTAAACATACAAACTGACCTCATTGAAAGTACAATGAAGGGAATCCGAACTCAGCTTAACAACTGTGTTGTTCAGAACAGCACTCCCAAGAACAGCATATACTTTCTTCTGGAATAGTTGTCGTAAGAACAAATGCATTTTAATCACGTTAGATATTTATGTGTTTAAGAAACAGACTTTTCAAGCTAAATTATTGGTAAGCCAAGTATTCCATTTTAAGAGCGATTTTATGTCTCTTTTATAATTCCTAAAATCTGTGTTGATATCCAGTGTTGTCCAAACTCATAGGATTGAGCCATTATGATTTTAATTAAACTTGCAAAGTGCATATTAAAAGCAGATCTAACCAAAAATACAATGAAGCAAGAGAGTGAGGCTTGAAACAGTATTAACGTCTAGTGTTTTGTGGTTTCACTTCAAATACCAAAGGAGATTGAATTGGAGTGAAAGAATATTGGCTAATAAATTTCCTGAGAAAAAAGAAACCACCTCTCTTTTCAATCTTTAAGTACAAGAGGGAAGGAAGGACCCTAGTATTGTTTATAAGGTTTCTGTAAGTTCAATTCAGAATAGTGACTTTGGTGACACCCCAGGGGATTCTGGAGAAAAGTAAGATTCACTCCTGGAATATTTTATGTATAGAGTATAAAATTAGAGTTGAATTTTCTAAAAGTATGCATAGAAAATTTCAGAAGTAAATACTGACAGATTCACAGCTTTTGAAAGGCTGGAGAGCACACTCCCATTAATCTCAAAGTATAGTGCATGAAAATATGAAAATTGTTAAATAAAAGGTTAATTATGCTAACTTACATCCTTTTTTCTGCAATTCTAATCTGAATAAATTGCACACACAAGTGATGCAATATGAATAGAGTTTTGCATTAAGTTTGCAAGGTCGGGTTTGTTTATAAAAATCATATTTTTAAGTGATTGCCCCTAGGGCTCTGTTTGGGGCAGTTACAATCTCTAGCCAATTTGGTCTTGATTTTAAAGAGACAACTCTCATTTCCGTGAACTTTCTGTGGAGACATTTCAGACTTTGGAACAAAATGTCTGGTTTATACTTTCTGTGGTCTTACAAACACAATTAAGTTTATTTACTTAGCACAGAAAGTGCACTCCCATTTGTCATGACTGGCGGGTGGCCTGGGCCAGCCCTTGGAAGACCCGCAGTGTTTTTATTCTTTCTCTCATAGTATTACTTACCTGTGAAACTTGTTTAAATTCCTTCTCTTTATCTGTCTCTGCCTGACCACTCCTATGCTGAGGACATTTCCGCATAATGCCTCCAAAGGCATTTACTCCATTTTTGTTTCTACTTGCAAACTTTTAACTCTATTCATAAACCTAGTGGTCACACAGTAGTTAATAAGGGACAGAAATCTTTATAGTCTTTTTCACCATGGTTGAAAACCTGGCTTCAGTAATTTATGCCCCGCCATAACAATGCTCATAAGCAGTTGTGGAACTACAGACCTCCCAGTCATGGATTTGCTGCCACTTCAAGGAAAATGCAGAGACTGCCAAATATTTATGAGAAATCATTGAATGTATTTCCTTTGCAGTCCATTCACATGTGACAATGCTAGAGTAGTTTTTGCTTTGGTCACACCACAAAACTTTAACTTGACATTTTCCTCCAACTATTTTTTTCCCCTTTTTAGCTGAAGAGCACTAAAACACAAAGTAAATGTGATTATTATGAGGTTCCAGAAATATATTGTAGCTGGGCTTCCCAGATAAGATGTTCATTAAGAGGCTAACCTTTTATGGTATGAAAACTATGTGGCTTTCTATACTACGTCTTGAAACATCAATATAGGTCAGGGCCAAACGGTCACGACTCTCACAGCTAATTACTCATGCTCCATCCAGAAAGTACTGGTGTTTGCAATGTGGCTTAGGCTTATATAAACTTGGTTCTTTGATATCAAAGAAACTATCCAGGGCAAAAGTATGTGTTCAGTACAACTCAACAGGGCAAACTTTCAACTTGGGTTCACCCAAGGAAATGGGAAGAATGGATACTTCTTTCTGGACTGCTGTACAAAATGACTGCTCTGAAACTGCCTTGCTTAGTATTCCTTTTCTACCACTCATTCAAAGAACTCTAAAATGCTCCCTGAGATACTACTACTTACATAGCAATCCCTTATGTGTGAAACTTGAAGTGTTGTTTTTATATGGCAAATTTGAGTCTGAGTTAAAAGTCACATTTAGAAATGATAACAATGAATGAGGCACCGTCCATAACTCTTTATTTCACGAGACTGTAGTCCTCAGAACTGCATCATGGAATCATAGTGGTGGAGAGACTGATGGAAATTTAACTAAGCCTATGCCTTCTGGAAGAGCTTTTTCTAAATGTGGACAGTCATCTATTAGAAAAGATCAGGTCACCATCAAGATTATCGACACCATCAACATGTTCAGCCTCAAAATCAAAGACTATTCACACAGTGTCTGATTGCCAGTAGTACCAGGGTAGTCCTTTTAATTAAAATATAAATAAATATAATGTATGAAATTGCGCCCCTACACATTAGAAGAGCCCAGATTAAGGCATTGTAGTGATTGTAGTGGATATTTGCTTTGTGGGTTTTTTTGCTTTTTTGTTTGTTTGTTTGTTTGTTTGCCTTGGATCTATTTTGTCATCTTGACAGCTCTTTGGTTTCATTCAAAGAATTAATTCTTTCATATTGTGAATAGTTTTTAAGGGATGCTGTAACATCCCACTGGAAAGTGAAGGAACCCTTGGATAATCTTCCCTCTTTTATTTTCCTAGATTTTGATAACGGTCACATCACACATTAATGTCCTTGGGTATTTGCTAGAAATTTTTTAGCCATCCAAAAAGTCACCAGTCTCTATCAATAGTAGAGACTACAATTGGTGAAAGTTTATTTTAGGGGGTCAGCAGGTAGTATGATGGGTAAAGATACTGGACTTCTACATGATCAACTGCAGCTTGAGTCCTGGACCTGGCAGCTTGAAAAATCACACCAGGCGTATGTGCATGCATACTCAAAATTCTGGGAAGAGAATGGGAAAGAAGGGATTGGGGCATGGTCAGCCCCTGGGGGGGGGGGGGATTTGTCACTTTGCCTCTCAAGGTCTCTGTCTCTCTGTCTCTCTCTGGTGACTGCATGTGCCCTATGAAAAAACCTTAAAGAAAAACGTCTGTTTTGGGACCAGCAGTTAGTGTAATGGCTATGTTGTTGGACTCCCACGTAGTCGACCACGGTTCGCATCCTGGACCTGGTGGTTTAAAACTCACACTGGGCACGTGTGCATGAGTGCCCAAGATCCTGAGAGGAGAATGGAGGAGAAGGGATTGCGGTGTGGCCATCCCCCCTGGGGGGTGATTTCTCGCTTTCTGTCTCTCTGTCTCTCTCTGTCTGTCTGGCGAGTGCACGCGCCCTATGGCGAACACCTCTCCAAAAAAATAAAAAAAGAAAGAAAGAAAGAAAAACGCCTGTTTTTTGTTCATTTCTTCCATGAAAGAGAGAGACAGGTGCCCTCAACAGGATCTTCACACTAATCCAGTCTCAGCCAGCCAGGATCATGGGCATGTTTGCTTGCCAGGTATGTACAGGAAGATCTAGATGGGAACCTGGGGCCTTCCCTTGTGGCCTCAGCATTGCAAACTGATTATAAAATAATTACAATTTTGAAATTATCACTATTTCTTGAATCTCTTTTTCACTCCCTCTCCCCTGACTAGCATGGTTGTACCTACGGCATTGTCTTCTACACTAGTGCAATACTCTTCCCGCCAGTGTGCCTGCCTCTTGTTTCTCTTCATTCCACCCCTTTGTAATAATAATAATAATAATAATAATAATAATAATAATAATAATAATAATAATAATAATAATAATAATAATAATAATAATAATAATAATAATAATAATAATAATAATAATAATAATAATAATAATAATAATAATAATAAAATACTTTAAGTGATAAATCATTTATGATGAAGCAGACACTATGCTAAGTAGTTGTTAAAATTTAACCTTCACAATTCTCCTGAGGAAAGTGTTTGATTTTCTACTTTATTGACCAGGAAACCAAGGCTAAGAAAAATTAAGAAACTTTCATATGATTACCCAGTTAATATCTATTCTACTCAGGATTTGAAAGCAGACACCAAATTCCATGCTTCGTAGGATGCAGGAACAGCTATTTCCTTTCACATTAGTGGCAGAGTAATCATTCCAAAGCAGAAAGGTTGCTATAGCTGTGATGGTTTTTTACTCTTTGTGTAATAAAGTCATACACAAGCAGAACCTGTCATGGTTGAGCTTCCTGACCACATTTCTGGGTAATCTCCACACTCACCTATGACTCAGTCATCTCGAACCGCATGATGTTGTTTGAACAAGTGTGCCTTTTTGCAGAGAATACTCCTTCTGTCAGCAGTACTTACTCAGTTTTCTTTCATCAGTCTTCAAGATGCCTCTGAGATGTGAATTCTCCACCAGACTGTCCTTGGACCTCCCTAACCAACCTCATTTCCACCTCCCTGGGGAACCCATTACACTCTGACATTCTTCTGTTGGGGTTGTCTTCACGCTGTACTCCAAACGCTTGTTGTAATGTTTCCCCATTAGACTGTAGCTCTGTATATCTCTGTGTTTTATTGGTTTCTATCCTTCTTATGTCTGTCCTGCCTTATCTGATTCTCCATATAGTAGTATGTTGGTTCTTACTATTCCTCTAACCGAAACCCTCTGATGGCTTCCATAATATTTTTTTAAAAAATTCGTAAACACTTAAAGAAGGTGAAAAAGGCCTTATGTATTCTGGCTACCCATTTCTGGCCACACCTCCTCCTTCCCTAACTCTCCCTTCTTCAAGTTCAGCCATGATGTCTTCCAGCTGGAAGACATTTCAGAAATTGATTAAACGGCAAGAAGATGGTGATTAGTTGGACAGTGAGGCAGAAAAGAAGATAAGTAATAGAGTTCCAAAATATTCTTTGAATAGTAGAAGGCCATGGTAGCTCAAAACCCTCATGCTGACCATTTCCTGTGCTTGAAAGCCTTTCCCCTTCAAAGGTCTACCCACAGCTTCCTATTACTCCGTTCATGTTTCTTCTCAAATGCCAGCTCCTCCATGACACATTTCCTGATGACCTTTGTAAAATATAAATATCAGGCCAACCAATAGTATAATGGTTAAGGTAGCGGGCTCCAACACGGCTGTGTGGTTTGAATCCCAGACCCAGTGATTTGAAAAACATAATGAACTCATGTGCAGGTGTGTCCAAAATCCCAAAAGGAGGGAGCAATGGAGGAGAAGGGGTTGTGATGTGACCATCCTCCATGGTAGAAGCTTTCTCTTTCTTTGTCTACTCTTTCTGTCTCTCTCTGATGAGTACACATGCCCTCTGGCATTACATATATGGCTATATGAATTGGGTTATTGAAAATTAATGTATGTTTTTCTGCTTTTCTATGTAAAATGCATTATGACATTCTAACAACCCAATATATAAATACATACACATCATATGTATGTATATGTATATATATGTATATGTTTATGTATCTGGCATGCCCTTTATCCTTATTGCTTTTCTTAACACTCACCATTACCTGTCATTATATTATACATTTAAGTGTGTATTTCTCTGCAGTTCTCATGCCCCCTGAAATGTGAGTCCCAGGAGGGCAGCCCTGTCTGCTTTTTTCAGTGCTATACCACAGCTATTTAGTAAGCATAGACAAATATGGCAACTTCCTTTCCAATGCCCAGTGTTACAACCGTGTTGTAACAAAGGCCCTAGTGTTACACTACTGGGCCTCCAAGCATATTTACTCTATACTGAGTGGATTGTGATGTAAATTATAGAGAACTGCCATGAAATTTGCCCTCATAAACTTGATGAGTCAAAGAATCTTCTTACATACACAGAGATATTTCAGAAATTGATTAAATGGCAAGAGGATGGTGACTGGATAGACAGTGAGACAGAAAAGAACAGCAATAGAGTTCCAAAATATAACTCACACATTTGCAGCAACCTTGCCTTGACTTAATATGGAATACTCTCTTGACTTTCCCCATCTGTCCAGTTCCCTCCTCACACTTCAGAACCCACACACATCTTAAATCTTCCAAGGACCCTCTCTGAACAGAACGGCCCCAGCCTTTTCAATCTCTAAGGGCTCTAAATTGTAACCACAACTATGACCTGAGTAGGATCATTCAGATTATATTGTTTCATCTGAGTTCATTGTTTCTTTCTGATTGATTCCATAATAGCAACCCAGCCTTTTAGCCCTATGTGAGTCTGTGAAATGAGCCCCCGAAAAACAGTGATTTGTATCTAAGAGAACAAACTATTTGTTTACTGTTATAATTTACCTGAATAAGCTACTGTTCAAAACGAACCATCATAGGGAGAACTTCAGACTGGGCCAAAGGAAGTATGTCGAGTAGACTCACTGGAGAATCTCCTTTTGCCTGAACAGCTGGAGGGACAGGGTCTCCTGCACATTCCTGACAAGACCTGGAGATAGTTTTCACAGTGCAAGGAAATAGGACACAAAGCAAGTGTCAGCTTATAGCACTGGTAGGGTGGCTCTTTGATACCCCCCTTTTATCTTTTTTTCCCCTTCATTTGAATTCCAACAGGTTGAAGAGTAAACTTGAACTTATAGAAGGAACAGACACTCCTAGAAGAGCCGCTCCAACAAACCTGATACCTTCATGGTTCACCTCAAGATTTCCTGCTCACCCATTCTCCTTGCCAAGCTCACACCATGCCCAGTCTGTCTAGGTGCTTTCTTATTCCTCTGAACTTAGCCCAGAAGCAGAGCATTCATGACTATTCTGACACCTTGGAGTCTCTCTACTTCACTTCTACCTACCCATTTATAATTAGAATACTCTCTCTACACCTCTCTACTTCTCTCCATCTCTTTTCTCTCTTCTCCTTTCTTTCTTTTATTTTATTCTTGTTTTCTTCTCCCAATCCTTCCAATTTATTTAATCTCCAAGACCTTCAAGGGAATCTTACTTTCTGGGTCCAAGCATAACATTCTCTCTAGTTCACTTTCACTACAAGGGCATTTGTTTCAGAATGACGTGAATACACCTTTTGCCTGTCTTTTCCACCTGTTTGTGGAGTTTCCCACGTTGGACTGAGCTCACCTTCTGTTTTCCTTCCCAACATTACAACAGACATGCAGGGCGAGATGAATGACTTGGCAGCAGCCCTCACAACTCAAGAAAGGAGTCAGATAAGAACCAGCTCCTGCCAGCTGCTCCCTCTGTTGACCCCATTCACCTTGAAATCAGGGCATTGGAAAACACACACACACCCACACACACAAAGGAGAAGTAAAGAACACGTATAACCTTTCATTACATGCTTCTGGAAGGGAGGGAGTATGTCTGTGTGTAGTGGGGGGTGGAGGAGGATGTTTGTGCATGGAGGGGAGCCCTGTGCAGCAGGAAAAGAGATAGATGTACCTCAGTGGTTATGAAGACAATTGGGAGGAAATATCCACTCAGAAGAATTATCTTGTACCTATACTGACGGGTGACTTATTCTGTCCTCCAAGCATAAGTTTCCTCATTTTTGCTTGGGTTGTAACTTTAGATATGTGGGCATGCAATTAAGATTTTTCTGGAATCACCCCCACTTAACCCAATGACATTGGGGAGCAGTATTTCCCCATCATAACAGCTAGTTCAGAGCTCAAGTGGCGGTCTACCAGCAGCCAACATGAGGAGAGGCTGACTGGCAGTTCTAATTGACCATTTCTACCCGTGTTCCTCTTAGGAACATACAGTACAAGCTGTCACAGCCTCCTGCCAATCACAAGAAATGTGACCTAGAGAAGCACCATCTCAGAGTGAGGGCTGTTTATATAGCCAATACATTCAGTTTCCATTGCATTATCCTATTTTTTTGGCAACCGAAGAGAAGAGTGTGCCTAATCATACCATAAACTCATAAATTTAGTAGATTATAGACGATGGCTTCAACTCTAAAAATATCCTCTAGCTGCCCAAACAAGGGGCTATTTAGCCCTTGACACAATCTAGTCCAAGTTTGTTCTTTGGGGATACTCAGGATCTCTTACAGAGTATCAGCTTATCAGATACTTAGGAGGCACACTGTTTTATGACACAGAGGAAAGGAAACAATGAATTTGCTTTCTGAAGTGTGATAGAGAACTTACTGATGAGCAGTTTTACTATCGCACAAGGGGTTAAGGCAACATTGGAGATTTATGCAAACGAGCTACATGTCACATTTTCCTGTTTGTGTGTGTGTGTTATTTTTTTTTCTTTTTGTACTCAAGGAGAGACTTTTCACTCTGACACAATTTCAACAACACACATGTCATAAGCAACGGGGACTGGAAAAGGATGGAAGGTCACAAAAACAAACTAACCAGACAGAGAGCAGCTCATCAGTGCCTCATGCTCGTGCCCAGCTCCTGTGCAATGGTCAGGACAGACACATGGATTTTTAAATGCCTCTACAACTGGTTGGTTAGCAAGGTGGCCACATAGCCACCGATGCACTGACAGGGAGCTGCATGAGAACACAGTGTTTCAGTGTGCTGCTGCCATCCCCACTCTATCGGGGATGCAGCTGGTGCCTCCTCTCTCAAAGTTAGCAGAGGACTGTAGAAAAGACAGTAGAGCTTCAGATACCCACTCAACTCACCAGGACAAAAAAGGGATCGTCAGGCAACAAAAGGCCAATGCAAATTCTCCATCCATATATGGGTACACACAAGTAAGTGTTCCTTCATTTCTCAAGCTTACGGCACTCAGTTTGTTTCTGAACAGTGGTTTATTTATTCTGAAGGGAAATGGCCATAGAAGTTTGTACTATTCCACATATTCCTGGATCCCTCCCTAGATGAAAACTACATTTCTCTTCCCTATAGATGGGACTAGTCCATATGTCCTGCTACAACCAGTGAAATGTATGGGGGGAAGTGGTGTGTGTCACCAACTTGCAGAAACATTAACAGCCAGTGTGTAGCTTCCAAGACCCCCATTTTTCCTCTGCATAATGACTGGCAATGTCCCAGAGGAAGTAAGCTGTCAACCTGGGTCCTGAAGTGAAGATAATATACAGTAGTACTGACACAGACCCAAGATGGAAATGAGCAAGAAACAACCTTTGCTGTTAAGGCACTGTAATTTGGGAGTTGTTACCCCATGTAACCTAGCCTATTTTAACTAATGCCATCACTTTGAGAAAGTTAATGGACCACATACAATAAATCCAAGTTCAATACTTTCTTCCTCTTGTCATGCTTTCTTTTTTACCTTTAGCCCACTTGTGTTTGGATTGGTTCTGTCTTTGGTCCATTAGTATGATCTTTCTGAAGTGGAGTATCCAGGATCACTGGATTTTATACTTATTAGGTAGATGATGTTATGATTAGTTCAGTAAAAAGGAGCAAACATTAACCTGACAATTCTAGAATATATCATTCTCTTTCAAAATCAGTTTATCGCCTATGCAGTAGATGCATTTGTCAAGCATAAGAAAATGTGTATTATCTCCTAATATTAGAAAGAGTGGGTCATAGAGTCATATTATAAACAAGACCTGTGATAACATAATCCTGTTAGAGACTATATAGAGAAAAAAGGATCTCAAACTTAGAATGGTTGGAAATAGTATTCTAAACATCAGGATAGATGCTGAATTCTAGGCATAAAGTTCCCTCCATTTTATTTCATCTGGTCATGAGTACTGTATACTGATTATCTTCTATGTATGTAGCATTATGCTTTCAGAAGAAAATAGTTTTGAGAGCCAGTCATATTCCTTCTTTGTTAGTGAAAGGCAATATTGGTCTTTATTTCATACAAAACTCATGAAATTTTATTTTATTCTTCTCTTTCAGATTTTAAGAATGAAGTACCTCTGCAAACAGAATCTCTAAATCCAATTAAACAAGAGTTCCTCAGATCACCAACCACACTCTTGACTATATAAGCAAAGACAGAGAAAATGCATGCTTTGACATCATAGTTGGGAAACAACATTCAAGATCCAACAACTGTTGGATTTGAATGCAAGAGAGCATCTGAGATACTGAGGCCCAGAAAGGGTTAGCAGTTCATAAATAGTAGTAGATCCAAGATCAGGGTTATGGTGTCTTCCCTGAATGTTAGTTCTTATAACTGCAAGCTGAGGATGGGCTGCAACAGTTAAGGAATCCCATTTGAGATGACACAAATGTGTTTCATAAAGAACATTGACTGTGAGGGAATTAGGAAGATAGAAATGATGAAGATCAACCATCTACTCAAAATAGTACTCTATTTAGGAAAACTCCAACAGTCTGTCAGCCTTTGCTTAGATGCCTTCAGTGACCAGCAGATCATTATTGTCTAAGTCTCTGTTGTGTTGTGGGTCTTGTTGGATAGCAAACAGAGATGATTTGGGCTTCCAGGAGACATCTGGAGTTGTTACTACTATCAAAATGCTACTGAGATATAGAGGATAGAGGCCAGGAATTCTGTTCAACATTATATAATGCACAAGACAACCCATCCTGACAAGTTATCTATCCCATCACGTCAACATTGCTAAAACTGAGAAATTCTGACCCAGTCTAATTGCTGTTTGATACTAAAGCCCTTCACACATTTGAAGAGGCCACATTATTCCTTCTAAGTCCTCCCTCTGCTAACAACCCTCAAACTTGTCATTGCTCTGTGTATGACAGTTTCATCATCCTGAAGTGACCCTGCTAGACATGCATCAATGTAACCATTCTCTTGCTAATTGCTTCAACCAGAAGGACACACCATTCTCTAGATCATGCACAGAGCCCAGGGATTCTTAATGCCTATTACCAAAGCATCTCATATGCTCAATGTATTGACCAGCACCAATAAACTACCACTAGAATTAAAAAAGAGTGTGGATTCAACAAGACTCCACGTATTTAGATAATGGTGAAAATAGCAGCAGGAGAGAAAATATCACCTACTATTTAGGGTGCTGGTGATGCCAAACATCCTCCAAAGGGTTCTATGTACATCATCTCATCTAATACTTCTTGCTATTTTACACTGTAGGTTGAGTTATCATTTTACAGATAAAGAAGCCAGTTCTTAAATAGCTTAAATAAAATTTGCCTAAGATCATGGACCTGATGATCAGACTGGCCAGGACTCAAAATCAAAATCTGCCTAGCCCCAAAACTCACACTCTTAGTAAATAAATAAAGTTAAATAGATAATACTTAAGGGGGAAAGAAAAAAAAAAAACTCAAACAAGGTGCTCTAATGTGTTCTCAATACAGGGATAAAACAGCACATTTTACACAAAAATAATGATTACAACACTAATATATCAAAAAGTGGATTTTTTTATTATATTTTTAAGACAGGGTCTTGCTATGTCAAGATCCTCCTGCCTTTGCATCCCAAGTAGCTGGGACCAGAGGCACATGCCACTGCTCCCATCTTTTAAGGCTGTCCAGGAATCGAACCTTGGCCTCCTATGTGACTTGAACCTGCTAAAAAGCAGTGTCTACCAGTGCATGCTATTACAGCTCAGTCATAATGCCTCAATTTTAACATTTATGCACATGTATGTATCTTGCCAAGGGTTTCAACGCTTTGTAACTTAAAACCAGAACCCACTTTGCAAGGAAAAAAAGGCACTAGGACAAGTGTGTGTGTGTGTGTGTGTGTGTGTGTGTGTGTGTATTTTATTTTTTGAGATAAAGAAAGAGAGGAAAAAAAAAAAAAAAACAAGAGCTCTCAACAGGGTTTCATTATGTTGTGACATTCTTCTTCCCCAGCCAGGATCCTAGGTGCCCATGTGTAGCAAGGTGTGTTTCAGGTTGACTTGGTATCCAAACCACAGTCTTCCATGTTGGTTCAGCATTGCAGAACAGTGCCCAACTGCATATACCATGGCAGCCAGGCTGCTCACATACTTTAACGCTGAAAAGCATTCTGTAATTTTAATGATCTCCCTGATAAAAACAAGTCACCAGCAACACAAACAAAAGAAAACCAATATTTTCATGGTGCTCTCTTCAAAAGAGTGTCCCATTTAAAATTGGGACTGCTGATCAGGACCATCCCATATTGTTGAGTATGCTAAGACCTTAGCAATAACAATATGGGTAAGTGATGGCTACAAATCTTTGTGTCTTTGACATATCAGATTTATTTTAGTTTCAAAAGAGTTATTTTCAGTTCGATGCTTCTATGCTAGCCTAAAAACTGGGCTGTGTAGGCTTATTACTCATGGAGATTTCCTTAGAATAAGGGTGGACTATATTTCTTCTTTGGCAATCCTTAAATCTTTAGTCAGGTTACTGCATAATCTTTGAGTTCCACCAAGTGGCTTCAAGGATTAGATACTGAGGGCTCAAGAAAAGTGCTGGGATTACAAATTTTTACTATGCTGCAACTCGAAGCTGATTTTTTTTCCTTTCTCTTACAATCCAGAAACATATTTCTACCATATTTATATAGCACTTTCCTGAAGACAAGGAAAACTCTGCTAGCAGAAGTGAGGGAGGGGTCACCTGACATTTAGAAGGAAAAGTTCTTTTGGCAGGAGAGCTCTCACCAAAACTCATCCTAATTTAACTTCTGTTTTTAAACTGAAGAGTCTTTGATACCAGCCTCTTCTTGTCGGCATAAAGTCTCCTCTTTCCTTAACCCTGGAAAGACGTCAGTTATCTGTTTTATCTGAGAATACCCCTACTACAGAAGTTTCTAGAATTCATTTGAAAAATAATGTGTCTTCCTGGAGCCGTTTACCTCCCTACACTCCCTAAGATGGTCCTGGTAGCTAGAGTCTCCAAATATCATTTCTACCTGCTTTAATGAGTGTTTCTTATCCCTCCAAAAACAAAGGCTGGAAAAGCTACAATGGAAGGTGGGGATGACTCTACTTAGAGCATTAAAGTCAAACTAGAAAATTTCCACCGCTCCTAAATAATCCCATCCTTCAAACTGTCCAGTGGGGTTGAAAGCTCCCTATAGGGATCAGAAATTCTTTCTTCTAAATGCATACTGATGATGACACTAGATATTGCTTTTGGGTCCAAATTCCTTTAATCATGGTAAAGCAGTTCCAAAATTCAAAAGAAGAATATTGCTACTACATGTAAAGCCCTGGGCAAAACAAAACACTTGTCCAGATAGACTTGAAGAGAAAAGGCATATACAAATTAAACACTCTTCAGGTAGGCATCATCACCTCTTGGGAATATTTCCTGAGCCCCTTCTAGACTTTACTGAATCTTCTACCTCTGGATTTTTTTTCAGTGTGCTTGGGAACAGTGTCAGCATGTATCTTTTATAGCAGTGACTGGTGATTTTCTCTTTTGCTCTCCTACTGTGCTGAAAGCTCTTTACAATCAACAGAAAGTCCCTTTGTCTCCATCCCTGGTGCCTGGTCCAGTGTCTGGTACAATACAGGCACGTGACAAATGCTCATCAACTTAAATAACTAATTAGCTAACAGGTCAGGATAGGCTATTCCAGATTGCAGGTAAAGGCAAGTAGTCTGTGATTCAAAGCAGGGCTCAATAAATACAAAATGGGTTAGTAAAAAGCTATATACAAGAGTTAGGATTAGAAGAAAAGCAGGTATGAAATCCATCTATCCATCTATTTTAAAAAGGTTACATCTTCTTATATGCCAGGGAAGTGCATGGACCTGGGAACTAAACTTCTGGTAAGGGAGAAGGTAAAGACTTAGAGAACCTTAAATATAAATATAGAGTAGTAAGCAGAAAGGGTTTCCTAGAGGGAAGAAGTCAGAAATTTGGTTTTAGAAGCAGGCTGATGTCAGATGATACTGGGCTTAAATGTTTGGCTAAGGAGTGTGTACGCTTTTCTATAAGCAATAAGGAACCAGTTTTTTTTATACCCATTTATTTTATTTACGATAAATGGGTTGTAGAGGGCAAGCCCTGGAAGCAGGGAGACCTGTTAAATGTTGTTGTGGAAATTTATGCATCAGCAGTTGCTGGTATCCACAGTTAGACTACTAGACGTCTTTCCCCAGGGGTTCTCTACTCTCCTAATTTAAATGGTAGATGTTTCTATGAAAATATCAAGCCTAAGTTGTTTTCTAAAGCTGGGCCTGGGCAACAGAAAGGGAATCCATGGGTATCAGAGTTAAGCATCATCCACTTCATACTATTTCAATTTTCAGAGGCAACTTCACTCAAGTGAGTAAGAAGATCGTACTAGAGTAAAGTGCTCCAGGCTTCCCCCTCTACCAACTGTCAACATCTTAGCTTGAAGAGACTTGAGTTGGAACAAGAAAACGCCAAGCCACTTACAGTTTCATCTTTATTTCTTGTTGAAATTAAATTAGAAATAGCCTCAAATGTAATTCATCTATTGACTTATTCATTTGTTACTGGGATAATGAAGCTGAATATAATATAGACCTACTAAATTCTTAAATTTTCCTCCAAATTGAAAGATAAGAATGGATGCCAGTGAAACACTGACATTATTATTTGTAGGACAAAGTTTGCTTATACCAAATTTAAAGTTTTTCTGGGATATTGGGAACCGTTCGAGAAGCTTGTCAATATATCTTAAGAAAACTAAGTTTTCCCTTCTACTAGCATTAGGGCCAAGTGACAGAAATCTAAAATCATGTGGCGACCTTATCTTCCCAGACATTTTCCAAAAGGCTCTCCCATTGGGCGTCTAATAGCTAGCCCTCTGTGGCTAGTTTCCCTATATCATTCCTCCATTTCTATTTTTACTTTAAATGCAAACCAGTTTTGCTATTTCCCACAATAGTTTTAGCCTTTCTTGGTAATTTAATGTCCTAGCCAATTTCCTGAGGTAAAGACGTGTTTATATAAAAATTGCTATCAGAAAAATGGCCCAAGCAATGAGAGAAGTCAGTGTACATTTTAACCGGCAACTACATAAATAGATGGAGATGGTGTCACATTTCAGGGCCTTGAATTGTTACATACATTGCCTCATTCCCTTGCCTGGACCTGAGCATTAATTACATACACACGAAAATTCATTCAACCAATGTTTATTGAGTGCCTACTAGAAAAGAAGCATTGCACTAGGTAATGAGGCTATCCTAAGGAGCGTTGCATATTACCATGGTATTTGCTGCTTGCCAGTTTACCTAAGGATGTATGGGACTTACTTTCCCACCTTGATTATAAGCTCTGAGAGGGCAGAGATCATGCTTTATTCATGCCTTATTCATCTCTACCATTAGTGGACAGGGCATGGACTCAACAGATTATAAAATCAGACAATTTCTCTTCTTGATAATATCTCTTGTTTTGAATTCTTCCAATATGTCCATACAGAAATAATTGTCTAATCTAAACTTTGACATGTGAATTCAAGTCATTTATTTACACTTGCAGAACCTCAGCTTCCTCATCCATAACATGTGCTTAATTATATCTGTCCTCATACCTAGTGGTTATTCTGAAGCTCAAATGAGAGAAGAGCATGTGAAAGCCCTTTCTATAGGTTATTACTTGGAATTGTTCTGTTATTTCAGAAGAGAAGGTTTTTAACTCTTTAAAGATAAAGCTCTTCAAAGACAGGTTTCCATGTTGCCTAGGGCAATGTTGGGCCTATAACATCATGGAGACAAGGATGAGTGGATAAAAACAGAGCATTGGTTCCATAGCACAGAGATCTCTCTAGTGGAGAAACACACACTTTTAGTGCTATGAATCAGAATGCGAATATAGCCATGGGGTAACCAAAAGGTAGTGAGATCTATCATCTGTCCTGTTCATCATGGTAGCCATTCAATATATATAACTATTGATCATGGAGCAATGTGACTCGTACAACTTGGGGGAGTAAACTTTTAACTTTACTTGCTTTTTATTTATGTAAATTTAAGTAGCCACCCAGGGCTAGTGGCAAATCCCTTGATGACACAGTTGGCAGACTCAGTTTTGCCATTGGTTAGGTGCTACATGACTCCAGGAATGTCTGTTGCCATCTTGGCCTGAAATTCTCTCAGAGGGAAATGGGTGAAATAATCTCTTAGGTCTGTCTTTCAGGTAAAATACTGTATGAATCAAAACACAAGACATTAAGACACAAGAATCTAGTCCTAGTTTCATATCAATTTAAGATTCCTATGTAGTGTATGCAAATATATAAATGCTAGTTTTTAGTCTATCTTTGCTTCATTTCTGCCTTCTATATACAGGAATAAGAGACACTACATCTCGGGGTTAGTATTGGGATTAAATAATTTAATAAATATAAAATTTGCACAGTGAATGATGCACAGCAGTGATGACACTATAGCCATGTTTATGATTATCATTGACTAGCTCTGAAAAATTCATAAGTTTTTTTTAACTCTTTAAACTCCAGTTTCTTAATCTGGGGAGCTGCCCAGATTTAATGTTCTGCAAGGAAGGATCAGAGAGGCTGCTTGAGAGTTACATGGTCTTTATGGGGCAGTGAGTTCTGGGGGAGGGGGGTCAGGTAAGGATAGGTGCAAAACAATAAAGTAAGGGCCTGGGAAGAAGGGAGAAATTCATCTCTCATACCATCACCTTCACTGTTTTGCCAAGGGAGCAGCTAACTGGCTTGTTACATAAAGAACAGGTCAAGGTAACCCCATAATTCATGGAGTTTATTTTCCCTTCCTGAAAGTTGCAGTAGTGAACTTTGGAGATTTGGCAACCTTAGGCAAGGATGCTGCCAGCAGGAGAAAAGAGCTAGGACAACCCCGCAAGGGCCATCACTTGCTCAGATCTCACAGCAACCTTGCCTTGTATGGCATTGAAACAATAGATCTCCTGTCAGCAGATGAAGTCCTCCCTTAATACCTCTTCGATGTCTAAGCCACGTACTCCATAAATGACTATCATGTCTCTTCTTCAAAGTGATTAGACAGCAGTGGAGTACTGACTCTAAGCCATATGCTCAAAGCTTGTGACTTAGCAGAAGACTCACTCACTGTACTCCCTACAAACCTTTGGCTTTCTGTTGGCTGACCACTTCCTCAAGTTCAGAGTCTTTTCCTAATGTCATAGGCGTCGTCCTCCCCTACTGTTCAGATAGCTCAGTAAGTTAGCGATAAAGAAAAAAAAAAAATCTCCCTTAAACATCTACTCTCTGCTCTCAATAAAATTGTTTAAGAGACATGAAATTTCTAAGCAGACACTTGGAGTTAAATAAAGCATTTCACCAACCTCTGGAATAAGGGCATGTTTTGTTTTGTTCTCCTTATTCATGTTACGACTTTAATCTGAAGGCTGATGTTTAGAGGAGAATGCTCAGTTCCAACATGGCAGAGCTCACGCTGCGTTGAAGCTGAAGATGTCATCCATGATAAACATGAACTGCTGTGACAATGGGAAGCGGAAGGTGAAGAATTGCCTCTCGGAGCAGGGTGGGGGCTGGATGCGTGAGAAAGGGGAAGATGCATCTGATTGTGTTTACAAGATTCATTCACAGCACAGCAGGCAGTATTCACACTATAATATTCACCCTAACACAGATAATTTGATTTTCAACCTGGTTATCATGCATTCAGACATAGCAATACATGAAAATATATGCTTTAGCAGTGCATTTTAAACAAGGTTGCACACTTTAAGTCGGAATATATTAGAGGTGAGTGTTGAAGTTAGCGATTGTACAAGTCCGAGAAATCTTCATTCAGCACACGGCATGTGTTTTGAAATTACTCAGAAGATTTTTACATTACATCCTATCTGTTGATTCTCTCTCCCTTCTTTCTCTCTCTATATATGTAATGTGTGTTTGTAACAAACATGTGTATATATATATATTATACATGAATATATGTATCTACACAGTGTACAATGAAAATTATAAACTTGCTTGCTTTTTTTAATTTTCATGGTTTAAAAAGTCTTTAACTTTCTTTAGAACCCCAAATCAAGCTGTAAACAGAGCCCCATCCACAGTTGTTGAAATTGTAACCATTACTAGTCTAGCTGAGCAGGAGATGACTGGCCCAATCCTCTTATGTGATGAGTGAGGAAACTGAACTGAAAATCCTTAGGTGACTTTTCAAGAATACACAATTAGTGGGATACAGCAGTTAGCGTATGTCGCTGGACTCCCACGTAGTTGACCGTGGTTCGCGTCCCGGACCCCAGGGCTAAGAACTCACTCCAGGCGTGTATGCATGCGTGCCCAAGATCCCAAGCGGAGAATGGAGGAGAAGAGATTGAGGCCTGACCATTCCCCCTGGGGGGGGTGATTTCTCACCTTCTGTCTCTCTGTCTCTCTCTCTCTGTCTGGCGAGAGCACACGCCCTATAGTGAAAACATCTCCAAAAAAAAAAAAAAAGAAATACACAATTAGTCAGTGAAGAGTTGATGTTAGACTGCATGCTTTTTTTTTTCCTGCCTTCTTCTCATTGTGATTAATAAAAACTGGAAAATAGTCTACTTTTATCATAGTGAAAATGGGAATTTTTCTAGCACACAGGGAGCATATAGATGCCCCTACCTAGGCTTCACCCAACCTGGCCTCTAGTCCACAGGCCAAAGAGCCAGCCAACATGTGAAAAATTGATTCATTGCAAAGATTATTTCCCTATTACCTTCATTCTTCTGCCCCTCATATTACCAGTCAAAAAAGGGTATTTCTTGGCTATGATGCAGTCATAATGAATAGACTTGGTCTTGGAAGACCTTGGTCTTCTAAGAATGGGCTTCTGAACCATGGTATGACTGACTCCCAGAGATAAACAAAATGAAGATTTAGTAGGCTGACTTGTCTTTTCATTGGGAATAAATTCCTCTGTCAAGTGTGATGACTAAAGACTGGTTTGAGCACCAGGTCAAACATTCACACTCCACAAGCTGAAGACAATTGCCTGCGGATACAAGCGGAACAAATGGATACCTAGGGCACATGGTTTTGCTCATGGAGTTCTCAGTAGTTGAAAGTACATACAACTGAAATCACCCAGGGGACTAGGATAACCACGGAAGTTTGTAAGAACTTGATTGGCCAGAGGTGATAACCCAAAGCCTCTCATCTCTATGTGGCCGGAGTAAGACCTATGGAGAAAGCACCTATCCTACCTAAGAAAGAGTGGCCTGAAATGGGAGTTTGAAAATGTTGGAAGCATGCATTTTAGCATGGCTTTGTCCTGAAATGTTTAAGAATGAGCTTGTTTGCAAACCATCTAGGAAGTAGGTAAATGTAATTCACAATTCCAAGCCCTAAAAACCAGGCAGTTGTGGTCATCAGGGATGTAGCCTGGTGTGCTGTCTTTCAACTCAAATGATCAGGATTCATATCCTGCCTCCAGCACCTGCTAGCAAGATGACCTTTGAAGAAGTTATTTAACCTCTCTGAGTATCGAATTATTCAGCTATAAAACTGTCATATATCCCTTAAAGGAGTAAAGTACTTAATTAGCATAAAGTGCCTAGGACAGTGTTTGGCATATATTAAACACTCAGTAAAATGATCTGTTCCATTTACTATGTTCAACTAAAAAAAAAAGAGAGATGACAATGGTTCCCTCTTTATCGCTCAGTTACTCCTAAGTTGCCATAAAAACTAGGTTGTGGTATTTCTTCTGGTATCACCCTCCCAAATAACTTGAAGTCTAGCATTGTAACCAGCTCCTGAGAGTAGAGGGGTCACATGTACTGGGGCAGAGTAAGTTACATGCCTGTTCCCATACAATTCATTGCTTCGTGATCATTTTTTATTTGAAGGAACATGATGACAATGAAATTAAAGTGGCATAGATTCAAAAGGAAAATACAGATGCCACGCACACCTTCAAACAGAGGCAAAAACAAACAAGTGAACAAACAAAATCTTTCCCTTTTTCTCTGACTTTCTCCATAAGCTGAGCTCTAACACAGACAAAGAGAACTGCTTTATGTAAAATGATGGTCTCCATGGCTGCTTCCAACAGAATGCTCTCATTTTTCTAGAATCAGAGTGCGGGCTGAGCCAAGCTACCGTCTGCCCTCGGAGAAGGACCCCTTCAGCCCTCATGCTCAGGAGGTCGGCGGTAGGTCCATGCACACTTGGACTCGTTCTGTGCTCTTTCAGCCTCCCTCCCTTCCCCTAGCCTGGGCAAACATTGGCAGGCCTAGGCTGCAAGCCCGCGCCTCCCCACCGATGTGGAAATCATTGGACTCTGCGGTGGTTTAAGTGCTTTGTTGATGCTTTCATCAAGGCATCGTGCTCCCACCTCATGCTAAGTAAAGCAGCTGGTGTATGTTATGTTGTGTGCTGCAGATGGATTGGTGGTGGCAGGCCCAGAGCTCACCACATCTACTTAAACAGGTGTTTGACTCTGTATTTTCCAGGTGGCCAGAAGGAACCTGATTATTCGGCAAGAGCAGAAGCCATGCGGGAGAGGAATAGCTCCCCAGCATTGGCAAGAGTGAGTAGCCAGCCATTTGGCTTTAATCTCTCTGTTTGCCAGACATGGTCTTAAAGCCAGAACATTTCCTTTTGGGGCTCGTACTTATTTGAATATTAATGGACAGTAAGGGGATTCAGTTCCCAGCTCACACTCTTTTGTCCAGAGTGGTCTTTGGGCCTGGGGGTATAACTAGGTCACCAGACCTGTGGCTAGAATCTGCAGTTAGGGCATCTCGGCGTCATCAGCTCAGCTGCCAGGTGCGGTGTGAGAAACTGAAGTAGTGCCCAGTGTTATATTTCTCCACAGTCACAGATCCACCTTTAAGAGCAGATGACAGTGCAAGGGATTCTTTCTGGTCACTGGCAAATGACAGACTCTATCAGTGGCTAGCCAGGAAACCACAAAGATGAAATCAAACTAAACAGCTGCTCCTTGAAAGGCAGACATCGAGAAAGTAAGCAGCTTTTTGCAGAAAGAAAATTCACACCTGAGTTTTCAGCACAATCTAAAGCAAAGGAGACTGAGACCTCCATGTATTTGATGTTTCCATGAAATGAGCACCAGTGGCTATTCTAGTGCACAATGCTGTCTCTAAGGCGAACCTGGGAAACCAAAGACTTTCACTGGAGAACCCCAAGAGAGAACAGTGCAATGATAAGAGAGAAAGGTACACAAGTGTAGAAGCTCACTAACATTAGATAAATCCTGGGCAAGGTCTACCCAATAGAGCACGAAGGTGAAAAAGCAGTCTGGTGCACTTCTCTTGTAACCTGGAGTCTACAAATTCCCAAGGAGCCCCTGCAAATAAACTGGGCACTCTAAAACAATCTTCAAGGGGAAATTGCAGAACTCTTTCCTGCAATCTTTCCCAAGAGTTTGGAGTAAATTGTGTAAATGTGGCATAACTTATAAATAGGACAAAGTGTAGGAAGGGGCCTCATCACAGGGCCACCTGCCCCCGAACTGGCACTGTGGGGCTCCTCTTCTTCCCTTGGCTCCTATGGCCCAGTAGACTCCAGGGGGCAGGAAGGCAGCTGTCAGCTTTCACATGGCACTCGCTCCTGGCAAGGGAGCAAGTCCAGCCGCAGCCAAACCCTTGTCATGATCCAATCAGCCCCACAATGGTGGAGGCTCCGCTGACGGGTGGTAGGTCACAGGAGTGTGAGAGCTCGTCTGCCTCCCACGTCTGACTCCCAGATCATATGCTTCTCTCCAGATCACCCAGGGAAGCTTGCATATGGTATTTCTGGTGTAGAGACCTCTGTACACGTGAGAGATAGCCCAAGGATTATGGGTGGGTGTCCTCCTATGGTAATTTACTTAGAATTCTTATTCTAAACCATCTCAAAATGTTTCAAAGAACAATAAAGTCATTTATATACATGTATCTAGATAAGTCTGGTTAAAACAAGATTTCTCAACTTGGCACTTTTGAAGTTTGGTGTCAGATAACTCTCTGTTCTAGGGAGCCATAAGACGTTTAATAGCATCTCTGGCCTGTATCGACTAGATGCCAGTAGCATACTAGCCAACCCCAGCTGTGACAACCAAAACGTCTCCAGGCACTGCCAAATATTCTCTGGGCGAAGGAGGATGTGCAAAATTCCCCTTGGTTGAGAGTTAACTAGACCAAAATAAAGACATATATATATATATATATACATACATATATATATATGTCTTTATTTTAATCTGTATACGTACACACACATATATATACACACACATGTATACATATGTGTGACTGTATATAGATATATATGTAACGAGAAATTATCAATATAAAAAGAAATGAGAAATTCAATATTTTTATAAATGAAACATTAAATTTAGTCTGAGCAGGTTCCTCAGAAGGATGGATACAGGGCAGGAGCGTGGCTGTTACTGCCCCACTGCTGGGACTGGCTGAGTGCTTCCTGGGAGCCCAGCACTGTGCCTAGGTTCAGGGAAGTTTCACACATGAATTGAATTGGTCCTTATTATTATCCCTACTTTACGGGGATAAAAATGAGGCCTACGAAGCTTAACTAACTTTTACAAAGATGCACAACTGAAAGCAGGAGAGCTGGAATGTGACTAGTCCACCCAGCTGCTGGAATGACTCTGCCCAAGGTGATAGCCACAAGCCACGTACAATCACTGAACAACCAGAATGCAGCCAGTCCAGTGTGAGTGTGTGAAGCACACTTGAGATTTTAAGACTTATTTCAAAAAAAAGAATGTAAAACTCGGTTTATTAATCATTTTTAATTTTTAATACATGTTGAAATGGTATTTTGGACATACTAGATTAAATAAAATATACTATTAAAGTGAATTTTTTCTTTGTACTTTCACTTTGTAATGTGACTACTAGACATTTTACAAATACATATGTGGGTTCCATTGCCTCTCTTCTTTTTTCCCTCAGATTTTTCCCATAGTGTGTACACACTCTCCAGAGAGAGACAGACAGAGACAGAGAGGGAAAGTGAGAACTTGCCCCCCCACCCGAGTGGTGATCATCCAGGCCCTGGCTGCTGTGCCAACCCATACATGCCCGCATGCTCTCCTTCCTGCTCATTCCACCCACCCTACGTGCCACCAAAGCCTCATTTCTGTACATTTCAGCGGGTCTAAAACAAAGGATGGTTTCTGGTCATCTGATTGTTCCAGTCACTGGTCTTTCTTAAAACCTCTGCTTAGCTATACATACATATGTGTGTGTGTGTGTGTGTGTGTGTGTGTGTGTAAAATCGTATATAGTCTTGTCCCCCAGAATGCCTCTCTGGGTGCTTTCTTGCTGGGACCAGACGAGATCGGGAGCATTCAGGGTGGTATGACTGTGGACGGTTTCTTGCTTCCTATTCAGCCCATAGGGTCCTTTGTTCCCTTTCCCCTTCCTGGAGATACTATCCTCTATCAATGCCCACCTCCTCTTCAAAGCTAACTACATATTCAGTTGCCCTCATGTTGATGAACTGGGAGGTCTGAATCGGTTTACTCACTACTCATCATGGTGGACTGGACATGCCGAATGGGCTTGATAATATTACTGACCTCATAGAATTGTTGTGAGGATTAATATTAATCCATGTACAACCCTTGGAATACTGCCTAGAGTACACTAAGTGCTTTGTAAACTTCTGCCACCGCTGTTTTCTGCTGTCCTTGAATTTTAAAAGGGGCCAAATGATGTAGGTGGAGATCTCCCTGTTCACATCTGACCCCTGTACCTGGGCCCCTCATCTCCTTTAGCTATTAGGGAGTTCGACTGTGGGCACTTGAGCTTGGTGGTGGCAGAGTTCTGGCAGTGCAGCTAGGGGCTGAGCAGGCAGCCCTCTGGGAATGCAAGCAGGGGGAGCTGCTCCTGCCACGTTGTCATTAGAGCTGATGAACAACTGTGATCATCACCCAGTTTAAAATTATGGGATTCAGGGCCAAAGCTGAAGGATTTATTTCAAATCGGTAAATCCCCAGAAGAGGAAGTCTCTAAAGCAGATGCCAGGAGAGCACACCCAGGAGGCACAGTGATGGGCTGCAAAGGGTTTTGTTTGAAAGGCTTTGGAGGCTGTGTTCCATTCCAGCTTGAGGGGTGGAACAAAAGCTGGCAGCAGGCTGGAGACCCCAGGAGTGTCTAACCACCCCCGCTCTGGTCAATAATTGGAGATGGATGAAGATACCCGCTGCATAACCCCACTTTGCAACTTTTATGCAAAGGTTTGACAAATGATGCTAGCAAAAGGTACAAGAACATGATTAAAACCAGCCCTGTGAAGACAGAGATAACTTTCCTGGAGCCAGAGTCTCCTTGAGTTCCACCCATCCCACTCCCCTATGGTGGCAAGTGCCTTGAGTTTTCCGGAGTGTTCCAGAGCTTCAATATCCTTTTTAAAATATAGTCATGTTCTTCTCTCACTTTTTACCCTGCCCAGATATGTGAGCTTCTTCTTTGGAATCATTTTATCTGGTAGACTCAGTAAAAGTATTTGTTGAATGTGCCAAAATGTTCACCAGCTTGCTGTCAGGGCAGGAATGTTTTACATGTATTAAGCAATAAGAACTTTCCCTGAAATCTTTACAAAAATCTTTTCCTACTGAAAAAAAAAAAAAAATCACCTGAAGTTCCTATTAAAAACAGAGTGTTAAGCCTTAAAGGAGACTTACTGAATTAGAATTTCTCTAGGATAAAAGAGACTTTGGAAGGACCAGATAAATCTTACCATCAGAGAAGCCCAAAGAAACTTCTGAACTTACCCTGACACTTCCCTGGCAGGCAAGCTGCTGCAGTGTGGAGAAAGTCCACACTAGTACTCTGTGTAGTATGCTTGCACCTTACTTGGCTGAATGCTTCTCCAAACTCTGATTCAGCTGGTAACTCATTGAAAGGCCCAACTCCATCCAAAGCAAAATCGCACAACTCCAGACACTCTCACATGCTTATGGCTCATGCTAACTTACCTGGGCCAGGTCAGAGCAGCTGTAGCCACACAAGGTCCTGTCTCTAAAAAGGTCCCAGATAGGGTGAGAAATGTCAGAAGACATTGATGAGGGCAACCAAATGAGGTATGCTCAGAAATGGCGACCTTCACCTTGGCCTTAATCTCTCCTGCAGTATTCAGGGCTATTGGGACATGGCATGTGATCTGCTGGTAAAGACGACAGTCTCTAGTTCCTCTACCACTCACTGGCAGTGAAATAATTCACCAAAGCCCCATTTCTGAGCATGTCCCAACCAGTTTCCTGGAGGAAGACAGACATAGGAACATGCTGTACATAAGCACCCTGACCAAAACGTGCGTAGGAATCCAGGCTTAAAATAACAAATGACTGGACTCCATGTAAATGGTCTGGTCAAAAATCAAGTACCCGCCTCCGCCCTTCCCGCCCCCCGCCCTTTCCCTTCACCTTGGGTAAAAGGAAAAATAGACTACACTTAATAAACTCTTTTTCTTTTTAATCTGGCCAGTGGATCATTGAAAATCATCACTGAACTCGGATGCCATGTTTATTTTTCTCTCCATTGACTTGGCAGATAATTCTAAGATACACCATGGCTAGGTTTGTTGATACTGGCCCTTCAAAATAAATAACAAATAAACTGACTCCTGCAAGCTCTGTCTTCCCTGTCCACAAACACTTGGCATTTGCATTACAGATGCTGCATTGAGCACAATTCAGTTGTTAGTATTATGTGCAATATGTGCTTATTAAACCACCGGTGGAGACGCAAGGGGAACAAGTGGGCTCCTTTTCCAGGTGACATGTGGAAAACGATGGCACCATTAAGGCATGAAGACTAAGGACCTATGAAATGGAATGTTTTGTGGGCCCCCACAACTAGGGCTATCAGCAGCACCTGCATGTGATACCGTGTAGAATAAGGGAAAGTTACTATTTCTAGACCTTACAAGCAGGCCAAACTCATTTACCATGACAGCTATCATTAATACAAACGTTTATTGAATTGCTGGGGGAAGGGAGTAATACTAAGTGTCGGAGGGGCAAGATGACCTGAAATACTGAACGAGAGCCAGTTGTAGACCGCCAGCTCTCCTCCCTGCACAAAGGGACAGCCATGACATGCATCAGAATGAGGGTCACAAATGATCCCAAAGAAAAGCACCAAGGTAAAGTGATGAGCTTGGTGTTACCTGCCTAGTTTATGACCTTTTCCCTTTCCTTTTCCCATTTTTTTTTTTTCAAACTGTCCTTCAAGAGGGCTGAAAAGCAATTTTCATGCTATGGCTCTAAATATCAGTTTATCCCTCTGACAGGGTTCTGAGCATGCCCAGTAGGGATGATTTAACACCGCGCTGATGACTTGCAGCAGAAGCGCGTCATGTGTCATGTGAAAAGGTAGTCTGCCACAGCTAATGGGCTCTTGTTTCAAAGGGATGCTGTGTGTACATTACCAGCGTATGGAGAAGGTGCAGAAAGGCCCAGGCAGCCATTAGAAATGGAGTGTTGTTGATGATGAAAAGGCACTTTGCTGGTGAGGGAATGGTGGGAGAGAGAAGGCTTATCTGTCTTTTTGATTAGAAATGCATGCTTCCTTTCATCATCTGAGCTGAAAAATTGGCTTCTGCTCTTGGTTTATGAAACCATTTTTCTTTTTCCTTTCTTCCCAGGTTTGCAAACTGCTTAATAAATTAGTTACTGTGAGGTACATGGGTGCCACAATAACCTTAGAGGCTTTTCCCAAATGCATCCTTAATATTTTATAAGTATTTAAATAGATTTATTCAATTTGAGCTGGCTGATTTATTAAAGCTGGCATTCTGGCACCAAAAGGGGGTTCTATGCAGATTAAAGCTGATCAAAAGAAAAATTTAAGAGGTATTCCTAATTCATATGAAGTTTTTTAAGAATTGAAGCAAAACTTTTGAATCTACTTAATTGAGCAAATAAGGTGGAAAAAAAGCGTCTAAACCATTAAAGCTTGAGATGGGAGCTTCAGGTCTATGATTATATGTGTGTTCTGAGTAGTTCATTCATTTGCTCATTCATTTATTCAACCAACATTATGGAGAGTGTTGGAAATTGTGCAAGGTACTGGTGCCTTTCTGTCATTCTATTAGGCTCAGCCTTGTAAGATAAGAGGACCAAAACCTATTTAGCTTTTAATCCAAGAAAATCAACAACAGAAGTCAGGTCATCTTATATCCGTCTTACTCTGAATTGCAAATAAAATGCAAATAAGAGTGATCCCTATCCTGAGTACCACCAGAAGAGCCAAGGTTTTTTGTCTATAGGGTTCCTATCTCCAGTAAAAGTGACTGAATTCACAAAGAGTACCTAGGGTCAGCAGACCTGGAGATGTCAACCAGACCAACTATATTTTCAGGATCCACAAGATTCTATACTGGGACTTCAGTCTTTCTAGGGACCACTCTGAGCCACTAAGCATTCAGGCAGAGCTTTAGAAAATCAGATTCTACATCCTACCTGCTACAAGTGCTCAGAGAAAACCCCTCTTCATATGTCCAAGCAATCTGTAAAAAGCTAATTCTATTCCACCAGATAAAAAAAGACTTGGAGAAATATATCAAGTCAGGAACACTTCAGAAAAAGTAGTCAGAATTAAAGAGGAACATGAATCATCATTTCGAAATATGCTTTTTTCTTATTTATTGAATTTCTGCATACATAATATTTGTCAAGTATTAAATCTAAATAGTCAGACATCCAATCCTAAAGAGGATGAAATATGTCAGAAAGTACACAATGATCAATGTCATGCACCATAATAGATAATGCCCCAGTGGTACTTTAGAGAGATACTAACAATTAAGGTAATTATTCTAACCAAAACTATTTTATAGAAATATGCTACAAAGAAAAATAAATTACAGAAGAGTCCAAATGACCAGGAAGTGGCAGCTCATGAGCTGTCTTTTGAAGGCCTTTCCTTTTCTCTTCTCCCTTACTATCTGTTTGACTAAAAGAGCTGAAAATTATCCCATTTGTGTTAGAATCAAATGCAAATAGAATAATTGTCCCTTCTCTAATCAAAACACATTTGTGGATTGAAATACCACATGGGGCAATTTTCAGTTAATCATGGATGTTAATAAATATGACTCTAAGCTCATAAACAAACATTACTTTGGCTAATATAATATAGGAAATTATTGTTAAGCTTGATCAGACATGTAACAAAAACTGAACTTTGCAGAAAGTCAGCAAATTAACTATCTGAAAATAGAGATGAGCATCAACAGTAATGAAAGATTAGATTTAGCTAAAATGCTTAGACAAATCATGCATTAGCATTGGGAAATATTTAAAGCTGGCTTTGCTGAAAATGGAAAATACTAAGTATTATGAGAGTATTAGCTTCTTTAAAAAGGAAAAAAAAATAGATGCTTAGCGATTAGAGATTTTAAAAACTGGAAAATCAGGTTTACCAAAATGAAAATCATCCAGAGCCTGAATCACATCAAAGCTTTTAACAACGAACAGTGTTTTCAGCTGAAACAAAAATATTTAGTATTCACTCTACTTCTACCACTGAACTTATAAGCCAATCTGAGATTCCTTCCTTTAGCTCTGCTAAATGTAAAATATCTATTTATTTGGGTGACAGACTATCTAAATGGCTAGTGTTCCAGTCATCCTGAGAGGAGAGCTGGATCAGACCTGTAGAGAGACTAAACAAATAAATAAAAGCTATGGCACCACTTTCCTCTCCTGACATGCATTTAAAATAAAACACTAACCTTAAGCCACAAAACTGATACATATATAATAGCAAAAGATATTTTCTTTTTAGAGTCACTCTTTTCAAAATTCTATATCTCTCTCAAAGGTGAGCCTCTCTCATTTGCATGAGTGGGTAGGGATGTTTCCAAAGTACCCTAAGGAAGGTCTGCTCTTGGGCCATCCAGCACTGTGCAAGACCTGGCCCTTAAAGGAAAGCGGTGTACAGTTATATAAACAGCTAGGCTTTAGGAAGCAGAAGAAATATTTCATCCCACAATTTTATTTGTTTGCTTTTGTCTGTAGGTCAATCTGTGGATATCTATATACCAAGGCAACCTAGTGAAGTTCAAGTGTAAGATCATACTCTAATTTAAACACCTAGGAAACATAAGCTTTCATCTGAAGAATTCCATTAACAAAGGCAAAAATCAGCACTTCATTGGGGTTGTTTAAGGAACTGTCACTCTTCTTCACTTGTAGTAGAAATATAGACTGACTTCTAGAAAAGAAGAAATCATGAAAGACAAAGCTGTGAATTCAGAATAAGGGGGTCACTTTTCCACATTGGAAACTTTTTATGATCTACCTTCTACTTTTTTGAAAACTTTGTTCAATCAATTATTAAGGCTAGCAAGATTAATAACTGTTTCTGTTTACTGAACATTATGTACTTACCAGACTTTGTATTTATTGGGTTGTCAAAAAAATCATGACATATTTTTCTATGCAAAAATGTATCATGACTTTTCAGATAACCCGTTATGTTGCTTTAACTTGCTGTTTAAACTCTTACAACCATCCTATACAATAAGTACTGTTTTTTTTTTTCTTTTTTGAGAGAGAGATTTTTGCTATAGGGCACGTGCACTCACCAAAGAGATAGAAAATGAAAAATCAATACCCTCCCACCTTGAGGAGTATGGGCATGTGTGCACATGCACCTGGCATGAGTTTTAAGCCACCAGATCTGGGACTTGAACCATGTTGGTTATATGGAAGTCTAGCAACATAACCATTACCCCATCTGCTGGTCCCAATAAGTACTATTTTTAATCCTCATTTTTTAAGTGAGAAAATGGAAACTTTGAGAAGGTAGGAAAGTTACTTTGGTTAATAGTATAGCTGGGATTTGAATTGAGAAAAATTTCAAAACTGCTGGCAAGGTTTAATAAAAGCAGAGCCCTTTCAAACATATTTTATCAGTGCTCTAAACTGCTTAACTTAAAATATTCCATGCAAAGCAAGACTGCAAAACATCCCCATTCTACATTGTATAAGAAAAATTAATTACTCTTATGAAAAATAGAATACATCATTTTTGCTTTCGTTTCATAGCTGGTGCCCCATTTGCTCCATTAGCAAGGAAACAGGGTAAAAGAAATATTTATTGTGTAGCTCGGGGGTCTTTGCCTTCTTCCTTACTTAAAACCAGACTAAACACTTCTGAATGTCTACATTTTAAAATTTCCAACAGTAATGAATAAACTCTACCTGGGGTACTTTAACCAGCCCTCCACATTACTAGCAGACCTAAAATTCTATTGATATAATTAATGATACTAGCTCACTCATGGCCTTTCTGGGCCCATCCTGGATTTTTCCAATATAACCAAAGTCCATGTAAAGCACTAGTTGTTCTGAATATCATCGTTGGAAGACCATCCACAAGGCAATGAACTTGTAAGGCATAGTATCTTAAAGGAGCCTATAAATGAAGTAGGTCAAGGATGAGACACATAAGTGGCTGGGAAAAAAAACTATTTCCACTTAGTTTATACAATTTCAGCTTCCCTGTCTGTACACATTCCATATAAGGAATAGTAACTTTTCAAGCCAGCAGGCCTGGACATATTTCTTGGCCTTTTAATTCTCACAGTTCTAGACATTCCAAGGTAGAGGGTCATTCAAACAGAGTTGTAATTTCTTGTGTATATTTATTTCCAAAGTATCTTATGCATAGTTTCCCAATGAAATCATAGATGGAGACCAGGGGAATTCTAACTGGGTTATTTTTTCAAGCATGCCTAGAAGAGGCAATCAAAAAGAACTGCTCTGGGCTTATCAAGAAGTGCCAGACGAGAGCAGAACCGCCACAGTAGGAGATTTCACCGCTGTGCAGCTCTCTCGAGCTCTAGTGTTTGTCCCAGAAATGATGTAAGAAGAGAAGATATAAGACATTCATGAGATTTAAAGAATAAGCTTTCCTATGGGCACCAGAATGGCATGCGCAACACAAGACAGGTTGGTGGGGCAGTGCCACGTGTTAGAGCCCAGAAACAACGTGCCAAGAGGTTCTCTTGTGAGTCCCACCCACTCAGCAGAATAGCTTTTTTTTTTTTTTAAGATTTTTAGTCATAGGGTGCATGTGCTCCCCAGAGAGAGACAGAGAGAGAAAGTGAGAAATAACACTCCCCCAGAGGGATGGCCGGGCTGCAATTCCTTCTCCTCTATTCTCCTCTCAGGATTTGGGGCACACATGCACGGATTTTCCAGCATGATTCTCAAGCCACCAGGTCTGACACTCAAACCGTGGTCAGCCTTGTGGCAATCTAGCACGTTAACCACTATGCAACCTGCTGGCCCCCAGAAGGGCATCCCTGGGCATACCATTTACTGCCCAGGGTTTTGATTGTCTTGTCTGTGAGATGAGTTGAACACACAATATGGCGGCAAATTATCTTTGGATCTGACAACCCTTAAAATTTAAAATTTGGATCAGCCAAGTGGTATGGTGGTTAAGGCAGCTGGATCCCACATGGCTGACTGCATAGCTCCAGTCCCAGACTTGGCAGCTTGAAAAACCACCACAAGGAACAGCTACATATCTGCCCAAAGTCCTGAGAGAAGAGTGGAGAAGAGATTGTGGTGGGGTCATTGCCCTGGAGGGTAGTTTCTTACTTTCTCTGGCCCTCACTATCTCTCTCCAGTGAGCACATCTCCCTATAGAAAACTAAGAAAAAATTAAAAATAAATTTCAAATCTTGAATATTTATTTTACCATATTCAAAAGTAACTAAATACGGGACCAGCAAGTGGCTTGATTGTTGGTGGCGCTGGACTGCCACATGGCCTACCGCAGTTCAAGTTCTAGACCTGGTAGCTTGCTTTCTCTCTTGCTCTCTATCTCTCTAAATCTGTCCCTCTCTGGTCATATTAAAATGATAAATAAGAGCAAGGCTAATTAAAATAATTTTTTTTTTTTTGGAGAGGTTTTTTCGCTATAGGGCGCGTGCGCTCGCCAGACAGACAGAGAGAGACATAGAGACAGAAAGCGAGAAATCACCCCCCAGGGGGGATGGTCACGCCGCAATCCCTTCTCCTCCATTCTCCTCTCGGGATCTTGGGCACGTACGCACACGTGCCCGGCGTGAGTTTTAAGCCACCGGGTCCGGGACGCGAACCCCAGTCGACTACGTGGGAGTCCAGCGACATAGCCATTACGCTAACTGCTGGTTCCCAAAATAATTTTTTTAAGTAACTAAGTAATATGTTAACTCTTACATCTTTAGGTAAAAATTTGAATCTAATAAAATGAAGACCATTTAAGAGTAGATCCAGGGCTTATCATTACTAACTCCAAAATAATAAGAGCAATAAAATCTAAAGTATTTCTTAAACTTCCTTACAAATACTGAATTGTCCAGGAGAAAAAATAGGCTACTCTGTAGTCATTCAACAAATATTTATTATCTATTCATTCATTCAGCACATTCATTCAGTCTCTTCTTTTATTGAGCAGACACATTTGTAGGCCCCTGGGATACAACGGTAAATGAAAGAGCTGGAACCAGGATATGCTAGGACCTATATTTTCACAGGGGACAAACTCAATAGAGTAACAATAAAATTCTTCTGTAGCTTAAGATAGAAAGATGAAGTTGAAACTAAGGGGATCAGGCGCTTGAGAGTGGAAGCTGGGCATGGGGATAGGTTGCCCTCTCAAATGAAGTGGTCAGAGTAGACTTCATTGAGAAGGTGACTGACATTTAAGCAAAGAGTTCTGGGGGTAATAGAGTGAGCTGTACAACTATCTGGGGAGAGGGCTGGTGCTCAAAAATAGCACATAATAGTAAAAACTATGGCTCTTTGCTCGAAAAATCACAAGACACCGCAGGGATTTACCCAGACAAGAGTCATGACCTGACCATGTTTCTAAATTTAGAAAGTGTATTAAAATCCATGGTTTCCCTGGACAGTTCAAAAAAAAAAAAAGTATGCATGGTCTTTTATGGCACTGGGTGTTGGTTTTCTAGTTGGGAGAATGGAAAGGTGTTACTCTATCTAATGTATTCACCCATTAACCTTAAAGACTAACTCAAATATTTGCTGAATTGATTTCTATCGGCAAAAACGTCATGATGTGTTTTTCTATGCGAATATGTGTCATGACTTTTCTGACGATCCAATATTATGTGCCCACTTCTGTGGCAGAAAATATGCTAGGCATAATTGGGAACGAAAGATACCCAGGGAGAAAGGGTATAAAGCACAGTTTGATCACTTAATCTTAACCATTTTAAGACTTCTCATTTTCAAAACAAAAAGAGAACATCTAATACATTTTAAAGTTGTGATGAGGCTTAAATGAGATAACACATCACATATTGATAATAGTATCAGGCACATATGTTGTAGTCACTTAACAGATACTGCTTATCTCTCACCTGACTCAATGGAAGACATTATTATTCTTTTTAAATTAAACTAAAATGAAGCCAAGAAGAAATGCTGGATTTGCTAGTGGAGAAGTTAAGATCCATCTGTGTCCCTTCGGTAGGACATGATTTAAAAAGACATTCAGAAAGAAGTTCAAAATATGCTTGGAGAATTTGGAGCCTTCATGCAGCCAGAACTTAAAGCCAATCAGAGTGCATTCGGAGTGCAGGATTTTGGACGAAATTCTCAACCAGAAATCCTAGTACACCTCCAAACACACAAGTATTATACCACACCCACTAAAATCTGCATGTGAAAAACAAAGGCAAAATAGACAATGGCTAAAAAAGATCTCTTAAGTTACATTTTTTTTAAATCTTAATTATATCAGAAAGAGACTATAATTTGATATTAGAAAGCTTGGGTTCAGCAACTTCATTTTGTTGTGATTTTGATCAAATTACTTAGCCTGCTGAAGTAAGGTTGCCAGGACCTGACATGTATCAAAAACACTTAGAAATAGTAATAACTATTGTTACTTAATGACTTTGTGTCAAGAACTCCTCTAATAACTTTATTTTGTCTAAAGTCATCTAATATTCAACATCCCTTCAAGGGAAGATCTATTCATCTCCTTGTTTCTCAAATAAAAAAATAACAAAAACAACTGAGGAGCAAAACGTTTAAGTCACTTGCCCACAATCACAGAGCAATAACTCTAGAGCCTACACTCTTAATTGCTAATTTGGCTGATAAATTAATTTTTCACTTTCTCTTTTTTCTTCCTCCTTTCCTTTGCCTCCTCTTCCCTCCTTTTTCCCCTCTTCTTATTTTCCTCTCCTTCATCCTCTCTCTTTTAGTGAAATCTGAGATAGAGGTTGGGGACATGGAAAGTTTGTTACTAGGATGTATGGACGGAAGAGGGTGACCACCAAATCGTGAATTAAGAACATTTCCTGTTTAGATAGCTCATCCTCTTCCTTGGTTCTCCATGCTCTCCTGCATCCCCTTCTCAGCATTTCTCCTAACCTTCCCTATCAACTCTTATCTCTGGAAACTATTACTTACGTCTATCAGTGATACTGTTAAGAGCCAAGGGATTAGACAGATGGAATCTGAGTTGGAGAACCACCTAGTACAGACTGAGGTAGAGAGTAGACCCTAAGTTGTATCATGTGAACCAGGTGCTGCCATTTGATAGGAAGTCAGCCCAGGGTATTGCAGCTGCTGAAAGAAATAGCAGTTACCTTGTGACTTCGAACCCAAAGCCATGGCCAGAGACAGCCTTGAAACTCAGGATCAGGTGTCATATTATTGTTTCAACTATAATGTAGCCTACTTTCTGCATGTGTCTACCTACTCTGCCAACCACCCTATCCACCCACCTCACAATCTTAAGTTCAAAGACTGCAGGGTCCAAGTCAAGAATGCCAGCTGAGACAATGTATAAAAGGGCTGCTCTGCCTAAAAGGACCTGATGGAGCCTGGAGGCAACATGGCTACAATATCCAATTATCTGGGAGTTCATTTAGCAAACAAAATTCCCCTTATTTGATGTACTTTCAGTGTTGCTTATGAGCTATATTCTACTTAGGAGTATGAACTTGCCAATTATTTTCCTTGCATTATGAATCATTTATCTAGTCAATCTAATATTCTTCCCTTATGAATCTTAATACCTCAATTAACTATTATGAGTCATTTGTTATTTGTATACCAGAAAACTGCTTTCCATGTTATTACTTATTGGTCATAATCAATTAAGGAAGTTTTAGACTATGTCTGTCGTATATAAATATGCTGGTAAAGTTCAGCTCCTATGATTTCTGACAATTAAATTGTTCTGTCACTTGGGGACTCTCATTAATCTCAACTTGTCATCCTTGTTTATGCAGGTTATAATGGGCTATGTGTGTAAGTGAAATGAGATGCTAAAAGGCTTTGGCTTTTATGAAAGTAAAATGGTGACTTTGGTACAGTCTAAGGACCTGTATCCTAGACAGTGGCTTACCACTTCTACTAGAGGTCACTGCAATCTTTATGTGGGTTTGCAATTAAGAAACTAGGAAAATATGAACTAACTCCTGTCTCCTAGATTCCTATTATTTGTACGACCAAAGAAGAAAATCTAAGAGAAGAAAATCAAATTGTATTGCTCTCCATTTTACTGGTCACTTTACTGGTCACTTTTCTGGACATACTCTTTTTACAAGTGGTGGGGGGAAGAAGCATCATAGTGATCAGCAAGGTCCTGGGGAAAAATTTAGATGTTAAGTGCCATCGACGAGGATTTGATCAATGGCAGAGATTTAAATGCAGGGAGTTCTTATGAAGGGTACTACAGGATTAGCATTAAGATGTAATTTATTGAGCGTCATTATTTATGATGTGAAATATGCAAACAGTGCATTAATTAAATTCAGGTGTCCCTACCTTTAGCAAAACCTCTAACAATAATTAAATCATACAAAGTGACCCAAGTCAACAGATTAGAAATCTGAACAGAAATCTAAGAGCTTTAATAAAGTCATAAATCACTGTAAAGGAAATGGTAGGTATTATTATTACATTGAGAGCAAGTCTGAAAAGAATGTGCAATAATAGAGCTGATGAAAAACGGATCTGAAATAGATCTGCAAGGAACAAGGGGAGCTCATATACTCAGAAGCTACTAATCAGAAACTGGCTTGAAAAATAGCAATGTGGCAAAAATGAAAAAAAAAAATTAAAGGAATCTAGATTCACCACATTTGACTTCCCAAGAAAATTCAGGTGCTCTCATATTTTTTGAGCTATATCATCCTGTGGTACGTCAAGCTGAAGGGAGTGGGATAAAAGTTGATTAAAGCTTCAGTAACTTTGAGGTTTCTGAGTAATGCAGTATTTTGGGACACACTTCCATAAAGCAAAGAAAATCACCTTTGCACAAGGACTTTCCTCCGATGATTGGGATAGAATCACTACTTAGCCTCAGATGTCCTTTCTCCGGATCCTACGGGTCTAATTTCACTATTATACTCTCTCCTCTAGGCAACGGCTCCAGTGCCTTTCCTGTATAAACACAGTTAACACTGACTGAATGCCTGTTACATGCCAAGCACTGTACTATGTTCTCATCTCTCTGTATAACAACACTAGATATTAAATATTCCTATCCCCATTTATGTAAAAATCAGGAATTGCTATAAAGTACTCAAAGTTAAGGCAAATGTATAAACTCAGTTTTCCTCCCTCTGGGCTCCATCTGAATCACTCCACTGACTTATCTGCTCCTTTGTGCCTGAGTGACCCTCGATTCCCATGCCAAAGCATGTTCTCATTCACCCCCAGTGAATCTAAGGAATGTAACTATGGCCAATTTCTTGATAGCAAGAACTGCATTCTGTTTATTTTTCAAACTGTACCGTGCCTAACACAAAGTAGGTATTGATCCTATTGGAGGAAGACACTGAAAGAGAAAGAAGGAATTGCTGAATTCAGTGATTTAACATAGGAAGCCATGTGATAAAGAAACCTATAGAAAGCCAGTTAAAGAATGGCTGCTTACCCAGCTTTATGGCTGGTTGGCTGTGTATTGTTGAGCACATAATGTAGTTTATCTCAGCCTCCACTTCTCATCTATAAAATAGGGAGTCAGCCCAAGTGACCATTCTGATCTTTTGCAGATCCCATTCTTTGATTTTATCTTCATGTCAAAGGTATTTCTTCCCAGTCCTCCACTGACCATGGTTAGTCTACCTGATACTAAAACCCTTGCATGTGCAAAGCACTTTATGTGTATTACCTTCCTGTGATCCTCATAACTACCCTATCATCCTCCTTTGATGGAGAAAGTGAAATTGAGCAGTTGTATAATCCCAAGGGCATGTAGTCAGAAGGTGGCAGGGAGGCAGATTCTGATCTCTTACGTTTAGAAATTTATACATTATAGTGCTTGAGAACTATTGAAATTCTTAGCTAAATTCTTCCTTAGAAAACACAAAATAAAATCTTGTGACCCTGAAAAATTTCTAATGTGACTTACTCAATCAACAGGGACCTAAGACCTGAGAAAATGAAATGGTCATTGAGATGTGATTTTTGGAATTGCCATGTTCACAGTCACAACTGCGTCTCTAACCCTGGGCAAGCATCTCACAAAAGCATCAGATCATTGCAAACCTGTCAGCACTTGGCAGTCTCTGACATCTCTCCCAAGGCTGGGCCCCCAGAGCACTTTCTGTCTCTACTATTCAGTTATCACTTAATCACACACTCCCTCTTCTAGCCTGTTGCTTCATGTGCCTTAGTCTTGCCTTGCCAACACAAACATAAGTTTAAGGACAGAAACGGAGGTTTAATATTTTCCAGCCTTATAGTATAGTGGACCCATTAAATGACTCTCCCTTTCATTCAACCGAGTCAGCACATTTTTGCCAGAGGATGAATGCATTTACTCTGCCTTAATTCTATCGCCCTGAAAGTATTAGCAATCCTAAAGTTCAACTGTTAACTCACCTGACAATCACCTGGAAGGCTCTATAGTACCATAATCATGCTGTCGAGTTGGGTATTTGGCTGCCAAAAATAACATGATGCTGAACTAAGGAATGTGAGCAGAAATGCTGCCTACCCTGTAGGGAGGGGTCTGATTCCCGTAGAGCTCTTTAAATGATAGTCTCTTATCAACCCAGAGCAACTTTAAAAGCATATCCAAGAGACGCTGAGGATGATAGATTCTCCAAAAATCCAAGGGAGCATGCCAGCTCATTTCCTTCCAGAAATCCCCAGACCTTCTTTCTTCCTATCAAACTCAAGGAAATAAAGATTCATTCTTATTCAACAATACAGATGACATGATTGCCTTACTTCTGATTTAAGAAATCTTGCACAGTGAAAAACACTTTGGAAAATTTAATACTTTAGGACCCCCAAATTTAAAATCCTTCCTCCTAAAAGCAATTTTCAGCTTGTAGGTGAAAAAACGGGGCTTGAGTAAAAGCTCTTGATATCTATCTGGGGACTTGAAGACTTTTCAAAGCAAATGTGGAAAGCTGTCATCTTGGCCCTGGAACTCTCCCATTTGGGCATATACTAGTCTGTAGGGTGGATGCTTACTCTTCCCAAAAGGATGCTGCAATATGACAACAGAGAGTTGACATACTTGAGTTGACATACTTGAGCTGACAAACTTGTTTGGTTTTAACAACTAAATGTAGGAATATCTACAGCATATACAGTGCTAGAAACTGTTTTACCCTCACATCTGCAAACTGAGGTTTACCAGTCTATGGCCCATCATAAAACTCATAAGATCATTTGTATTTTCACTCACAGAAGAAATAGATCTCAACTAAAGCCAGAAAGATAACATTATTACCAGGCATATTCAGCAACAATAATTACTCTGCATCAAAGACATACTATGTGCTAAGTTTCTTTATAGGTTTTTTTTTTTCATTTAATCTTCACAAAAACCATTGAAGTAGAAATTGCCCATTTCATGCATAAGGCTAATAATAACATAGCAAAGTGATAGAACCTGGATTCAAATTCAGATTCTTCCAACTCCAAGTCCAGTTTATAACCAGCGATGTTCTGCATATATATTGGGTCACTGGAAAAGTCATGAGGCATTTTTGCATAGAAAAACACAGAAAAAGACTTCTTGACTTTTTCAATGATCCAGTATTTATCCTTGCGAACAGCTGGACATTCAGGGCTGCTTTTGGAGTTTAATTTGTAGGATTAAAAAAGGTGGAAGAATTAGAGACCATTCCTAATTTGCTGAGGTACCTCTGCTTGGGTTTTGCTGAGCAGATGCACAGAGTTTTTCCAGGTTTACCAGTGAAGGTACAGTACAGCAGTAGAAGACTAGAGCCAAAGAGGAAGGTCGAAGTGCTGACTTTGAACATGTTCTTTGAAATTGTTGTTATTTGAAAAAGCTGTACAGTGTCGGAGCTGAGTAGGAATCCAGCTGTGAACAGCTCTCTAAAAAGTGTTGATAGAATTTGGGCTATTCGACCGTGAAGGGCCTGGAAGTGCTTGAAGAAGTGACAAATGCTAGAGACTTCCCTTAGCCCTCCTCAACAGCTAGTGCTAACAGCAGAAGCTGCAGGGATTCACTGCAGTAAAAGCCACAACCACTAAGCCTTAGATCTCATCCGGACACTTAAGTCACCATGACCGGTCATAAGGGACACAAAGCAAGTGCCCCAGGAACAAAAATGGCCCCAGATAAGAGTTTGGACCACAGTAATTACCTAGTTGTGCTAATTCTTCCTGGTCTCTCCCCAGCTTCTCTAGCTTGGGGTAGTAGGTAGAATTTGAAGATGAGATGGCTTGTCATCTGGGGATAATGTAAAATATGACATCAGCATGATGTAAAGGAATCAGCAGGGCCTTTGGAATCAAAGGTTGAATCCTGATCCTTTGATGTACTAGCTATGCAATCTTAGTGAATTATATAAGCCCTTGGAATCTTCCTTTCTTCATCTTTAAAAAGAATAACAGTAATTTCTCTTTAAAGTTCTGGCAAAAATTAAATTAGATATTTTATAAATTGAGTGACATGGAGGATTTACAAAATTGTTAATTCCCCCACCCCATACATGAATAAAGGAGTAAACATCTCAATGTTTTCTGAAGAAATCTCATGTAGTCAGAAGCCCAGAATTGTGAGGTGAAAAAGTAAGCCATCTGTGGAGACTCTGAAGGATAACATGGGTTGCAAGTGAGGATGTCTCCGGGGAAAGTGAGTAGGTTACATGAGGACATGTGTTAATGTGCTCAGAAATGATATTTCCAGTTAGAATTAATTTGGATTCTTAGAATGATGTGTCTATGGGCCATGTGATGAACACACTGAGCACTTCCAACACCAGCGTCCTCTGAATCAATATTTTACTCCAATTTGAAAATTGTATTCAACATTGTCAAACACAGAAGTCTGTATGTAAATAAAATGTTTGGTTACTATGATCTCCTCTTTACCTATGAAGGAATTATCATTTAAGGTCCAAACCCTATTACCATATGCCATGCCAATGTTTCTGGTGCAAGCGGCTGAAACCCCAATTTAAACTGGCTTAAGCTAAAATTGCTTAAGTTTCAGGTAGCTGAGGAGTCTAGTTTGGCTTCAATTCCAGATTGACATAAACCTCTAATGATCTCGGCAGGGTGCTGCTCTCCAGTAGGAGAGCTTGTTTCTGTTCGCGTTGACTATTTTGAGGATTTGCACAAGTTACTGTGGTACACAGTAGCTTAAGGCTTCCTTCGTCATAAAAATTCAGTCGAAGAGAAGATAGAAACAGCCTCTATCTTTATGGCATGAAAAGAATATTTGGAATCCAGATTAGGGCTGTATGTTTATTGGTAAATTCAACTCTGGTCAGGTGAGTGAGCTGGGAGCGATAGCCTCGTTCTCGGCACGTGATTCCCCGGGAATAAAGTCAGTACCATAGTCGGTACATAGGCTGGGGGAGAAGAGATGGGGTAACTCAAGCAAGTTGGGATTCTGTCATTAAACAGAGTGGATAACTCACAGCAAAAGCAACCTGGGTCCACTAGCATACTTTAGACCCAGAGAACAATGGCCTTACTTTCCTTTACATGTTTACTAACTTCCTTTGTGCTATCTGCTGTTCTGACATGCAACTTTATATTTTAGATTAGCAATTACTACCTTGAGGGCAGAGGCTAGTTTAAAAATTTGCCTCCAGCAACATTATCTTTTATAGTGCTTTGTCTATAAACACGAAAGGAATTTAATAGAAACTAATGAATTTAACATACACGAGCACTGAAAATGAATCATTGAAGTCAAAAGTTGAAATAGTTGACCTGGGGAAGGGATTAAAAGGAAACAATGTTGAAATTATACTGTTTCCGGGGGAGTGGAAGAAAAGGAAATCAGAGGTCCTTCATTCAAAAATCCCTGTCAGAAATTTCCAACTTCCTTAAGGAATTTATTAAAGACATTGAGAGGGTGCTTTGTTCTTATGCACCAAAAACTCACTGAGGAAAACAAAGCTGACCTTTCCCAATCCATCCACTAAGATAAATAACAACAAGAAAATTCTGAAAGGTGAAAAAGGCAGGTAGATTAATTGGACTGGAAAGGATAAAAAGGACGTAAGGGCTCCAAATGAAGGGAAATGGCTTTTCAACAGCTCTCCCTATAATTTGGGTGGGGAAAAAACTTAGGAAAATTCACTCTCAAAATTTTCAAAAAATCTGTCTGCAGGACTATGATCAAATACTGTGTGGAAGAAATCTCAGAGCTACATTAAGACAGAAAAGTTGATTATGTCTCTTAAATTCAATCTACTCTTTTTAAAGTAACCTCCAGGCCTATCAGGCCATAGAGGTACATTGCTTTTATTTTATTAGCAATGGTCAATTTTACCTTTTCAGGATTGCACAGCATACAAGCAAGTATTAACATTCATTATAGCCCCGTTGTTGAAAAAGTCGTTTCAACTGAGAATTCTCTTTTCAGAGAAAAAGCTAAATGTGTCTTTGGGTCGTGGGAATGTTTTACAACATAGAACTGTAGATAGCAAACTAAGGCAAGTGGACCAGATGCAGCTTGACATCTGTTTTTATAACATTTTATTGGCACATGGCCAAGCCCATTTACTTACTATTGTCTAATAGCTGCTTTCTGTGCCCCTAAGGTCAAAGAGTAGTAGTTTCAATAAGAATTGTGTTATTTGCAAAACTTCAGATACCCAGCATTGATAAGAGCCCCTTCCAGAAAGTCTACCAATCCTTGCCACAGAAAAACAAACATCAGGGCACCAGCAGGTGGCATATTGACTAAGGTGTTGGACTCCCACATGGATGACTACTGTTCAAGCCCAGACTTGGTGGCTTGAAAATTCACACCATGTGCATGTGTATTTGCACCCAAAAAAAGAATAAAGAAAGAATTATAGCTTGGCCATACCCCTGGGAAGGATTTCTCACTTTCCATCTCTTTCTCTGTCTCTGGTGAGCACAGGTGCCTTATGGCAAAAACTCAAAATAGAAAAAGAAAAAACAAACATCAAACATCAGTCCACAACAAATAGGGCAGTTTTTCTTCCAGTTCTCAAAGGATCTAGCATGTTAATGGCAAGATAGTGACCTGGTATTTGTTATCATCAGTAATGACTTATGGACTGTAAGTAGGAAAATATAGGAAAGAGAAAGAAAAAGCAGGTTTGATTGCTGGGTAGGAAACTCACCAAGGAACCTAGACAAGGCAAGACAAGGAGGGTAACGGCCTTGTCAGACCTCCAAGAAGAAAGGGACAGGAAGAGGGAAGCAATTAGCAGAAAAACATCCACCGCCTTTGTCTGCCTCAAAGTGTTTCTTCTCCCTGCTCCTGCTGCACATTTGAATGTTTTATTTCTTCAACCCTCCGAGCATTACCAAACAGTTATTATCTGAGCTTCTAACAAACAATTATTCCAGCTCCTAATTTATATTTCAATCATTTTAACTACTGATCTTATGATCACATCCAGGCTCTGATCACATTAGTGTCTATTAACTATGCAGCAACCAATAAAATCTGCATGAGAGACCTATTCTATATATACTCCCTTAGTGCAATTTATTAAAATAATGTAGACTATTAACGTTTAAACTAAATGTAATATATATATTTAATATAAAAATTCTCATTACTGTGATTAATAAAATTTTTAGTGTAAGCTGATATTTAGTTAGAGAAAATGAACAAGTTAAGCCAAGTGAACTATTTCAGTTACATTAATTTAATTAAATATGACTTTTACATTATGTAGGATTACATACATACCACTGATAATTCTAATATACTTAAGGAATCAAGAAGTAGAATCCCACTATCAAAGGTACTATTAAGTCACTAAGTCTTTTTTTTTTAATTTGCCAGAGGGCACATACATTCACCACCTATAGAAAGAGAGAGAAATTCCTCTCCCCACCTCCATGCCACGGTTCCTTTCCTTCATTTCTTCCTCCTTTTGGAATTTTAGGCACACACGTAAATGTGTCTAGCATTCTTCTCCAGCCATTGTGTCCAGGATACAAACTGTGCAGTCAGCCATGTGAGATCCAGGCGCCTTAACCACCACACCACGGGCTGGCCCACAGCAAAGGTCTTTCTAGATTAAGCATACTAACTTTCCTCATGGAATCTCTCTCACTTCTAGATTGGCTTTCAGAAATTACACAAGTTGAAAATTAATGCAATAACACTGCTTGGTTTTCCTCCTTGAAGAAAGTTCACATTCTTTAGGTTGTTTCCTTTTGAATTGCACTAGGGCTGTGTGTGTGTGTGTGCGTGCGTGTGTGGAGAAGAGAAAGTAATGGGAAAGAGAAAGAAAGAGCTCTTATACTAGTTCTTTGCATTGTCTCCATTTATACAGACAATTTTATAACATGCCTTCCGAATGTATGTGCTGGTTAACCTTCACTTTCTTCCTTCTGCGTCTTCTATCTAGAGCTGGGCAGACATAACTGCCCTGACACTTCCTAGCTTTTCTTCCTCTGGCAAACAATATTTCAGCCTCCCTTCTTCATAAGTAAAATGGAAGTGAGTAGGGGTGGGCAGAGTGGGAGGATTAAGTGAGAAGTGTAGAAATAGTCCAGCCTTTAATTGCTATCCCTTACAGAGCACTGGGTTCTTTTGCTACTGCCTCTGAAAATGCTATGATATCCTATTTCTCTTTGAGTATTATCATTTGGCCAGTGTGGCCAAATTATTGTTTTACATTTCACAAGTCCTAACTATGCAGTCATGGTCATGTATTCATCTTGTTGCTCTTTTCCACTCTCATTGTCTTCTGTGCTGGTGGCATTTTACTGACATTTAAATGATCTCATGATCACTCAGGACTAAAAGGTAGAAGAGGAGAGTATATAGGACACTAAGACTGGGGTTCCATGGATCTGTGTTTGAATCCCAGCTTGTTGGCTTAATGGCCTTGGGTAAGTACTCAGTTCTCTAAGTGTTGGCTTCTACCTCTACCACATGGAGATAACCAATAATAATGCTTTCATACAGGGTTATAGTGAATACCAAATGATTCCTGAAGAGAAAGTGCTTAGAGGAGTGTCCAGATGGACAAATAGTTTAATAACAGTGCTATCAATTAAAGAAGGTGGTGACTCCTACAGCAAAAGCACTGCTATTGTTGGGGCTGGCTCGTGTGTTGGTGTTGAGGTTAGTACGTGGGACAACACAGAAACATGGAGTAGAGTATTAAGCACTGTGAAGATTCAATTCCCTAGAAGGACAAAAAGGGGCTTTTTAAAATAGTGTTCTGCTTCCCACACTGAGCCAAAGAATGAATGCTGAAAAACTCCAACTTCTACATCCATCTTTTGACATTCACTTACTCAAAGAGAAAGGATCTCCTAGACCAAGAAGTCATACTGAGGAAAGTCACTATTGCCCCCTCCATACTCTCTGTTGATTTGTTCTTAAAAGTTCTGCTTGGGAATGACTGAAGTTGTGAGTATAGCAAGAAATATAATCACTTTCAGAGGGCGAGATCAAAGCCAATAAAGAGGAAAAAAAAAACAAAATCTGCCTCTAAAATCTCTCACTCTCTGAAATGCACCAGGAAACCTGATGTTTGTTAATCTATTGCATTGTTGAAAAATTCATGATGTATTCTTCTATGTTTTTCTGTGCAAAAATGCTCATGGCTTTTCCGATGATCCAACAGTTAATACCCCAAAGAAGGTACTTCTGCCTCTGCTACTAAGAATGGACAAGGATGTGCTGAAAACAAAATGCTGACTTTGGGGTCTAAGATCAGTATTAATTATTGTAATTCTTAAACCAGGAAGAGAACCAGAACCCAGCCTGAATTATCACCCAATCTCCTTAATAAATGTGGACAGGGAAATCTCAGGAAAGGTGCTGGCTAATAAGCTGGAACAGATATTCCCACACCAAATCCATCCCAATCAGGTGGACTTATTGGGAAAGGACAGTCAGGCAATAATGGGAAGCAATTATTAAATGCAGTGCAGTGAACTTCTGGAAACAGGGAAGAGCTCATGGCTGCCATTTCACATCCTTCTCTGAAGGGTCTTTGATCACCTAGCCACTCCGACACTCCCCTTCATTCAGCAATAATTTGGACTGAAGGCAGCATTGTTCAGGGGGAGCTCTGGGGACTAACGAGTTCTCCCCTCCCCTTTCTGTTACAAACTAGTTAATAGGACTTGTGTCATCACCTTTGTCAATTTACCCTGCCCCATGACCCTTATTTTATTTCAAAGTTATGTTAGAGACCTCCAGAAAAGGATTACTTCTGTCAATAAAGTCACTGATTCTAAGAATCTGTCTTCTCTTTGCAACTCCATTACAAGGGGCTATTTAGAGGTCCATAGCACTAGCTCTGGAGTCAAACTCTCTGATTTGAATTCTGAACCCAACACACATTGGCTGAGCAATATCACCCAAATTTCCTGTGTTTAGGGTCCCCAGCTGCAACATAGGGATGATGCAGTATCAAGTCAAATGAATCACATGAGAGTCACAGATCAAATGAGTTCACACAGTTACTGGCAAGTTAATTAAGTTAGTGCCCAATACATAATGAGTAGTCATTGAAGGTTAGCCATCTTTGTCATCATCAAGAACAGCATTGTTATCATTTGTCCCGGAGTTATCCTTTGGGTCAGAGACTTTCCAACTTCATGAAAGCCAACTCAGGCAGCTTTATTTGTGAAACAAGGAAATAAAGGTTTACTTCTCTTAAAAGTCAAAAAAAAAAAGAAAAGAAAAGAAAAGAAATCACTCTCTTTTCAATTTTATTACCTGAATTCCTTATTTCTGAATAAGTCTTGGGCAAAACTCAGCTATTTGTGATTTTTTTTTAATTTATGTTTACTTGTTCCATCTTGCCCTTCCAAATCTGTTCAAATTCTCTTTCTCCTTTTTCTAGGATATTCTTAGTTTATATACTGACAATGTTTTATTGCAAAGCCTTCAGTTTTATTCATTTTCATCCAATTATTTGTAATTTTTCTTCTCACATTGTCTTGACTATTTTCTGCATAGCTATGCCTGTGTCTCTGCTATTTAACTTCCAGTTAACATACTGGTTCCTTTGCATTTACTCTTCCTCCTGTCAATATTTCCTTTAAATCCATTGTCACTATATGTATTGAAATTTCAGGTTGTACATCTTGCCTCATATTTCTATAAATTGCCCCTAACTCTAAGTTACATACTTTTATTAAGTTTAATATACCTGTATTTTTTTCCACTGATTTCATGACAGGAAGGAATTGCTGATGGCATTTTTAGTGATGTGTTTTATATACTTCCGCTTTTCTCTTTTCTTTTCCTAAAGAAAAATAAAATCATGTTTTCTTTTATCCCCCAAATATTAATTGATTTTTATAAAAGTGAGCTATAATATAAAATATAGCATGTGTTGGAAATAATAACTATAATAGCACTTTGCAGAATAACAAGGTGTTTAATGGTTTTCCCACCGTTTTTCAATGAACTGTACTGAGTCTATGATAAGTTCATAAAGGTGGATGGCATTTAAGTTAGGTCTGGGAGCATCAAGAGAAGACAACATACACATTTAAGACAGAGACTTCATTGGGACCAGCAGTTAGGTTAATGGCTATGTTGCTGGACTCCCACATAGTTGACTGCAGTTCATGTCCTGGACCCGGTGGCTTAAAACTCAAGCAGGGCGCGTGTGCATGCTCGCCCAAGAGGAGAATGGAGGAGAAAGAATTGCGGCATGGCCATCCCCCCTGGGGGGTGATTTCTCACTTTCTACCTCTCTGTCTCTCTCTGTCTGTCTGGCGAGCACACTTACCCTACAGTAAAAGCCTCTCTCAAAAAAAAAAAAAAAAAAGACAGAGGCTTTATGAACATAGGTATGAAGTCAAGAAAGTTAACGATGCCTTCGCAAGTCAGAGCCAGGTATGCAGAAGTTACAAAATGAAGACTCATTTAGATGAGTCTGTCTTTTTAACTATAAATATTAATGTGTGCAATGTGACATTTCAATACCTACATGTAGTGAGTGGTTGTATGTACTTATAGAAAGAGGTAATATATGTACAGATAGCAACTCAAATTTATATACAGGCATTTCATATCTTTTAGACTGAGAGAAGACTGCAAAAGGACTTGGGATCTGTGCACTGAATTTTGACAACACCCTAGTATTTGAATCAGCAGAGAGTCATATTCACAGTAGTTGTGCAGGGATTGATATGGATTAGCAAGGAAGAAGACTAAAGGAAGAGAAGAGATTCTTTAGGAAGCTTCTGAGATGGATTAGACAAGAAATAATAAAGATTTAAATGAGGGCAGTGTCAGGTGGAACCGTTCTTAGGAATGAAGTCTAAAAGACGTGGCGACGTGGCAATTGACTGGATGGGGAAGTTAGAGTTTAAAATGCTCAAGACAGTTCTGAATGATGAAAATATGGATGCTAGTGGAGCCAGAAAGACACTTTATGCTTTTTAGTTCCAAACCCACCTTTCTATACTCAGCTTTGGGATGCAAACCCTTCTCCTTTGCTTGTTTGCTTCCAATAGTGTTAAAACAGTGGGAGTGACAGAAATAGACAGAAAACAAGAAGAGACAGATGGGATATGCTTCTTTGGAATCACTCACTGTTCTGATCGGCGTCCCTCCTCTGCTTTGAGAGTAGCAATTATTTCCAGTTTCTTGTTATTTTACACACTCCTAAAACCAGTCTCATGTTACACTGCCTTCACAATACCAGACAGGAGACTCTTTCCAAAGATTTGAGTTCCAGCTCTGTAAGGATTCTTCTCCATTTCCAGCTTCTAATAACCACAGCTTCTTCCTCTTTAACACCAGCCCCAGGGTTACTATCTCCTTGTCCCTCATTTCCATTTTAATGCCCCAATATCCATTTAACCAATTGCTATATTAAATTATTTTTGCTAATAAAATAAATGTAGCTTCTCCTTGCTGGACTCTAAAAGCAAGAATGAGGGGAATGAGTTCTAATTTAGATATACGAGAAGACTTCAGAAGTTTATGGAAAATACGATTAAATACTAGTTTATTATTTTGCAAAAAAAATTTGTTTAATCCATGCATATTTTTTTCATAGTACACATTTTCTGTGAACTTTTTGGAGTACCTTTGTATTTTTGTATTGACTCAGGGGTGTCACTGAAATTTCGAGATGGGGCTGTCTAGGAAGAAGTTAGAAACTCAAGACAGGAATTTCATAAGGACACATAAATTTGGAAGTCATAGAAGAGAAAGGAGAATGGAGGTAATGTCCAGGAAGGTCAAGAAGGAATCCAGGGCCAATCACAGAAGGAGGGTGAGAGAAGGAAGCGATTAAACAGTGAGATGGTGAGCAAACATGGCAAGTACCTAAGACTGAGAAAGAACCAATCAAGAGATCTGATGATAGCTAAAAGACTGGCGCCTCTGAAAATAAGTTTAATTGGTTAGAGAGTGAATAAAAAAAGTTACTGCATTTATATATGGAGTATAAAAGTCAAAGACTAAATACCTTAGACTTTTAAGATAGTTCAAGAAATTGGGTGGTAAACAGATAACAAAAATAATTTAGAAAGAATACAATAGACCAATTAGAAAAAGAGGGATCGATTTCAACAATGAACACAAAGCAAAAGAAGAAAAAGGTATCTGTCTCAATAATAAAGGTATTCTTCTTTTTGGAGAGGTTTTCGCTATAGGGCACGTGAGCTCACCAGAAGGACAGAGAGAGACAGAGAGTGAGAAATCACCCCCCAGGGGGGATGGCCATGCCGCCACCCTTTCTCCTCCATTCTCCTCTTGGGATTTTGGGCACGCGCACACACACACCGACATGAGTTTAAGCCACCAGGTCCGGGACTCAAACTGCGGTCGGCTACATGGGAGTTCAGCAACATAGCCATTACACTAACTGCTGGTCCCAATAATCAAGGTATTCTTAAAATCAAATCTGTGTTCTGAATGTACTGTAATTTTCTGAGGTTGACAAACTGTGTGACCTGTGCCTAGTCATTTCCTCTGCCAAGCCAAAGACCATGAGAGGCTCTGAACCACATTAACAAAATGCATCAAGACCTAAAAGATGCCACCAAAGACCTCTCTGAAAAAGATAGGGTCACCAGAAATAAGCCCAGTTTGAGTATTTACTAAATTTAAAACAAGTTATGTAAATAACTCAATCTCAGGAATTTAACTATAAGAGATTTTCTCCTACCAAAATCAAATGGACTCAAATACCATAAAATGATTAGGATTGACTTTTTAGTAGATAAGACATGGTTTTGTTTCTTTGATGAAAGAGCTCTGTGTTGTCTGAAACAATAGAGAAATTAGCTTGGTCTAACTTGCTATTTGAGCCTGAATTTTGAAAAGCCCTGTCTCTTAATTCTACTTCGAGTTTAAAATATGGTACACCTGGACAATCTGGTTCTCTCCAGGGAATGTACTAACTCTGGAATTTTTTTATGCATCTGAAGTCCACCATATGGAACAACTGTGTCATTAAAATGAACATTAAAAAGATTTGTTTACTCAGCTAGATTTAGACAGATAATAATACTTGGCACTTATATAGTGCTTTCACCTGTCCATTTCCAAATAAGCAATTTGTAAACATATTGTTGCAAACCCTTTATAAGCCAAAGGTTTATTAGCTTTTCTCTCTTACATTCCATGTAGTACGTCTATACCAAGATAAGAGATAATCCAAAATCAAAACAAAAAACAAAGCAGCCTAAGAATATTAAATACATATGATTGTGAATAGTAACTACAACTCGTCCACCTCTTATAGGGAGAAAAAGACATTGTACATATGGCAAGTGTTTTGTTTTTCAAAATCTATTCTTGAATTCATAAAAACAGAAATTGTATGATAATATCATTATGTAAATTAACTGTGAATAAAACTGGCCAAACCTCATAACCTCTTTCATTTTAGTAAATCAGTGTTTGAACAATAAGAATTAATAGGATTTCTATGCAATTTTGCTCTATTTACATATCTAGCTCTTTGTATCTATTTCTCAGCAGGCCAGAACTTGAAGATAAACAGGGGTGGTTAATTGCCTTCCAATGCACTAACATTTCTCATAAGTGAATATATGCATTTAACTTATTTATATCTACTTTCCACTCCAACCTCAATCTGTTGGATCATACAATGCCTACCTTCCCTTTACTTGCCATCTTTATTCTGTGATTTCTTTTTTTTTCTTTTTTTTTGGAGAGGTGTTTTTGTTTTGTTTTGTTTTTTTGTTTTTTGTTTTTGCTATCAGGCACATGCACTCGCCAGACAGAGACAGAGCGACAGAAAGCAAGAAATCACCCCCCAGGGAGGATAGTCACACCGCAATCCCTTCTCCTCCATTCTCCTCTTGGGATCTTGGGCAAGCACGCACACGTACCCAGTGTGAGTTTTAAGCCACTGGGTCCAGGACTCAAACCACGGTCAACTACATGGGAGTCCAGCAACATAGCCATTATGCTAACTGATGGTCCCTGTGATTTCTTTACTTGCATTGCATAAGAGATTTTTAAGGAATGAGTATTACATACCTAAGAATAAAAACTGAGCTTCAGACTGTTTCCATTTAATCAATGTAGATTTTGAAGCATATATATAGATTAAAATATATCCTACATATATATATAAATCAGTTCACATAAGTTTGTCAAATGGGGTAGGACAAAACCCACAGCATAAAACTCAGCTACTGGGAAGTGCTAAATGGACCAAGTAGAAGCTTATATTTAGGAAGCTATTCCATAAGATATGAATGAACAAAATCAAGCAGCCAATTGCAGACTACATCAGGTAAGAAGGCAAAAAATTTCTGTCTATATAGCCCAGATAATATTTTAATATATTTAATTTTTGTATTAACCATTCCCAGATTATCAAAATTCAAATGATCAATTTTTTTAATTTCCCAAAGCGACGTGCACTCACCAGAGAGAGACAGAGAGATAGGGGTAGCACCTATCAACAGGGCATGGTCATTCTGCAATCCCTTCTCCTCCATCTCTCAATTCTATTGTGATTTGAAGCAATGTGATGCACTCATGCCCAGCATGTTTTCCAAGCCACCAGGGCTGGGATTCAAACTGTGGTCAGTCAGCTAGTGGGAACCAGCTTCCTTAACTAGTAGGCTACAGGGCTGGCCCTTCATAGTATCCATTTTTAAAGAGATTTCTTATCAACATCATTTCCATGTAGTCTAGTAAACAGGTTGAAAACTCAAATACTTATAGGGACTAGATCAGAAGTCCTTAACCATTTTGGTACCAAGAACTGCTTTTGTAGAAGACAATTTTTCCATGGATGGGGCAGAAAATATGGTTTCAGGATGACTTGAGTATATTTATCATGCACTTTATTTCTATTGGGTTGCCTGAAAAGTTATGACATATTTTCCATGCTTTTCTATGCAAAAATATGTCATGACTTTTCCAATGACTCAATATGATTATTACGTGGTAACATATAATGAAATAATTATACAACTCACCATACAGCAGTATTTATAGCCACTCCCCAGCACTAGCATCACTGCCTCAGCTCCACCTCAGATCATCAGATAACAAATTGTCGTAAGGAGTACACAGTTCACAAAAGAGTTTGCACTCGTTTGAGAATTGAATGCTGCCACTGATCTTACAGGAGGTGGAACTCAGGCAGTAATACGAGCAATGCAGAATGACTGTAAATACAGATGAAGCTTCACTCACCCACCGCTCACCTCTTGCTGTGTGGCCCACTTCCAAATAGGACATGGACCATTAGTAGACTGTGGCTGGAGGGTTGGGGACCCCTGGACTAGATAGTTAACATTAATGAATGAAGTATGTAGGTGTACAATAACAGGAAGGGGTGTGTAATAACAATAGTTTACTTTGGTTGATAGCTTACTAGAGATTATTTTTATATCACATAAACAAACATGCTTAAATACATATCAATAATTTTATGTGTAAATATGTGGTAATTAAATGCATGCATACACAGGTACATACATATATGTCCTTAATTTTTTACATAAATATGGTGAACTATGCTCAATTGGAAAACATGCATGCACCCTTTGAAGGAAATAGGATGGGTGAGGAATAAGAAAAAAATATTCTCATTTTAAATCATTTTAGTTTTTGGAGAGATTTATTGCTATAGGGCGTGTGCGCTCACCAGAAAGACAGAGACAGAAAGCGAGAAATCACCCCCCAGGGGAGATGACCATGCCACAATCTCTTCTCCTCCATTCTCCTCGCAGGATCTTGGGCATGCACGCACACGTGCCCAGTGTGAGTTTAAGCCACTGGGTCTGGGACTTGAACCATGGTTGACTACTTTGGAGTCAGTGGCATAGCCTTTATACCAACTGCTGGTTCCTAAATAATTTTTAAGAGGGTCTTTTTTTAAAGAATTATTCTATTTAACTTTATTTATTTATTTATTTATTTATTTATTTATTTATTTTAATTTGACCAGAGAGAGAGTAAGAAAGCAAGCTGCCAGACCCGGGACTCAAACCATAATCGGCCATGTGGGAGTCCAGTGCTCTTAAACACTATGCCACCTGCCAGCCTCAAATTTTGTTTTTTTTTTTAAACATAAAAATAGTCTTACCTATTTTTGAACCATCCACATGTAGATCCCCCCATGTTCACGTGGGAATGTTTCAAGAACCTCAGTGGATGCCTGAAACTATGGATAGTACTTAGCCCTATATATAACTTTGTTCTAAAGATGCATACCTTTAACAAAGTCTTATTTATATGTTAGGCACAATAAGAGATTAATAACTAATGATAAAATAGAATAATTATAATATTTACTGTAATAAAACTTATATGAATGTGATCTCTCTTTCTCTCTCAAAATTTCAGAGTGTTAGCCATGGATAATTAAAACTTCAGAAAGTAAAACTGCACATAAGGAGAGACTACTATAATTTAACTATGTGTTCAGAAAAGATTAATTTAAATTATATAAACATCTGCTAGGGATGCAAAGACCTAGAAAGAGCATCACTTTTATCACTAAGATGACAAAAAAAAGCCAGACAACTTCAAATTCATAACTTTTCTTGAAGTCAATTTAAAAGTATCGCCAGAGAACTGCATAGTCTGAAATACAGAAAGAAACAGGTGGTAAGAATGGGAGTGATAGGATGTGGGCAAACTTGTACCTGAGGCAAGAAAGAATCAGTTGAAGTTATTAACATATTTGAGGAGAATGTGTGTAGGCTGGCAAGAGAGTGTGGAGCACTTGGGGCCTAGCAGAAGCAAGAGCGTGCCTATTTTCAGGCATAAGACAGCTTACTTCAGTCTCTAGTTTTATACACATGATGTCGAGTTTTCAATAAATAAATAAATGGCTGGTGAAAAAAGCAATAGAGAACAATGGTCAAGAGATAATATATCAATAAAATGGTACTCAGATACAATAAAGATGTTGATTAATATAAGCAGTCATTTAAACAGTCATCGTTTGAAAGTCTTTATTGGAAAGGTAGACCACATGAAAGAGCAGATGGGTAATTTTGACAAAGAAACAAACTATATTAAAAAATCAACTGGAAATGCTACAAGTGATAATAGTAACAGAAATGAAAAATGCTTTCAACAGATTTCAAGTAGTTTTGACACAGCTGAAGACACATCAGAGACCTTGAAAATAAGTCAAGAGAAGTTATATAAACCTAAAAACAAAACAAAAAAAAAAGGAAATAAGTTAAGAAAAAGAAGACATGAGACAATGTAAAACAGCGTAACTAATGTGTAACTGGAATCTCCGAAGAGTGAAAGACAGTGCTTTTTATATGACATTGGTGGAAAAGCAAGAATATTCCTTTCTGAACAGCAATGTTCAATATCATACTGGAGGATGTACTCTATGTGGTAAGACAAGAAAAAGAAATAAAACCCATACAGATTGATATGAAAGAAATAAGACCCTATTCACATACAGCATGCTTCCATATGTGGCAAATGCCTAATAATCTCTTAAAAACTCCTAGAAATAATAAATTTAGCAAAGGTGCAAGGTACAAGGTCAATATATGAAAATAAATTTTATCTCTGTAGCCTAGCAATGAACTATTGAAATTTAAATTTTCAAAAAGTAACTACTGATATTAAAATAGAACCCCAAATTCAAATTTTTAGTATAAATCTTTAAAAAGTTCACAATTCTTATGCTGAAATCTACAAAACATTGACGAAAAGAAACCAGACATAAATAAGTAAAAAAGATACATGAAGTTAATGGAATGGAAAACTCAACCTTGTTAAGGCATCAATTTTCCCCAAACTAATTTATAGCTCCAATGTTTTGCTGTTTTTACTCATAAGTTTCTCATACAACACCAAAGTGTGGACCAATTTGCCACTCCACAACAGTAATAATCTGGAAAAGCATCTATGAACATTTGCAGTCTTTAGATTTACTGCTTTTTAGCATAATTGTAGCTTCTCAAGTTGGTATTCACTTAATTTTTAATAGACTTTATTCATAGAATTAGCAGGTAAGAGTGCCCTATCTGCTCTAACCACTATGACTTCCACAGGTCCTGACCTTCTCTCACTATTTTGTTTTCTGAGGAATTGTCTTCAGCAGTTGTTAGAAAGTTTATGTCCCAAATATGTTTACATTATTCTGCTTTGAAAGGGCAAATGAAGAGTAACATATAAATGCCAAATTCCAGAATTATCAGAACTTGTATATTACCAAAGAACTCACTGTGAAGGAAAAAGCACAACTAAGAATAAGGAACATGTTTATAAACAGAACATCTAAGTATATTAACAGCAGAAAGCTGAACTAATTTGTGAGAAACATTTTGTGTTTTATTAAATTGAAAAACACTAAGTCTCAGGGGGACACACTCACTTTCCCAAAATTCTAAGCATACCACCCCCCTGTGATACACAAAGAAATAGTCTTGTAGCTGGTAATCCCAAGGGGAAGAGCACCAGCACATTGGACCTATGCTGTTAATTCTGTCTCCTTCCCTGAAGCCATCTTTTGATGTGTTTGTAGCACTAAGAGTAATGAGTGGATAATGCCAAAGTACTGAATTTCACAGTTCTTTCCTGTGCATAAAAATGTTCTACCTTCTGAATTTTTGTGAAGAACTCAAAATTTTGTTGCATGGAAAATGGAATTCTGCTAATCTTGGTATGTATACAAGACTCCTTTTTTCTTCCCTCAGTTTTTCTCTGAAATCTTCATATAAGATCGATGATGTACCCAGGCATATCTCCATGTTTACCCTATAGCATTACATGACACCCAGTCCCCCCCCACCCCATTTTGGAGCATTTGGATCATCCTGAAAAGCAATGAAATGTACCATATTTTAGTGGCAGCTTCCTAGTACCATGTTCAACCATTTAACAAATTTACCCTAGTAAATCATGATTAAATATTTTAAATTAACAAACAAATATTTTTTGAGAGGTTTTTGCTATAGGGCATCTGCGCTCGCCAGACAGACAGAGACAGAGAGACAGAAAGCGAGAAATCACCCCCCAGGGGGGATGGCCACGTCACAATCGCTTTTCCTCCATTCTCCTCTTGTAATCTTGGGCACGCACGCACATGCACCCGGTGTGAGTTTTAAGCCACCGGGTCCAGGACGCGAACCACAGTTGACTATGTGGGAGTCCAGTGACATAGCCATTAGGCTAACTGCTGACCCCAACAAACAAATTTTTTGTGCAATGTCATAGAGGTACTTAACTTTCAATGTGAGAGAGGAATATAAAAGTAACCAAAAAAAGACCCATACACTGCTTGAAGAGAACATTATAAATATACTTTTAATGGAACTCATAAGGAAGGAAGATTTTTTTGTTGTTTTTGGGGTCCATGTGTTTTTATGCCAGAGGGGATGTAGACACATGAGAGAGAGAGAGAGAGAGAGAGCTCCCCCTAATAGGCCAATCATATTGTAATCCCTTATCCTTCAGTTCTTCATCCTGTCAAGATCTTGGGCATGCACATGTATGCCCAGCATGTGTGTTAAACTCAGAGGGCAGGGACTTCCAGTGCTGTCAAACATGTAGGATCCAGCTTCTCCTGCCCAGAATTTAAATCCTATGCTATAGAATTAGCCTAAAAAGGGAGACATTTGACATATAAAATCAAAAATAAAAAAGATTTGTATATAAAATATATAAATATGCATATAGCCATTATGACAACTTTGTAAGTGACTTTATATTAGATATTCATCGGCCTGAAACCAGGACCCACTACTGTAAAGGATCAAGGCAGGAACACCAATAAGATTCTACGTTGATGGGTCATCTATGAATTAATAGATGAGACGTAACTAAAAACAATAAACAGGATATATTTTTCTTTCTTGATGACAATGTTGTAAAATTGTCCTCATTATTAATCACAAAAATACATTTACTTTTGTTCTCTCATCTTACGGTTTTCTTTCAATAATTCAAGCTTTGCTCAAAGCTGGTGGGCGCTGTGTCAGATTTCCCTCCAAGCATGGTGCCTGGTCTGATTATATCTGACTTCTTGCTCTAGCTAAAGTTGTGGTTACTGCAGACAAAGGCAGGCTAGTGGTGGGGATGGGGTGGGGGGTGACATGGGAAGCTCTTGTCTGGTTTTCCTACATCACATCCCAACAACTGAAGGCAATTACTTTGTTGCTACCCTTGCCCTCTTGCTTCTACCCTTCTGGTTTGGGAAAACACCACTTAGCTATGCCCTGAACACATCATGAACTACTCACAGACCTCCATCCAGCGGACTCCCCTCCCAGTGTTCAGAACTGTTCATACAAGGACCTGCCCATGTGCCCCTGCTTTCTGTCTGGCATCCCTCAAAAGTGATCTGAGCCTTTTCCTTTCAAGCCTTCTTCCTATGAGACAAAGATCAAATCATTCCTCTTTGTTATAAATTCAGTGCTGTGCCTTTCCTCCTATTTGTGAACTCTGACCACTGTGTCTTCTGTCTTCAAACTCCTAACAAGCTCTAGCTCACCTTTGCCTGCAAACAAATCAAGACCATCAGAGACTTTACCCAACACTATCTATTATGAGCATACTCAAAACAAAATAAAACTAGCAATACATTTCCAAGTTCAAACAAGATGCAGATGTACTTCTCCCTATTTTCCCCACTGGGTATAGCTAAAACCCTTGGGTTTTATATTTAAAACATACAAAGATTCTAAAAGGTGGAGATAAGTCAAACTGGCTAAGGAACTTTGCACTCAAGCACAGACGTGGCAGTGTGTTCCCGAATTTTCTTTTGTTTTCTCTATATCCCAGACTGGGTACTTGAGAAGCCTATAATATGGTACAGCTATTTTGAAAAGTTCTGACAGTTTCTTATAACACTATACAAATGCTTACCCTATGACACATCAATTTTACTTCTAGATAATATTTATGTCATAGAAATGAAAGCCTATGTTCACAAAGGACTTCTAAAATAGCATTCACATTCATGGTAGTTTTATTCTTAAGACAAAAACAAAACTGTCTACATGTACATCAATAGAAGAATGGGTAAACAAATTGATATGTTCATACAGTGGGTTCAATTTTTTTTTTTTTGAGAGGTTTTTGCTATAGGGCACGTGCGCTCGCCAGACAAAGACAGAGAGACAGAAAGCGAGAAATCACCCCCCCAGGGAGGATGGCCATGCCGCAATCCTTTCTCCTTCATTCTCCTCTTGGGATCTTGGGCACGCATGCACATGTGCCCTGCGTGCGTTTTAAGCCACCGAGTCCAGGATGCGAGCCGCAGTCCACTACATGGGAGTCCAGAGACATAGCCATTACGCTAACTGCTGGTCCCCCCCAGGTGGGTTCAATTTTTATTTTACTCAATAAAAATACAATATATGCAATGATCTCAAAGATGTTAAGCTGAGTGAAAGAAGTCAGACACAAGAATAGAACACACTAGGATTCTATATATATGAAATTCCAAAACAGAAAAAAATTCTATAATAAAAAAAATCAGAATAGTTATTATCCATAGGGAATGGGACAGGGATACTCTGGAAATGGGTAAGATGAAGTTTTATGGTATGATGGAAATATTTTATAATTCGATGGGAGATTATGTTAACAAATGTATGTATTCCTTAAATTTCAGCAATTGGAATATTAATTGTTCATTTTATTGCATATAAATTTTATATCAGAAGTAAAGAAATGTAAATAAATATTGAACTCTACTTAATGGTATTCATGTTAAAATATTTAGGGGGAAGTATAGTAATGTCTTAAGTGAAGTAATTTACTTCAAAATGTAACAGAAATGTGCTCAACAATTAGATAAATAGATACATGACAAGCAAGTGTTGTAAAATGATAAAGGTAAAATCTAGGTGGTGAATATATAGGTTTCACTATAAACTCCTTTGCTTTATTTTTTAACTGTTTCATATTAAAATATTAATACTGGTGGGTAGAAATGGCTTTCTTCCTTTTTTTTTTTGTTTTTGGAGAGGTTTTTACTATAGGGCATGTGCGCTTGCCAGAGAGACAGAGAGAGACAGAAAGCAAGAAATCACCCCCTGGGGGGGGGATGTCCATGCTGCAATCCCTTCTCCTCCATTCTCCTCTCGGGTTCTTGGGAATGCACACACACACGCACCGTGCTACGTCACCATGTCCGGGACTCGAACTGTGGTCGACTACATGGGAGTCCAGCAACATAGCCATTATGCTAACTGCTGGTCCTTCTCTCTCAAAATCTTATTCTGTTGAAATATTCTTTATTCTGTTATTTCTTTTTTAGCCAATACCACATTTTCTTACTTATTTCAGGTTTAAATTAAGTTCTCCTTCAAAATTATCTTGACTATTTTTTGGCTCTTCATTTTTACTATAAATTTTAAAATCAGTTTGTCAATTTTCACAATGTTTACTTTGAGATTTTGATTGGGATTGAATTGAACGTGTGGATCAATTTAGGAAGAATTAGCATCTTTACAACATTGGACCTTCCATCCATGAACATACTGTTGCTCCATTTATATGCATCTCTTTAATTTTTCTGAATAATGTTCTGAAATCTTCAATGTAGAAGTCTTGAATCTCTTCTTGAAATGTATATTTTAGATATAATAAAATAGTTTATATTATATATGATAAATATATCAATTAAATAAAAACATAATAACTATAAATAAATATATAAATTTTATTGTATATAATATGTAAATAAAATGAACATTTATTATATAATAGATAATATTTATATTGTTACATAGTTTCATATAATTGTTATAAATAATAAAATATTATATATTTTCTATATATAATAAAAATGTATTTATTTCTTCCTTCCATGAGAAAAAGAGAGACAGACAGCACCCTCCACAGGGTCTCGATGCCATGATCCACCCCACTCTCAGCCAGCCCCAGATCACAGGCACGCACGTGCACAGTGTGCTCAGGAAAGTCTCTGCACAGGATAAGTTTCCTGTGAGGGCCAGCCTCACATTGCTGCATTTTGTTTCTGGGCCACCATCTATCTTTTTGATATGTTTTCTCCTAAGTATTTGGAAGTTTTTCATCCTATTAACATGTTACTTATTTTGTTGTTTAATTGATAGCAGTGTATAAAAATATAATGAAGACACCAAGACCCTTGGAGAAATTCCTAATTCTAGGACTGCACCAAGAAATATGTAAGACGAGCCCCAGAGCATCTTATAGTACCAGAAAGTAAGGAAATGTCAAAAATAACAAACCAAAAAACCACATTGACAATTATAAGCCAAAGGGACCCAGGAGTCCAGCAGCCAACTGAAGCAGTTCCCAATAGTAAAAGTTGGAAAAAATTAAGCAACAAAATAAAATAAAGTAATATGTATTGGGACCAGTAGATGGAGTCATGGTTATGTCACTGGTCTCCCATGTAGTCGACCGTGGTTCAAGTCCTAGACCTAGTGGCTTAAAACTCATGCCAGGCATATGTGTATGCAGGCCCAAAATCCCAAGAGGAGAATGGAGGAGAAGGGACTGTGGCATGGCCATCTCCCTGGGGTGGGGGTGATTTTTTTGCCTTTTTTTCTCTCTGGTTAGCACACATGCCTATAGCAAAAATCTCTTTAAAAAATGTAATATGTATTGAATTAAAGCCTAAGATAAAATGTAAATATTCATGAATCTATAGTGATATCAATAAGTGATTGGATAGGGACCAGCAGTTAGCATAATGGCTATGTGGCTGGATGCCCACATAGTCGACCGCGGTTCAAGTTCCGGACCCGGTGGCTTAAACTCACGCAGGGCGCATGTGAGTGCATGCCCAAGATCCCAAGAGGAGAATGGAGGAGAAGGGATTGCGGCGTGGCCATCCCCCCAGGGGATGATTTCTTGTTTTCTGTCTCTCTGATCTCTCTCTGTCTTTCTGGCAAGTGCACGCGCTCTATGGCAAAAACCTCTTAAAAAAAAATAAGTTATTGGATAAATAAGTAGAGGGTAAGAGACAAATCTCTCAAGCAAAAAAATTAAAAATAATTTATGTAGATAGATACCCAACCCTCAACAAGAAAAAACATAAAGCCCCACTCCTTCAGGACAGGTTGCTAGTGGTTTCTTCCATTCAGAGTTTAGTATATAGTCGGAGGCCGGTGGGGGGGGGGGAGACAGGGAATGGAGTGAATAGGAAAACTTGGCAAACACTACGTCAACCAGGTGATCAAGGTCAATATCAACAGTGATAAATCATGTTGCTAGTAGGTGCCCTTGATATGACATGATTAAAATGGCACTTTGCCTCTATGGTCATCCTCCCAAAAAGCCATAACCCTGATCTAATAATGACAAACATCAGACAAATTTTACTAGAAAGGCTTTCTGCAAATGTCAAGGTCATCACAAACCAGGAAAGTCTGAGGAATTGCCACAGTCAAGAGGAGCCTAAAGAGACTTGACAACTAAGTGTGATGCAGTACCCTGAACAGGATCCTAGAGCAGAAAAAAAGCATTAGAGAGTAACTAAGTTACTTAACTAACAGGAATAACTAACAGGAATGAAATAGAAACTTCAGTTAATAATAATGTTTCAATATTGGTTCATTAATGGTAGCAAATACATCACATTAATGTAAACAGTCACTAATAAGGAAAACTGAATAAGGCATATATGGGAATTTTGTACTAAGTTCTCAATTTATAAATGTAAATCTACTCTATCATAACACAGACATTACAAAGTCTATTATTAAAGTACATACATAATAACATTTTTTAAATCATTATTAAAAATTCAGTTAATTCTATTTATTTAGCCTATATTCAGAGACCTTGATAAATCCACTTATCAATTCTCATGCATTCGTAAGTTGGCTGGATACTCTCAAATTTTCTGTATAGGTTATCATATAATCTGTGAATAATGATTGGTTTAGCACTTCCTCTGTAAACCATCTATCTATCTTCTATCTACATCTATCTATCATCTATCATCTATCTATCATCTATCTATCTATCTATCATCTATCTCTATCTATCTCTATCTTTTCTTTTATTCTTATTCTTACTGTGGCTAGGACCTTAGGTACTGTGTTAAGTAAAAGAATTGATAACAGCCCTTTGGACCCCATATAAAGCCGAAATTTTTCAACATTTCACCATTAAGAACTAAGTTTACTGCAAGGTTGTCGTAGATAACGCTTATCACATAAGGAAGTTTCTTTCTATTTCTAGCTAGCTAAAATTTATTTTTTATCATTAATATATGTTAAATTTTACTAAATGTTTTCTGATATATCTATTAATATGGCCATATAATTTTTACCTTTGTTTTGTTAATATGGTATATTATACCATGTAGTTTTTTTTCAAATGTTAATTTAACATTGCATTATTTGAATAAACTCCACTTGGGTATAATACATTATTCTTTTCACAGATCACTAGACTAGATACATTTTTTAGATATTATTTAGTATTTTTGAATCTACATTCATGAGAAAGATTGACCTATAATTTACCTCTTGTTATTTATCAGGATTTGGTATCAAGTATTTTGATCCTCATCAAATATGCTGGGAATTAGTTTCTCCTTTCTTATTCTTTAAAAGCATTTGTATGAGATTGGCATCATTACTTTTTTACATGTATAAAGAATTTACTAGCAAAGCCACCCCAGTCTAAAGATGTCTCTGTAACAAGGTTTAGGTTATGTCTGTCAAATTACATATCTAGGACTGTTCATATTTTCAATTTCCTCTTGTGTCAGGTTAGGGACAATGTGTATTTTTAGTAATTAACTTCATCTGGACCATCAATCTCATTGTGATAGTTGTTTTATATATTTTTATGTTGTTTTGATATCTGAAGAATCTAAACTAATATCTCCTTTGTGACGCCTGACTTGGGTAATTTAAAACTTTTCTCTTTTTTTCCCTTAATCAAGTCTGCTAAGAGTTTATTGATTATATGTTTGTTTCCAAAGATCTGACTTTTGACTGTTATATACCATTTTCAAATCTAGTTGACTGTCCAGAAGAAATATATCCTTCTCTGTGTCCAGCATCATAGAATTCCCAGGCATTTATATGCAGACAACACAGTCCTTTTAAAATATATTTAAAATAACACAAATTCATATCAAAAAAATCTTCCTAACACTGAGCACTTATATAGAGTATTAAAAGAATAGGACCAGCAGATGGCACAGTGGTTATGTTGCTGGATTCCCACATGGCTAACCATGGTTCAAGTCCTAGACCTGGTGGCTTAAAAGTCATGCCAGGCACTTGTGCATGGCTGCCTAAGATCCCGGCAAAAGAATGGAGAAAGGATTGTGTTGTGGACATTCCCCCTGGGGATGATTTCTTGCTTTCTATCTCTCTTTCTCTCTCCCTGTCTCACTGGCGAGTGCATACACGCTATAGCAAAAATATCTCTCTGAAAAAAAAAGAAGATGTAGGAACCAACAGATGGCATAGTGGTTACATTGCTGGGCTCACACATGACCAACCATGGTTTGAGTCCTGGACCCAATGCCTTGAAAAACATGGTGGGCGTGAGCATGCATGTATACATGCCCAAGATCTCAAGAGGAGAATGGAGGAGAAGGGATTGTGGCCTGGCCATCTTCTCTGGGGGCTAATTTTTTACTTTCCCTCTCTCTGTTTCTGTCTCTCTCTCTCTGGCAAGCCCACATGTTCTAAGGCAAAAACCTCTTAAAAAAAAAAAAAAAAAAACTAGAGTAGTGAATCATGCTTAATCAAAGGCATTTTTGAAACTAGTATGTTTTGATACAATAGAGATGACAACTAGTAAAAATGCTTTCCTGCAGGTTGTGTAGTAGACCTTCTGTGCTTGCACCACCTAAGAGATGATCTAGCCCGGGAAGTATAAGATGGTAATGTAGTTATCCTACAAAACAAATCATTAAACTTATTGGGGATGATGAAGGAAAGCAGGAAAGTGATTCACTGAAGAGTAGAAAAGCTTTGAAGTGGTCTATCTGTAGAAGCTGAGGATACTGGATTGAAATATGTGACTTCTTAATGCTTTTTTATCTGTTTGGTTTTTTGTTTGTTTTCATTTTCTTTTATACGTTCAATCATATTATTATTTGCCTTACAAAATGGATATTTCAACAGGTGAACATTTCTCCCTAGTACAGTTGATAAAACTGTAAAATATCTTCAACAGATAATACCACATTTCTTTGTGCCATTAATGCTTTGCCTCCCTATTTTTCTTCTAAATGCCCTTCCTCAGATCCTCCTCTTTCACACACACTATATCTGGAATGTACAAGTATATACTGTGATTCTATATCCTTTAGTCAATTAGTTTCAGTCACAGAGTGCAGATACTCGGTATGTATTAAGTGGGGACATACAATGCCTCTCCTTTATAGTCTGGCTTGCTTCACTCAGCAGTAAATCTTCCATATTCATCCACTTCCTATCAAAAACCAGGGTTCTGTTTTTTATGGCTAAATAGTATTCCATTGAGTATATGTGCCACAGTTTTTCTGTCCATTCATCTGTTCGTGGGCATGTGGGTTGTTTCCATGACGTAGCAATTGTGAATAGTGCTGCAATAAACATTGATGTGCAAGCACTTTTTCGATTAAGTATTCTTCTTTCCTTTGGGTAGATACCAAGGAGTGGGATTACTGGATCATATGGTAGTTATTCTTGTAGATTTTTGAGGAATTTCCAAATTATTCTCCACAGTAGCTGGACCAATTTACATTCCCACCACCAGTGTAAGAGTTCCCCTTTCACCACACACCCGCCAGCACTTAATCGTTTTTTGTTTTTTTAATTCTAGTCATTCTGACTGGGGTTAGGTGGTATCTGATTGTTGTTTTGATCTGCATTTCCCTTACAATGAGGGATATTGAGCATTTTTTCATATGTCTTTTGGCTATTCCTTTGTCATCTTTAGAGAGTAGTTTTTCAACTCATTCTCCCATCTTTTAATAGGATTGATCATCTTTTTTCAGAACAGCTGCTTGAGTTCCTTGTGAATTCTGGTTATCAGTCCCTTATCTTCTGTATAGCTTACAAAAATATTTTCTCATTCTGAGGGATGTCTATTCACACTAATTACTGTGTCCGTTGCCATGCTGAAACTTCTTAGTTCTTAATATTTTAACTTGATTTCATTTGTGATACTCCAAGTAGATCCGATTTGAGATAATGAAACATTTGGATTTGTTTAAATACATGTATATTTGAATTCAATAGTGACACTATCTTTAAAAAAAAAAAAGTCTATAAATGAATTATTGCCCTTTTAGACGAGCATACCAGAATAAGAACAATAGTTTACTAAACACACTTACAGGAATTGGAACTTTCAGCATGCCTTATATAACCATCATATAGAAAACATATATATACTGAGTCCCCATATGTCCTTCTGTTCAAAACAAAAGCTAATGTTTAGAAATAGCTATTCCGTGTTAAAACTACCCATTGACTTCTTTGCCAGACAAGTGCAGATCGTAAATTGACACATTTCAGTCCATCTGTAAGTACAACATGTTCCACATCACAATTATAACACAGACATCTTAACTTTAAATGAGACAAAACAAACATAAAATTAGCACTGGTGGGAACCCCCTGCCACTCCATTTGTGTTGGGTTTAACACCTTCTTATTTTATATATCCTTCCACATAAACAGTTTTATGTTAGCCCTTGATATGGTGCCTTCCAACAATTCAATGTTGAGCTGTTTAAAAGCACTAATTAGCAGCTTTAATACAAAAGGGGACACATGCATTAGAAAAATCCTGTAAGCCCAGATTACCCTTTAGGCCCTGCCATTTGTGTCTAAAATAACAATTTTTAAAAATGTACTACATTGTTAATCATAAGACCTTCCCAGAATGTAATCATAGAAGAAATATAAACTGTACCTTTCTAAACAAAAGAAGAAAAATGATAAACCTTATTTAAGTCAAGTACAGGACTCATCACAATAAGCAGATACATTTATATAACTAAGCATATTTCATAACAATGATAAAAATATTATAACTGTATATATATATATAAAACTCCCTTACAATGAGGGATATTGAGCATTTTTTCATATGTCTTTTGGCTATTCCTTTGTCATCTTTAGAGAGTAGTTTTTCAACTCATTCTCCCATCTTTTAATAGGATTGATCATCTTTTTTCAGAACAGCTGCTTGAGTTCCTTGTGAATTCTGGTTATCAGTCCCTTATCTTCTGTATAGCTTACAAAAATATTTTCTCATTCTGAGGGATGTCTATTCACACTAATTACTGTGTCCGTTGCCATGCTGAAACTTCTTAGTTCTTAATATTTTAACTTGATTTCATTTGTGATACTCCAAGTAGATCCGATTTGAGATAATGAAACATTTGGATTTGTTTAAATACATGTATATTTGAATTCAATAGTGACACTATCTTTAAAAAAAAAAAAGTCTATAAATGAATTATTGCCCTTTTAGACGAGCATACCAGAATAAGAACAATAGTTTACTAAACACACTTACAGGAATTGGAACTTTCAGCATGCCTTATATAACCATCATATAGAAAACATATATATACTGAGTCCCCATATGTCCTTCTGTTCAAAACAAAAGCTAATGTTTAGAAATAGCTATTCCGTGTTAAAACTACCCATTGACTTCTTTGCCAGACAAGTGCAGATCGTAAATTGACACATTTCAGTCCATCTGTAAGTACAACATGTTCCACATCACAATTATAACACAGACATCTTAACTTTAAATGAGACAAAACAAACATAAAATTAGCACTGGTGGGAACCCCCTGCCACTCCATTTGTGTTGGGTTTAACACCTTCTTATTTTATATATCCTTCCACATAAACAGTTTTATGTTAGCCCTTGATATGGTGCCTTCCAACAATTCAATGTTGAGCTGTTTAAAAGCACTAATTAGCAGCTTTAATACAAAAGGGGACACATGCATTAGAAAAATCCTGTAAGCCCAGATTACCCTTTAGGCCCTGCCATTTGTGTCTAAAATAACAATTTTTAAAAATGTACTACATTGTTAATCATAAGACCTTCCCAGAATGTAATCATAGAAGAAATATAAACTGTACCTTTCTAAACAAAAGAAGAAAAATGATAAACCTTATTTAAGTCAAGTACAGGACTCATCACAATAAGCAGATACATTTATATAACTAAGCATATTTCATAACAATGATAAAAATATTATAACTGTATATATATATATAAAACTGTGTATATATATATATATATATATATCCAATTGACATATATGCATTACATTCAATTTTAGCACAGTTGGCAGCACATTTATTAAATTAGCACTTCATTTATTTCTTCCTATCACTTTCAACAATACCCAAACCATATACGTATACATATTAACTTTAACAGAAAGTAAAGTAAATGTTCTCTAAGCACTTTGTGCTATTTTAAAAATACAGAAACCTATCAAATCAGCGAAGGATTCCAGGAATACATTCTTGTATAATCTGGAATGTCCACATAACCTAATTTTTTTTTTTTTAGGTAACATATAATGTAGCTAGCTATTTATAACTTTGAGGAATGTTTTTCTACAATTTTGCACATACCTTGTTCAAACAGTCCTGGTTAATATTTCTAGTACATTTAAATAATTATATCCTTGAGTGCTTTAAAATTACTCTAATTCCTACACCATTAAGGAAAGAAAATGTTTCTAGTTTTTAATGCATTATAAGTGGGAGATATTAATTTCTAGATAAAGTTATACACAAGCAGGGGAAAAGCTTTGTACTGAGATGATATTTAAACATAAAATTTTAAGCATCTCAGGATTTACAAATGATTAAAAGCAAATAGAGAAAAAAAATATATTGTATTTAAATTGGGAGACCCTCTCCCAACCATGCAATTTTCTAGTCTCCAAACCAAAACATATTTTTCTATTTTCAGATTGTGTAGTTGTCAGGACAAATGGTTTGAACAGTATAAAAGACTCAAAACCAAGGAAATGGCATACTTGAGTAAATATGTTTATGCTATGTCATTTAAATGAATTATAAACAGTAGCATAATCTTTTAAGTTTTTATGGGTAATACTTTATCACTTGCACAACCTGCCATTAAGTAACATAATTTCTAAAGCAAGTTCTGAAAATCTGATGGGATTAACTCTTGTCAAGTTACATGTATTATTTACTAATATAGTACTAATCATTCTTTACCATTTTTGGTTCATAGCTCTTAAGAACTATACTGAAAGAATGGAATTGTCCCATTTTAAGTAGAAATTTCTATAAAATGGGTAATTTCAACTCTTTCCAGCTTTATTCTACTATTAGAAACAGTCAATGACTTCACATATTTGCTATGACTATATTTTAATGGATTTTCTCAAAAAGAATAAAGCAAGCTAACACTTGGGTTTGTATTTCTTCTGATAACTTAACTTTAAGTGGACCTTTATGTTCTAGGCTAAAGAGTATCATTCAGTGCACGAAATGTATAGGATGTAGAATATCCCACTAACTACGCCAAGCATTTCATTTGGGGGATGTTATGGCTCTCAACTGGCAAGTTGGTGTAGGTTAGGGGCATGTTTAGACTCTATGACTTTTGGAGGTAAGATCTTCTGGTAAACACTGTTTCATATCAGCATTTTTGACATGGCACGGTCTCTTAGTAAACATGTATCTGTCTGCTATGAGGAAATTGGGGTAAGACTGTAAAAGTTCAGTTCAAGGGGAAAAAAAAAATCCCAGTTTTTCACAGGTGTATGGTGTTAAATTTTGTCTATTGTGTTTGTTTCCTAGGATTGTTGTAACACAGAACTGCAGTCTGAGTAGTTTACAAAAGGTATTTGTTGTATCACAGTTCTGGAAGACCGAAGTTCCAAATCAAGGAGTTAGTCGAGGTGTTAGAAGGGACTTGCTTCCTCTGAAATCCATGGAGGAGGATACCTCCTTGCCTTTTCCTAGCTTCTGGTTGGGACCATCCATCCTTGGCGTTCCTGGGCTTACAGCTGTAGTACTCCAGCCGCTGCCTCTGTTGTCACCTGGTATTCTCTCTCTGTGCCTTCTCAGTGCCTTTTAAAGACAATAGGCATTTGGATACACCTGCTTCAGTATGACCTCATCCTAACTAATTGCATTTGCAATTACCCTATTTCCAAATAAGGTCATATTCCAAGGTACTAGAGTTAGGTGTTGGCATGTCTTTGGGGGGAGCACAATTCAACCAAAGCAACCATTGACTAAATCAAACGTAAACTTAGCTGGGTACTCTCGGATGTACTAAATTGCTGGTGGGGATCTTTCTCTGGGTTATCTCTTCTCTTCTTGGAGGGGATCCATTGCCTGTTGATGACCTCATAGGAAAGTTGACCTTCTCTGAGTCACCAGTCAGATGGAAGAAGAGGGAGAATAATGGAGAGGTCAGGATTACAAAGAATCACTCACAAACCTTGCTATTTCTACAACCACACAGTCTTCAATGACTGTCTTTCTGGAGGAATTAAGATGTACTGTCAGAGAGCTGGACCATAGCAGTGGTAAAATGTGACACTGTGAGGCTGAGCCATGTGGGAAGGTTCCAGATAGGGTTGTTGTCTCTCTATCTTTGTCTCTGTCTCTCTATCCCTCACACTCATGGAGGAAACAAATAAACTTTTAAAAATACTTTAATATGGACTTTCAGACAAGAAAAGTAAGGAAAGAACCTTCCTCTTGCTTGCCACTGTTACAAACAATTTATTCTAGAGTTCCCTTGAAAAAAAAATTCCCTCAACCATCCACGAATGCCCTGCTTTCTATCAGTTTTTTCCTGTGAAGCTCAATATTCTATAGAGCTACTGCATCTTCCAGTTCTCCAATGAAAACCTGCTGAGTTTTTGTGCACTTTGTTGTTTATTTGCTTGTTCAGTTTTACGTAGAGGAGCCAGTTCTATAGAGCAGCAGTTAAATTCTGTGTAGCGAGAACTAGATCCTGCGTAGCTGATCATGGTTTGAATTCTGCCCCAGTGGCTTAAAAAACGTCTGGGCAGGTATGCACGCATGCCCAGAATCTTGATGGAATAGAAGAATGAAGAGAAGGAGACTGTGGCATGACAAGGCTCCATTGGGGGGCGCTTTCTCTCTCTCTCTCTCTCTCTCTCTCTCTCACTCACTCACCTTCTGGAATATAAAGAAATAGTTTTAAAAAACAAGGGCTCCAAAACAATGCAAGAGGGAGAAGAATTGTATTACCTCTTACTCTGCCTTTGTCTTCACAAGTCCTTTCTACAGAGTATTAAGTGATGTTTGGCTTTTTTTTCCGTTTTTGTTTGTCTTTTTGTAGAATGGAGGAGAAGTCAATGAGATTTTTGAAAGGGCTCAGAACAGAGAACAAATGACACATAAGGCAAGATAAATTTAAAATTTTCAAGTCTCATGAAAAACAAGGCCAGCTTTGTCTGGAATTTGCCAAGAAGCCATCAGCTGCCCACTGGTCATGGTGGGATAAAAACCAGAGAAATATGAGCTAAAGAGTTCATACGTAACCATAGGTTGATCATCTCCGACTTCCACAAAGGCCTTTCATTTCCATTCGGAATGAGTATAAGATAACCTAGACAGGCCAGCTCCTCAGTCACCAAGCAAAACACCGACTCTTGACATTTGCCTAATTATCTTTTCTCATCATCAGTCATTTCTTGAAGTCTCTGCTTCATTCAGATGCCAGGTATTTCCGAAATTAATCATGTCATTGAAAGCGGCATCTTTTCATGTAAATGGACTTTATTATCTGGATCAGAAAGCCCCCCCTTTGAGAGTGAAAGTCCATTTGTAGG
>NW_006208570.1:706254-710640 GCF_000334495.1 Tupaia belangeri chinensis | reverse complement strand
GAAAGTATCTGAAATCTGACATCCTGCCTTCCCAAGAAAGATTCTTAGTGTTGACCTCCCAGCAAGCACCAAACATTCGTCACTGTGAGCTTGTGTGTGTGTGAGCACAACTAAGAGCCCTGGGCTGGCTGCATGCTAATTTGCCCCATTGTTTCAGGGTGACTGCCTTTCCAGTATTTAGAAACAAAGCCTTTTTGCATAAGCCTCCAAGTACAATTATTTTATGTTTACTTCAAGGGCCATCATCCTATCTTTATTGCAACTGTATTAGGGGATGCCAGAGCTTCTCTGTCTCCTTGTAAGGCTACATGCAGGCTTCAGACAAAGTTTAGCATGTTAGCCAATACAATGCTCTTTCATTTAAAGACATTTTTACAGCTTTTTGAGGATCCTGGACTGGATCAACATGTGGGTGTACTCAGCCTCACTCTAAATTCAGGGATAGAAAGAGGGTGGTGCTTTATGTACATAATATTTGGTCTGTGTAGGATGGGTATGAGGAATAGAAAGGGAGAAATACCCACTTTAGATCACCAAAACTTTAGCCAAGCTTCTAAGAGAAGCACATACTTAGGTTCATGGCACTGGCAGACACATTATCTAAAAAGCAAGTGGATGTGCCTAAAGATGTGCCTAATGGTAATACCTTTCTGGTGGGACACTCCCTCTCACCCCATCGCACCCCACACACACACGCATTCCTTGTTTATAATGACACATAGGACAAGTTCATTCTACATCTCAGATTCCCTTCTCTCTTACTCTGTTTCAACAATCATGTGTTAACAATGGGGTATTTTTCCTCTGAGAGAAGTAGAGAAGAGTAATATTAAGTACTTGTAACCTTCCTCCTATGTAAAAAAAAATAATAATAATAATGTTGTGATATAAACTAACAAAAACCAGGAAATTAAAAGTTAAGGCTGAAATTCCTTTGTGCTGATTTTCCTTTTATGGTCAATGTAAAATGAATATGGTAAGGATAATTTGCCGGGGAAAAGACAATCATAGAGTTCATCAAGAAAGAGGAAAAAAGAAATGTTTTCGAAAGCTCTTCACAGCTGGTTTTACCTGTACCCCATGTTCCCTTATCTACTTCATTTTCCTAAACCTGAAGACATTCTTCAGCTAAAAGAAAACAAAATCCTCCTATTGATAGTCTTTTAAAAGACTCAATTGCACTGTTTTTAAGTCTTCAAAATAAAGCCTCATAGACTCAAGAAAATTAAAAAAAAAAAATCCTAAATCAGAATTGGTAGAGAATAGATTCTGTGGAATTCAGAAACACAGAATTCAGAATTCAGTCCTGGACTGTTCCATTAATGTCCAAAGATCTATAAGAAAAACAAATATAAAAGTCAACTTTCAAGAAGGCTGTATTTAAGAAAGGGCTCAACCTCTCCATTCTTTCTAGTCTTTGAAGATTAGCCAGAAGGGAGAAAAGGGAGTGTAAAGTCAAGGAATGGAACTCTAGGCTTGAGGCCAGCAGCTCTGAACATTCATCTTTCCTCCTTGTTAGGAAGAATGTTTCTGGGGAACAAATTTCTCATTGGGGGCTTGCACTTCTAGGGCTTTCCTGAACTCAGAAATGAGGGTTGACTTTACCTTCCTTTTTGCATCTGCCTTCAGTTAAGTTAACCTTGGGCTCCTTCCATCTTTGGGGTCCCACCATTGCAAATAAGCTTGGCTTATTCTGGTGTATGACCACGCTTTGTGGTCTGGTAGATCTTTCCACTCTCTTACTTTGCTACAATGCCACCACCTCCTGTGTTGCTCAAGCTTTCCACAGCTTTTTGCACACAACTTGCCACAAAGTCATGAAACCCCATATAGAACATCAAACCATAAAATTAGATGATAAGCTTCTCGAAGGCAGGCTTCTCAAACACAATGACAATTACAAATTCAAATGACAGGCCTAAAAGATGGTCAGAGGAAGGATCTTTCTAATATGTAAATTCCGTCATATGAAAAGGACAGCAAGAAGTCATTCAAATCTGTACTACTTAACAAACTTTAAGCTACGCAATCTTTGCTTGTATGAGCTGTAGCACTGAGTGCAGAATGCTAACAAAGATGCTTATCCTATCCAATGGGACAGGAATCTTGTGAGAAGTACATAAAAGACCCTTCTTATCCACTAGTTCTTTTAATCTATTTGTTTAGGATACTATGAACTGAAAAGTTTACCTTTGCTCCCCTGACCATATAAATGCACATAGCCAATGCCTAGCAACAGGTGACGTAAGTATTTAAGAATTTACTCGTGTTCATTAGGTTCACACCAGAGTTTGATGGGCTACGTGTGTTATGTTTTTATATAATTCTAATGCATAGGAAGGTTAGGAGTTGGCAGCGTTCTGGATGAAGAGATGTAGGTCTATCACACAGGATGGCGAATGAGCTAAAGGTAGTTTTAAAAGTGGTGCTATGTGCTCGGAAATCAAAATGGCAGAGGGCAAACGAGTGTTCTGCTCTGAAATCAGTTAGGTAAGTCATTGGGACTCCAAAATCATTTTGATTTGAAGTCTTACTGTTGGACTGATGTGTTCTTGGCTTTGAGGTTTTTTTGGGGGGGAGGATATTTAGTTTTGCTTGAGGGGGCAGGGGAAGGTGTCCGCAGATAATAGGCACCTCTCCCTGTTATTTTGGAAAAGCAGAAATGAAAGTTTTCCAAGTGAAGCCAAACCATTAGATACTAGGGTTTCAGCCCAACCATGGTAACTGGGGCTCCAAGTCCTTTCTGTGCCACAGTCCTTGTCTTTATGACAACTCCGGCAGATAAAATGACAAAATCTCTTAGCTAAACCATGAATTCTTACCTATGAAGTTCTCAAAATCATTTTTTTCTATTAAAAAAAAAAAAACAACTGAGGGCTAGCAGGTGGTGTGGAAACTAAGATGCTGGATCCCACATGCCTGTCTTTGTAGTTCAAATCCCAGTCCAAGCGACTTGAAAACCACACCAGGCATGTGTGTGCATGTTTGCCAAAACCTCAAGAGAAGAGTGAAGACGGGATTGTGGTATGACCATGCCCACTGAGGAGTGATTTCTCACTTTCTCTCTTTCTTTTTCTGTCTCCCTGTCTCTTTCTGGTGAGCATATTCTCCCTACAGCAAAAACTAAGAAAGAAAAACAAAAACAAAAAACAGAATCACTATTTTTAGAAAGGGAGTAATCTTCCTATAGTATATAGAAACAAGCTTTAAGAATGACACTGGAAAGAATTTCTGCAATGGCTCCAAGATCAAACTGAATGGCATCTATCTTGCTTCTCAATCATCCTAAAGCCCGTGATTCTGTAGTTTTATTATCCATCTTAATTTCAAATGAGTGACAACCTCAGACCCCGGCAGGAGGCATCAGTTGCTTTGCTTTTTTCATAAATTGGAGTAGTCAAAGCAATCTCAAAAACAATATCAACAATTCATCCCGTTTCCTCTTCAAGTCTATTCAAGTTGCAGCCCTGATTGCTACATGAGTAAGCGAAATAGTTTATCTATCACTGAAGAAATACTCCATACATTAGAGTCAGGACACCTACATAATGACAATGGGGCTGTTGGTGAAATACCTCATCTCAAGGGAAACTTGGGAATATACATCACTTTATAGCTTAATATTCCATATTTTCTGTCACACATTTCCTTAAGAACTGCAGGGGAATGTCATGTAATTTGGCTATTAGTATATTCTAGCTCATGGGTGGTGTGCCTAGCTTCATAAAATACATATACTGCTAGATTAGATATGGAAATACTCTCATTTTTTGAAAACTGTGATCTTGATCTTACGTTGAATTACACTGAATTTCAGAAATTGTATCTTTGTTTGAATAATCTTTTTTCGTTGTTCTCTTAGTTACCAACTATTTCAGAGTTTATTTATAAAATTTAACTCATTGAACATTTAACTGTCTAATATGTTCACAGCACAGTGTTACAGAAATTAGGCAAATACAAGCTTTGCGAAATATACTCTCCAGAGGCAGAGTGCACATAATACACACACAAACACACACACACACACACACACACACACACACACACACAGGGATTTTTAAAAGTTCGTGGAAAAACTAAAGTATGAGTTTATTTTGATGAACAAAACATTAAAATTCAAGCATAGTTTGTTTATGATACTCATTTTCTGTGGACTTTTTGAAGACTCCTCATATGTTCCCATACAAACATTTTTGTGGGCCCCTAAATACATTATAGACTTTTGACACTACATCCACAAGACATTAGCCCTGAACAGAGAGTGAAGGATCACCAAAATTTCTTTATGGGAAAACTTACAATTTTTAGAGTCATCTCCCTCATTTATAGTCTGACAATGAACACGTAGGTAAATTTGACAAGCTTTAGTATTTTCCTTTATGG
>NW_006208570.1:705474-706244 GCF_000334495.1 Tupaia belangeri chinensis | reverse complement strand
GGGAAAGAGAGGGAAATAGAAAGAGACAGAGGTAGGTGTTTTTGACACGGCCTCTCTGAGTTGCTATCCTCCTGTCCCAGCCTCCCATTAGCTAGGGTTACAGGTGCACACTGTGCCTGGAATGTTCAGGTTGGCCAAGAAACTGGCCTCTCCTGTGGTTTCCAGTCTCCTAAGCTGTGGTGCTATCTGTGCACTACCGTGGTTGGGCTGAGGATTTCTTTTTTTAAAACTCTCTTGGGCCAGCAGTGACATGGTAGTTAAGGTGGCTAGATCCCACAAGGCTAACCACATGGCTTTGGTCCAAGACCGTGTGACCTGAAAAAACCTATCAGGCATGTGTATGTGTCTGCCCAAATCCCAAAAAGAGAGAGAAATGAAGAGATTACGTTGTGATCATCGTATGTTAGGAGTGTTTTGTCACATTCTCTCTCTCTCTCTCATGTACATGAGAATTCGCATGCCTTCAGATTACAAAAAAAAAGGAAAAAAATATTTTTCTTGACTTCTTGAAGATGTGAAAAAAAAATCTAAGAAAGTTAACTGCAATGTTCTTCACTACAGAACAATTACTCTCATTTAATAACTTACAACTTCCTTTTTATGAGCAAGAGAGAGAAAGCATGAGGGACAAAGAGAGATTATTGACAGGGTAACCTCATGCCACGATTCTAGCTGCCCCACTCTCTCAATAGTCTAGGACCACAGGCATGCCACTGCACCCCAGTTGCGTGGGTTGGGCCAGGAATCAAACCCAGGCTCCCAAAAGATCC
>NW_006208570.1:679295-705443 GCF_000334495.1 Tupaia belangeri chinensis | reverse complement strand
TGTGGTCCTTCCCTGCTAGTGCAACCACTGCTGAGCCAATAGCTTATAGCCGTCCGCTTCATTTGCGATGTCAGGATGACTTTTCATTTTGGATTTGAGTGACAACTTCCTTGGCGATCTCTTCGGGTCAGTTTCCTTCCCAACCACATAGACACACATCGGACATCACACGAGGGAAACATAAAAGAACAAAAGGAAGGAAAACTTAAGCTTGTTACTTAACCCTCTGGCAAGCTAACGTCTGAATATTGACATGCTGTCTACAGTCAAAAGCGGTATTCCTAAAATCCCATTCTCCAAATTCTTAAGCATCACTCACAGCCAATTTCTTTTTTCAAAGGTTTTCCCCTTGGTACTACTGCAGAAGGAAAAAAGAAAGAATTAGAGAGGGGGGATAGATGTTGTCATTTGGTAATGTCTGACTTCTATATCAGTTGTTCTCTTCAAAAGGATCTGCTTTCCTAAATAAATCATCGCATCATCAAGTCCGTTACTCAGCAAGTTGAACTACAGATTTTATTTTATTTTGGTATTGAAAATATGCCGACTGAACTTAATGAGTTCTATGCTTCTTTTTTAAGGAAAAGATATTATCATAGATTGTTTTATTCTAATAAAGGAACTCTGTGTTCCTTTTCCTTGTGATATTTCTCATGACTTGAAGTCATTCTGACCCTTCACTAACCTCCAAACACACACACACACACACACACACACACACACGCATACACATGCATCCTTCCTCTTACAAATCTCTTTTTGACTTATTTTTTAAAAATAAACAACTTTGAGTATCTGACAATCCTTGCATATTTAACTAGAATAAGGAGAACTTGGATTGCTTCTGGTTTGACTATTTAAAATGTTAAGCTCTATTATCCCATGTGAGTGATGGCTTGTTGTTTTGCTTTTATTCCATTTATTTTCCTTGCATTAATAAAATGGTTTCTCCAATTTTTACATAGATGTTAATGTGTGCAAGGTGAGCACCACCCACCCCTGCCCTTCGACCCTTTACATTAGCCACACACCACATTGTGCAATAGGAAGCCCTAGTCAATCAGCCAGGGCCCCCGAGACAACCCAAGTCAAGCCCCAGATCTTCCTGCCCAGAGTGGCAAGAATCCAAACCTTGTTATCCATGAGCTGCTGCTCAGGGAGTGAAAGAATGAGGGCAAACAGAGCAGACCTGGCTCACATTGAACATAGCTTTCCAAGAATATGCTGACATTTCCAGAAGGTCAAAATGGGCAAGATCCTAGTTGGAAAACCCATGAAAGTAGTTAGCCCATAATTTGTAGGTTTTTCAAGCTTTGCTTTATTCTGTGTAGAAATGGATTCAACCTGAGTAATAGGAGTGGGGAGTTAGCAAGACTAACTTGAACTGAATAAATTAATGTACACACATACAAAAAAAAATCCTCAAAACTATTGCTTATATTGGGAAGTGAAAATTTATAAAAGAGAGGCAGACATAAAAGAAGAAATTGTTTATTTGTTTGTTTGCCTTTATAAAACCCATTTGGGAGAAACATCCGTGTATATACATCAGTTATCTGGCTTGTCCCAGTTACACTGATACTAGAGATGTCCTCTGTTAGAAATTAATGTGTGTAATAAAGTTTTACATTTTTCATATGTTTTGAAGTATATGAGCTATATTTCTTTTGACTGCATAATTACTTTTTGTACACAAGAAAAATGAGGTGCTTAGTCCTAAGTAAATAACCTCAAAACAAACCAAGAATAATAGTTACATTCTTTTCATCTTCTAGGCTGTATACAATAAATATATCTAGAAACTTTTTAAGTTACATTATTGTGACTTTCTGAGAAAAAAAAAAAAACTTCTATGGAATCAGAACTAAGTTCAGAGAAAAGTATGTCCCATCTCCACAGTGATATTTTCTTTGCATTTCTTAAGAGTATAGACTAAGTACAGCTACCAGCTTTTTTTCCAAATTTATATGAATTTTCAATATATTGTCTTTCTGCACTCTAAAGGCATATTTTTACCCAGGATAAGACTTTTAAGAAATAAGACAGTAGACTTTAGACTTAAGGCATTTTAAATTGTGTGTGTATGTTTCCTAGGAAGATACTTTCAATAACATTCTTGCAGAGGAGAATATTATCAAAAGATTAGAAGTTGTATTGATCACAGCCCTCTTCTTTGGCTAAACTGTGTCTTTAAGAATAAAGCATCTTGGGGCCAGCAGGTGGTGTGGTGGTTAAGGGCACGTGGACTCCCACATGGCTGACCGTGGTTCGAGTCCTGGACCTGATGGCTTGCTTTCTCACTTTCTCTCTTTCTCATTCTGTCCCTCTCTGGTCAAATTAAAATAAATTAATAAATAAAGTTAAATAAAATAATTATTTTTTTTAAAAAAGTATAAAGCTTCTGGCTGCTTCAAACAATGGGACTATTTTTTTTTTCTCTTAAATAAAAGGAACCAGCTTTGTCATTTACATCTTAGAAAGCCAGTTTGGGTCTTTAAAAATATTCTTGTGGAGGCCTTAAAAATCTCAAATCGGGGTTGGGGGGAGACTTGGCTACAAATAATACAAGACCTATAAGGAGACCCCTAGCCCTTCTAGCAGCTGGCTCCACACTTACCAGCCAGCGTGTCAGTCTGTTTTCCTGTCCCTCTCCAGTTTCACTGATGATAACTTTGATTTTTTTTTTTCAGGTGTTTGCCGTAGGGTGCCTCTACTGGCTAGAGACAGAGAGAGAGAGAAAGAAAGTGAGAAATAACCCTCTAGGGGAAACAGCCACCCTGCAATCCCTTCTCTTCCACTCTCCTCCTGGGATTTTGGATGTTCTTGCACATGCGCCCTTTTGAGATTTTCAATCCACCAGGTCCAGGACTCGAACCGCAGTCAGTCAGGTGGGAATTCAGCTCCTTAACCACCATGCCACCTGCTGGCCCTTGTGACCTTGATTTAAAAAACAAAAAAAAGTTATTAGTTATTAGTGAATTTGATAAAGAAGTTCTAAGTTTTGTCAAGCTTGAACAATCCAGGAAAATATTGATATTTTAGGTCACTCACAATGCACTCTATAAATAGAGCAGGAAGAAAGACACTAGAAATTGTATAGGCGGGGGCAGGTAATGAGGAAGCAGGGATGGGATGGGGGAGAAAGAAACATTTAGCAGAAACAAAAACGAAAAGTTCACTGTAGATAACACATGGTAATAGCTGTATCTATGGTGTGACTAATATGCACTGCGTTCACTCTGGGAAAAACCATTCTAAATGCTGTGAAGATGGACAGTGATTAAATGTAAATAAAAATCATAATTACTTTGAAAAGTGCAAGGGGTTAGCAGATATCATGGTTACATCACTGGACTCCCATCTAGTTGACCATGGTCAGAGTCCTAGCAGGACATGGTGGCTTAAAACTCCCACCGGGCACGTGTGCATGTATGCCCAAAATCTGAGAGGAAAAATTGAGAAGGGATTGCAGTGTGACCATCCCCTCAGAAAGTGATTTCTTGCTTTCTGCTTCTCTCTGTGTGTCTCCCCTGGCAAGTGCATGGGCCCTGTAGAGCAAAACCTCTCTAAAAATGTAATAAAAATAACATAAATCCATGCTTTTATTTTTTTTTTAATTCATGCTTTTAAAAAGGCATAAATCTTAAAGATTTCCCCTTCATCTTGAATTACAGTGACTGTAATTCAGACTTACCAAAAATGTTTAGGAAAATAAAACTATGATTTGGGTTTTTATTTTCTTTTTTTCTCTGGTTTCTGAATCAGAATCTATATATACATGTATGTGTGTGTGTGTGTGTAAACACATAGATCACCAAAGCAGATGCCATACAGCTAGGTAGTAATGCCAGTTTCCTCTGGAAATTAGAATTCCCTATGATTTTATTTTTTGTTATACTTTCTGTAATTTAAATTTTTCTATAATAAACAATTGTAATGTTTTATAATAAGGAAAGTTATAAATTTTTAAAGTTTGGTTAAAAGTTTCTAGTAAGATTTGTGAAATGAGGTAAATGGAATTTTTAAAGCTTCTAGCAAAATGGAAATTGTTACCTTACATTTAGAATTTGCATCTGCATTGAGGACAGTGGAAACAGATGAGTTGGTCAGCTAAGAGCAAAACAGTGAAGTTAGGAAATCAGTAGAGTCTATACTAGGTAGTAATCTGCTTTAGATCAGTTGAAAAAAAAGGGAACAATAATATTCATCAAAACAGGTTTGACTTAAAAATTAGAAAACATACTGAAAGGAAAGAGACTGGAGTGAAGAATGATGGTAAGGACATTTTACTAGTTTGATGACTTGTTCGTTTGCTCATTTGTTTGTTTGAAGAACCTGCCTGTAGGGAACCAGCAGTTAGCGTAATGGCTATGTCGCTGGACTCCCACGTAGTCGACCGCGGTTCGTGTCCCGGACCCGGTGGCTTAAAACTCACGCCGGGCGCGTGTGCGTGCGTGCCCAAGATCCCGAGAGGAAAATGGAGGAGAAGGGATTGCGGCGTGACCATCCCCCCTGGGGGGTGATTTCTCGATTTCTGTCTCTATGTCTCTCTCTGTCTGTCTGGCGAGCGCACGCGCCCTACAGTGAAAATCTCTCCGAAAAAAAAAAAAAAAAAAAAAAAGAACCTGCCTGTAGAGAATTATACTATAATACCAATGGCAAACACTGAGGAAAGTGGAGAGATTAAAGGGAGAGATTATTTCAGGTTCTCTAACACTGAGTTTCCAGTAGGATTTTCTGCAGTAATAGAATACTTGAACTGTTCCACCCAGAGTGCAGTCCAGATGACTGCCTTGAATATAAACTCTGAGAAAGAGAGGAGTGAAGGGCAAAGGCTGACTTGGTCTCTTTCCTGTGTTATTTGGTATCTACAATTACCACAGAAGCTCCCATCATTCTAGTGGGCTGTGGGTGGTCAATAGACCATGTTTTAGTCCATCTACCTGTGCTAAAATTTGTCATTGGAAGTAGGGACCCAGGAGATGTCACACAACTCTTGCACCCACATCTCTCATGTATCAGTTTTTAGATTTTTGGCTTACAAATATCCACCTGATTCCTGTTACCCCTAGAATAAATGTGAAGTTCCCTGCATACTCTCTTCACAGCCCTCACCCCTACCAACACATGTTCTTTGCATTCAGAGCATCATTCTCTCTGCGTACAGACCCCCTTCTCTGCATTCAGACCACTCTTCTCTGCTTTCAGGCCATCCTCACTTCATTCAGAGGGTTCTCTCTGTATTTGGACTGTCCTCTCTGTAGAGAAGACTGTCCTTCTCTCAGCACTCAGGCCACCCTTCTCTCTGCAACAGAACATTCTGTCTGCACTCAGTACCATCTTCTCAAGAGTTGTAAATACCCACATGTACTTCTAGTTGTGCAATTTTGCTCATCCTGCCACAAGTACTTTTTCTAGAATCATCTCCTACCAATCCTTAAAGAATCCAGTGAAATCACGAAATTCCACACCACACTTAACAATCCCTTCCGCAACATCTTTATAGCCTGGTGGTTCAACTCCATCTATAAATTTCACTAGATCCAGGCTTTTAGTGAAGACTTCTCTCTTTGTGTAGGTCTAGATCCAGGCTCTTGGGAGATGAGCATTACCAAGACAGAGAGAGCACAGAGCGTAGATGTTCCATGAAAATGCAGTATGTGAATTACTTAGGGAGCTTCCTGCTTCTCTTGCATCCTCATGTCCTATAGCCATGCAAGGTAAACAGAACATAGTTCCAGAACTGAGATCAACACACTCTTGTCTGGCTGGCCTGTCCTTCCACATTGCAGCTCTGCAATCCTGGAGTTTTCTGTTTCTTCTATACTCTTCCCATCTCCTGCTCCTTCCCCCATGTTCCTCTACCCTGTTCCAATTGAGATTTGGATCAGGTTAGCTAGATGATTTCCCTTATGTCTACAAAGCAATTAAAAGGTAAATAAAACAACACTGCCATCCCTCCTCATAATGAAGATACTCTTCTTATTTCTTTTAGTAAGAAAAACAAAACAAGTTTCATGCTTTAGGTTTGTTTGGCTGGATAGAATCCAAAGAAAGCTGTAAGGCAGAGGACAGGGTTTTAAATGATGACTTGTCTGTTTATAGATGAGTAATTGGACTTGCTGCACTGGAGCTGTGGGATGGTGACTTGCAGGTCTGATATTTATTTACATAATTCACTGAATGTAACAGATTTTGAAATATAGCTTATAAATATTTAGAAAATATTGTTTCTAAGTATCTGCAGCTTCTTAACAGTGTATCAGGCTATTTATTTTGAAACACCATCTCTTTTTATTGAAGTAAGGTAGAGAGCTGAGTAGAGTAGTATGCAGAGTGGAACATAATTAATATTGTGGGGGAGAAAAACAAGGAGATCACTGTTAGATGGTGAGCAATCAGTCCTCCCTCACAGGAAAGGCTTTTTAATGCAGATGGGGATGTTGCTCCTAGACAGGTATTTGAACTCTCTGGTTGCCCTTATTTTATGGTGTGTCAGTGTAGGATGCAGTTGTACAGGATCAGTGGGTCCTCTAGCATAAGGCAATGAGGTCTTAGTAACAGAGTCCAAAACTGGTCACAAACTCTTCCCTTGCCTATATTCATACTGTTGAAATCAGACTTCCCATCTTTTTAAGGATAGCATCTATTTTTCCATTCCCAGAATCCAAGCTGCCATTAAGATTTGCTTTGGCCAATAGATTACGTCAGAAGTTCATTGCACGGGGTTTAAGCCTATGCCTCAAAAGATTTTCTACCTTCTGTTCTCACTCTTGAAACTCTGAGCATCTGCCGTGGGGACAGCTTAGGCTGTCTTGCTACATGATGAGAGGCACATGGCTTAGCAACCCGCATCCCAAAGGTGACAGCCAGCCAACCCTCAGAAGCAGAGTCGCCTTGCTAACTCATATCTGACCACAGATGTGTGAGTGAGTCGAGCCAAGACCAAAAGAACCAACTAGTTGGAAGCCTAGCCCTCATTACAGACCCACAAAATCATAAGCTAAACGAATAATTGTTGCTTTGAGAAGCTAAGTTCTGGGCAGTCATTTCAGCAGCAAAATCTCACTGGCACAGGCTTACAAGCACTGTGGTGCTGGTGACCACCCAAAATAACATGTGCTTATAACCAAAGACCAATGCCTCAGTCATGTGACCATCTAGCCACATTGTTTCTGCATGAAACAAAGACATCATTGATTCAACCAAAGTTCATTGAGCACCTTAGCTAATTCAGGTACTGTTTGTTCAAGATGATGGGATACAGAAACAGACAAGACAAACCAAGTCTGGCCCTTCTTCCTTGAGCATATATTCCAATGATGCATAGAAATGATAACAAATAAAGAAATGCATATATTATATAATATGAGATAGCAAAGAGTACTATAAAAATAAAGCTAGGAGAGGAAATATATAGAAATGGAAGGCGCTATTTAATAGGGAAGGTAGTTGAAGGTTTTGCTAAAAAGAAGTTATTGAGCACACAATAAAATATAGGAGCTGGTCATATGGACATCTAGGAAAACAGTGCTTACAATTCGATGTCATATTTTAAAGTAAAATTATACTCAGGTGATCCTCATTGAGGCTTCAATCCAGCATTCCGTTTGAGGGATGTCTTTGAGGAAGTTTGGTAATCTCACATAGTACTCAAACCTATGTTGTTATCAACTCTTCCCATCTTAAATATAATGGTCAGTCATATAAGTTGCTGAAAAAGATTGCTGGTAGATAGAAGAATTTTCTCTTGTCAACTTATAACAGTCAATACCTTTCCATAATTACACTAATGCATTTCTGCCATGAAGTAGAATTTATTTCTCCAGTAATCTTTTATTTGATGTTTTAAATATATGTGTAATTACCTCTTCCTTCCTTAGCACTATTTCTGAGGTAAGGCAAGGTTCGTTGTTGCTTGCTTGCTTATTTTAATAAAAGGCATCATGCAAGCTGTGGAAGATGTTTAAGTGTGTTGTCTTAGATGAAAATTAAATCAAATGACATAGAAAACTTCACAACTCATGCCCTGTGTTTAATTATTAAACAATATTGCAGAATTTTTTAAATTTATTTAAAGAATTCTAAAGGTATCTGGCACACACCATGGGAAAAAATCAAGTAAGTTTATTTTCAAGAGGGATAAATACACCTATTTAGCAATGGATGGAAATCATCCTTTATAAATTTCAGTTAAGTCTGAGGACCAGCAGGTGACATAATGATTACATCACTGTACTCCCACATAGTTGACCACAATTCCAGTCCCAGATTCGGTGCATGTGTTTCCAAAATCCTGAGAGGAAAATGGAAGAGAAGGGATTGCAGTGTGGCCATCCCCCCCTGGGAGGTTATTTCTCATTTTCTGTCTTTCTGTCTCTGTCTCTCTGGTGAGTATGCGCATCCTATAGCAAAAATCTCTGTTAAATTAAAAAAAAAAAAAAAAACTTGAACTAAGTCTGAATTCATGCTATCCCAAAGCAAAAATCGTTGTTAAATTAAAAAAAAAAAAAAAAAACTTGAACTAAGTCTGAATTCATGCAATGATTAATAAAGGTGAAGTTTTGGGAGCCGGCAGGTGGCATGGTGGTTAAGATGTTGGACTCCCACATGGTTCGTGGTTCAAGTTCTGGACCTGGTACTTTCTCACTCTCACTTTCTTTCTCTCTCTCTATCTCTCTCTCTCTGGTCAAACTGAATAATAATAATAAATGAATAAAAGTAAATAAATAATTCTTTAAAAGTAAATACATAAAAGTGAAATAAATAAATACACGTGGTTTGAACATAGAGCAATGTAGCAGACACTGCTATAAGTTCATTAAGACCTATTTTTTCTTCTGAGTGCAGAATTGGACTATATTTCTCAGCCAACCTTTCATCTATCTGGGGTCATGTGGCTGAGTTCGAGCCAATAGAATGTGTTTGAATATGCAGTCCTATAGCCAGGCCCAGCCCATAAAAATACTGCATGCGATCACCCATGGCCATTCCTTCATTTAGCCGAGTACTGGTCCCAGAGTAACCCCATACATCTATATTGAAAATGGCGCAGGCACCATCAGTCCAGGTCACTGAAAAACTATAACAACCACAACTTCTATCTGCCTCTTAAATTAGGAAGAAATAAATTTTTTCTCTTAAGTTATTATGTTTAGCATGAGGAGGGGGAAAGGAGGGCTATTAATTTGCAGCCTGGTGTATCATACTACAAGTGGTATCTACTATTTTATCATACTTTCCTTAGCAGACAAACAAATATACAATATTTTCAATGGTAATGCTAAGGCAAGAAGCTATTGAATGGGAACACTGAATGAAATCAGTGCCAACAAGAAGATGAAATCTACGTATCTGTCTTCAAAACCCCTATTTCTAAACAGAGATCATATCTTCTACAGCATTTTTACCCCTAACAGGGGAAAAAGGTGTTGACTTGATAGTGGGTACTCAGAAAATAGTGAAGGAATGGGCAGCAGTGTTAGAAGGCTTGAGCAATATTGGAATCATAGGTGTTAGTCCATATCCAGCTGTGACATGCTCTGTGGTGTTAGATACATTTCTGTCTCTAGATACATTTCTTGCTCATGAAATTATGGGGTGGCTCTACATTTTTCAAAGTTGGGAAATTCTGAGCCCTGTTCTAAAGGTAACCCTTCACTACTAGTATCTAACGAAAATGAGCAGCACTTAAAGGTCCCAGGCTACCATATTGTGAGAATAAAAACGTGCAGGCTGGGGAAGCAATGTCTCTGAGGATGCAGATCACAGTATGAGCTGGCTCTTCTGCTCCCAGGATGTTCCAGCTTAAGCGCTTACAAAAAAAAAAATCACTAAAATAAACTGTTAAATCTAGAAGAAGCCCTAAAGAATATGTGATCTGAATGCCTCACATCACAGAGGAAGGAAATTAGAGCCACAGAAATTAAGTCATGCAGATGCCTCTCCTTGCCAGCACTAGAACTTGGGTTTCCTAGCTTACCATTCAGGTTCTCATGCAGATAGACTCTCAGTTACTCATATCATATCTTGCCTGTGTTCTGCCTTATCCAGTCTTAACATTACCTGCATCCAATCTTTAAAATTTAAAACATACTTTATGCTGTTGTTTATTTGGTTAGTTAAAAAATATGTTTTATAGGAGCCAGCAGGTGGCAGGGTGGTGAAGGTGCTGGACTTGCACGTGGCTGACTGTGGTTCTCCAGGATCTTTCGGCTTGAAAATCACTCAGGGCGCCTGTGTGTGCAAACCCAAAATCCCAAGAGGAGAATAGAGGAGAAGGGATTGTGACATGGCCACCCTCCCTTGGGGGTGATTTCTCACTTTTTTTTTTCCCATTGTCCTTCTCTCCTTGATGAGCACACACACCCTAGGGCAAAAACTTCTTTTAAAATGTATGTTATGTTATCAAGACCTTATTGCATCTTGTTTTGCTCTATCAACTCTGCAGTAGGCCTCTAGGTCAGCTATACTTCTTATTTCTTTTGTAATATGCTTACTCTGATAACCATAATAATTTCAAAATTTTTCATGACAGGCTTCCTAGTCTATCATTCTTGCCTAATTGTTAGAGGCGCTTTGCTCTTTACCTCAGAGTACACTATTCTGTACGTTTTTCTCTACCAGGTTTCATCAGGATAGAATGTAAAATAAATACATTTTAAAAATAAGTAAATAAAGAAAAAAAAAGAAATGAGAAAAAAAATGCTGCCAATCCAACCTCCAAGTCCAAAAACACAAATTTGCTATAATTACTAAGTTAATGTGGCTTTAGACAGCAAAACAGGAAAGCTGAAAGAAATACGTGTGAAAGGTAACTTTGGTGTCTAGAAGAAATCATATCAATGGGAGGGTGTCAAGAGTGATGAAGAAAAGAAGGAGCTTATGGATGGGATCAAAATCCTTCTAGAAGAAGCCAACATAAGAAAAACAAAGAAAAGTAGCTAAGTCCTTAGACCATTCATTCCATGAACATTTACTAACTAGTAGAGACACACCAGGTCAGCAAAAGGAAGACAGCTCCGTAGGAGAATAAACTATAGAGGATCCACTGCTTAGGAGGAGTGTCATTAGAATTTCTGCCAAACTGGATGTAGTTGCTACTCACATACTCACCTTCACATGTACTCCCACCTAGGCTCAGCTCTCCTGAAAAGCCTAATGCTATCAGTAGGTTAGCTGTTCTTTGTGTTTTGCTTGGACAGGCCAAGTCCAACCCTGTTTGGATGGCATAATTATTAGTAATGCCCTCTTTCATTTCGAAATTATCCTGACTTGAACAATAAATCAAATGGTCATCTTGCTTCCATGCTCTATGACAAAGGAAGTTGCCATAGGTCTTTAGAGCCAAGAAGATCTACGTATTAGAAAATATGAGAAGAAGTTGTTCAGAGGAAGGAATATATAAACTGAAAGGTAGTGCATCTAAACTAGAAGAAAACAAGAACTGCAAACTGACCACAGTGCTTTTCTAGTTTGACCTGAGTGAATCTTGGAGTTTATATGAAATTTCTCTTAAGAAAAAAAAAAGAAAGAAAAACTTTACTTTTTAGAGTAATTTTGGGAGCATAGGAAAATTTAACAGGAAGTAAAGCAGGATCCCATACACCTCCTTACCTACATACACATACATATATGCACAACCTCCCCAGCAAGCGACACCTTCTACCAGAACAGTGGGTTTGCTGTAACTCATGAACTTACATCAACACATTGTCATCTCCCAAATTCTGCAGTTTACATTAGGGTTTACTCTTGGGTTCTTACATTCTTTAGGTCTGGACAAATGTTATAACATCGAGTACTCACCATTGTGGTATTACAGAGTCGTTCTACTGCCATAAAATCCTCTGTGCTCTGCCTATTCAATTGCATGGAAGGCTAGAATGGGATGAAGATGGGTATATCCCTTTTCCCAGGCTGATTAGGCTCTGATAAATTAGTTTCTTCTGAGGGCAGGCATTGTTAAAAAGAACAGAACGTTCGACGTATTTCAAAAGAGTTATTTTCCGGGAACCGGCAGTTAGCGTAATGGCTATGTCGCTGGACTCCCACATAGTCAACCGCGGTTCGTGTCCCGGACCCCGTGGCTTGAAACTCACGCCGGGCGCGTGTGCGTGCGTGCCCAAGATCCCGAGAGGAGAATGGAGGAGAAGGGATTGCGGCGTGACCATAGCGCACGCGCCCTACAGTGAAAATCTCTCAAAAAAAAAAAAAAAAGAGTTATTTTCCCCCTTGCCATGCAGGAAGCCAAAGGGGATTTTCCCCCACTCTGGCCTTCACTAGAAGAACCTGGTAAAGCTCCTACAGGTAAAACTAGCAGAAAGGAGAGGGCTCTCCATGGCTGAAGGCCCTGCAATTGTCATCTCTCAGGCCTGTCCACAATGAGCCTCCAATAACTTATCAATTATAATTCAAGTTTTCACACCCCAGTACTATTTTCCATAGGGCCTACTGCTCTCAGGTTTCTGCCCCTGTGAAGTGTAATTCTATCTGCCAGTCTGTCTTCCTACTTATAAGGGCAGGAAGCCCTGTGGTCTCAATTCTATGATTAACCTGAGAAGAGCTGCTGATTTTTTTTTTTTTTTTTTTTAGAGTTTTTTGCTATAGGGCACATGCACTCGCCAGAAAGACAGAGACAGAGAAACAGAAAGCAAGAATCCTCCCCCGGGGGTTTGGTCATGCTGCAATCCCTTCTTCATTCTCCTCTCGGGATCTTGGGCAGGCACACACATGCGCCCAGCGTGAGTTTTAAGCCACTGGGTCCGAGACTAGAATCGTGGTCAGTTACATGGGAGTCCAGCGACATAGCCACTAAACTAACTGCTGGTCCCGAATGCTGTTGGTTTTTCATTTGTTCAGTTTTTCTACTTGTTGAGACGGAGTGACAACTTCGAAACTCCTTCCACGCTGGGCCAGGGAACTTCCTTTTCAGCAAGATAGGCATTATGTTCAAGAGAAAGAAAAAGCGTGGTGAGCAGCTAGAGTTTGATACCTGGGTTCAAAGCCCACTTCCTCTCTTGCTTGTTACTCAGCTGGGGGACAATTTATTCCACCGGTTTGAGTCCAGCTTCCTTTCCTGGGGGTAAAAACTGATATTGACACCTAGTGTTGAGGCCCAATATATATGTGTACATCCTACTCTAAGATATATAAGACTTCAATAATTTTAATAGCTCTTCCTTTTCCCTCATCAGTTGCCACAATACATCACTTAATCTCTCTGAGGCTATTCTTTTATCTTTCAGAAGGGGTGCCTAACCTTACAACAAGACCTATAATCAAAGAGTCAATGTATGTTAGGCACTTTTTAAAAAAAGAGGATAGTTATTAAACAAAGGCAAGGCAGGAATATTAGCATCATGATCATAATTATTGTTGTCATCACAAATATTCAGGGCTGCACCTGACTCACCTGTCTTTATGAAGTTTAACACTAAATCATGAAAGTCTTACATGAAAATCCGGCCTGAGCTTTCTGTAAACCTAACTGATCATTTACTTGTTTTAACATTTTTTTAATAATCAAAGCTTTTTGTCTCAAAGCTTTATGACTTGTCAAAAGAGTTTTCAGTTACTCTTGCTGAATTTCATTAGCCTATTCTATAGATGGTAACAAATACAAAGGTTTCATTTCTCTCCATCCTTCCACTCTAACGTGGCCATTTATTTGTATTTTCATATATGTGATCTCACTGTTCACACTCTACTCTTTGCCAATTCGGATGACTTTCTGTGACAAACCACGAACAACTCCTGACGACCCAGGGCATCACAGTAAACCTTCTAAACTCTGTGAGGTTAGAGGCAAGAGAGGACCTCAGAAGTCATTCAGTGTTTGTCTTCTCCATCTTTATGTTTCTCAAGGCTACCCATTTTCCAGAATATCCAACTCAACATTTTGACCTTGTCAGGCTTTTGTGATTATCTGGCTATTTCCAAAATTGCAAGATCTAAAAAAAAAAATTTTCTTAGACTTACCACTCAGTAACTTCTGTACAATAGTCTCCTGGAACGCATACCCTGGAATTGGCAAAGTAGGTCTCTGCCCAGCAGTTAAACCTAAAGGAGCTACTACACAACCAATAGAGGAATTCTTCCCAGTATCCTTTCCTGAGACTTCGTGTCAAAGGGCTCTACATTGTCAACTGGTACTAAGCATCTTGCTTGCATAAGGAGTTGTCACAAAACTGAAACAATTTATCTGTTTTCCTAAAAGTACTCCTACTACTACTCCTAACCCCATAGCCCAATCCTGCATTTCTGTCAGCAGTTCTCTGTATGGCAGCACTCACTACTGTCTGTGAAACAATCCTGTGCCCTAGAATGCCTCCTCAGTATGAGGCTTCCCTTCCTCTTCATAGAGTTTGCTTTTCACTGTAGCTGCTGAGCAGCATAAATCAATACAATGCACACCATAAACACCACAAGTGCTAACCCTGCCAATTGGCTTTCTTTAATTGGTTTCAGCTAAAAACCTGCGAACCTATACGAAGTGAAAAGGCAGACAAATCAAAGGCAAGATGAATGACCTGGGAGGCTTTGCTGAGCCAGGGGTTATGAGCTCCAACGGGGTGTTTTTTTTATCTCCACCACAAGTTCTTTCCCCTTTCTCTCTATTTCCTTTTTACTTTCCAGGTATAATGGTTCATCACACTCCATGCTTATAATTAGGGAAAGGAAAGTGTAAATACTCCAGAGCTGAAAGGTGCATTTTGGTACTAATGGAGAAAGCAACTTAAACAGAAGATGTATCCCCTATGATTAGAATTAGATTGACTATTTTTCTAAGATATCTTTGTCTTTACAAGTAAGCTGAAGCCCGGGTGAATTCGCCTTTAGATTCACACACAAATGGCAGGTTTGCTGTACATTTTTATCATCATGCTGATCTTTAAAACCTATGGCATTGTTTTGTTCAAAATGCACTTACTTTTTGATTTGCATTGCTGGAGGGAAAGCCTGCAGTTCAGATAATGCCCATTTGTTTATCTACAATGACAACTGTGCCTCAGGACTGCTGTTTCCAAGAGTCTATCACTCAGCAGAGACTAACTGAAGTGATTGGAGGAAACCATTTCACCTGAGGGGGTCCAGGTCAGGGGTTGAGGGAGGAGACTATGGGAATGGCCTCTCTGCTAGACTCATCCAGCATTGGCCACACTCCACCTTCTTCCCTTTGCCTTAGGAAGATGCATGCCCTAGTCAAGCAAATTACTTACTAGGCCATGATTGGTGTCACTGAGCATGGGACCTTGTTCTAGAAGGTTCCAAATCTTGTCAAGCATACAATATTATTTGAAAAGGAAAGCTCATGTGTTGAACCAATGATAATTACAAATGTGTGCTAAAACAGCCACAGAGAAATCCCCTGGATAGAAATATAATAAGATTGACACCCACAGAAGGGCTTGTCAAATATTAAGACGTGTGTGTGCACGCACACATGCACATTGGAAGAAAGGAGCTTTCACGGGGCATGTGTTCTTATGTTTAGACTGTGTCCCACTGACAGGTCATCTCTTAGGCAGGTGCCACATCTAAATTCACATTTCAGTAACACAATGACACTCATAAAAACCACTTTTATCTTCCATTTTAGTTAAGTAGGGATTGAAGTCAAATTTTAAGAGAAACGGAAGGCTAAGACAGCCATAAACTAGAGACAGAAATCTTACATCCAACTCAGTCAGCACCAATGCGGTCATCTGGCATGTTCATTCAAGTCTTTCTTTACTGTTACTTATTCCTCATTAGCAGTCCCCAACAAGCTACCAGTGCAGTTTTCAAGGGTCACTGTGAAACTGAATTTCTAGACACACACTCAGAATGAGGCAGATGGTACAAGATCTCTCCTTATAGATAGGGCTAGGTACATCGAGAAGAAAGACACCCAAACTATGGCATTTTGAAACCTAATCAGCCACCAGGGAGTCTCTTTGATGGTGGATTTAGAACGACGGACTATGGAAGCACTTGATGGCGGTCCGTGCAGGCCAAGGTAAAGTCGTGCTGAAGCAGCAAGCCCAGGGCTCCTGGTTCTGCTCGGCGCCATCAGCATCATCTCTCCTTGAGGTTTTGTGTCCTACACACTGTCCCTCTTTCCGAACACTGTCCAGAGGTAGCACAGGAACAACCTTATTTAGTGTAGCCACTGACTTTCTCCATGTGAGGATGCCTTCACAAAGTCAGCTGTAAGCCAATAGGTCACAAAACACATCATAAGGGGCATATTATTTGTCAGAAAGAATTCCCCAGTCTCTGGAGTTGTAATGTAGATGGAAGTGGGAACAGGTGGGGAAGCAGTTAGGGTATGAAAACAGCAACAAAAAAATTGAAAAGAGTTAGAAAATGCTTTTATATTCTGTTTTACAAAATTACCAGGATTTTTTTTTTAATCAACCCTGTTTTAATGAGTTGAGCTATTTAAAGTACATCGCCAAAGGACAGCCAGCGATTTTCCACAGATAAGCTCACCTCGATGCTCAGAGAACTATCAATTTTCTTCAGTTTGTTCCTAAACACACAGAAACAGCTAGATTTCTGAGCATAGATTTTTCTCACCTCACTCCCTCTATCCCTAACATTTTTCTCTTTTCCAGATCTAAAAAAAAAAAAAAAAATGAGCTTGGGCTAATGTAATGTTGACAATCCCTATCTAACTGTAGGCTCATTAAAACACGTTGTTGAAAGAATTCTTGTGATCTACCATTTCAGTTTTTCTTTTTCTTTTTTCTTTCCATGGCTTAATTCATGTTTAATCTTTAAAGAAAAGATAAACCTCCACAGGAAAAGCAACATATCCCCTTAATACAAGAGTATTAATCACTTAACCCTTCCACAGAAATAACTTTCATTTAGCTGAATAGCTAAAATAATAATGCTCATTCAAAGAGACTAAATGCAAGTTTACTGAAGGTGGAATGATTGTCTCGATTCTAGCTGTAATTAAGGTTTCACTAACCAAAGTCGCCCTGATGTTGAGTTAGTCAGCCTTGTGAGGGAATGAGCTGGGGGCATGTGCTCAGAATGAGAAGCTTACTGAGACTGTAATAGGCCGTATTCTTCAGAACAGATTCCATTCATGTCCACTCTTTTATCCTTCCTCTGAATCACAATGAGTCCATGATGACACAGAGAACATTTCAAGGAACCTAAAAAACACTGATGTATTATTATAGCTTCCAAAAGACCACTGGAAACATCATTTTCCCCATTTTGCTAGAGGGTATGTGCACTCATCGGAGAGAGAGGGAAGGAAAGTGAGAAAGTAACCTCCATGTAACCCCTTCTCCTCCATTTCTCCCTCCTCTCAGGACTTTGGACACTCACACATATGTGCCCTTCCCAGAGCATCTTTCCAACCACCGCGGGCCTTGAACCACACAGTCGGCGATGGGGGATCCAGCTGCCCCAACCACCATGCCACTGCTGGCCTGAAACACCTTCTTATTCCCAAACATTAATGCATTCTAGCCAAGGAGCTCCTTCAGGATTCTATTGAAGTACCTACTCTTCCTCTTTTTACCCCATGGCTTGTTTGGTGAAAAAGAATCTGTTTGCCTTTGTTTCCGATTCATCACTCTGCTATTTCCTAGTCCAGCAAAGTCTGTTGTTGTCAAAAGAAAGTGCCCATCCCCTCTCCCTCCAGTCTGAGTAGTAATTGTGATCCAAATGCCCCCATCATAGTCCAGGCCACCAAGCATTACCTATATACTTTTAGAGTTTGTGACCACAATTCTAATGAATTTTGAACATTTTTTCACATTTCCCAATAGTTCTTTGCTTGTCTTGGACAAGTAAATGAAAGGGAAGACTTGACACGGTGGTATTATTTCAGACAACTGCCCTTTCCATGTCTCCTTTTTGAATGTCAACCAAAATATATTTTCATTTTTTAATAAGAAGAGTGCAGCAAAATTGAGATTGGCTAAAATTCTGGACAGCATTTCCCAAAGGCTTCCAAAATAAATGCATCAACATTCTTATTTAACACCATCAGCAAGAAAAGGCTAGGGTCAGCGTTCAGACTCAATAATGTAAAAATGAAAATTATGAGCTGGGGAATAGGTTTTAGGATCAGATCTACAGAGGATAACCACAAATAACAAAAGAAATTCCTCTTGAAGATAGAGTCTTCAAAATACCTCATGAGCAGGCTATATCTGGAATTCATGTATCAGTTTCATTCTCTTTTAATTCATACTCCCTCTTCTAAAGCAAACACCTTTCAAATACAAACTCAACTTCCTGAATTATGGAAATTTATTCTTTATTATTTTTTCCTAACCAAGGTTTCTTGAGAGAATTAAGCCCGATAGAAAGTGATTCCGATGACCTAAGACCAACAGGTGGTATGGTGGTTAAAGGTGCTGGACACTCCCACATGGCCGATTGTGGTTCGAGTCCCATACCAGGTGGCTTGCTTTCTCACTTTCCTCTCTCTCTTTCTCTCTGGCAAAATTAAAGTAAATAAATAAACAATTCTTTTTAAAAAAAAAAAAAAAAGTAATTCCAATGACCAAATTGTCCTAAGGAGTGTACTTAACTAGAATTGCTCTGGATAAAGAGGAAATAGGTTAATTCATTAAGTTCAATGAATTGCTTAGAGCCTTTGAACTCAATTCTCCAGCAAACCTTAAAAAAGACTGTTGCGTGTTTCAAGGAGCATGAAATGTCATCGCAAACTAATTTGAGTAATGTTGTGAAGTACTTCTTGTCCCCAGATATTACTTGCATGACTACCCCTATGACAATGATGTGGTGGTAAGAAGAAGACAAAGACTAGATTCCATGCACTGAGTGCTAACTGTGCACCATTGTGCTGAGCACCAAACCTCATCTGTCCATTTAAGCCACACAATAGAGTATGAGGTGAGCATTATTACTACCCCATTTGACAACCGAGAAGCTAGAGAAGTTAATTGACAAAGACCAGATTTGAATCCAGAGCCTGCCTCAGTTTAAATCATCAGGAGATAGGAGAAAAGAATTTTCCCGAGAAAGGTGCTAGAGAAGGAACGGCAGGCTTAGAGAACTGAGAGGTTCCAGCCACCTGCTGGAATGAGCAGGAGGTAGAAGGTGAAGATAGAGCCAGAAAGCTCAAGGCACAAAAAGAAAAAAAAAAAAATGCCATAGGGAGACTAAGACCCCAAAACCAGAAATCAGTGGGATTGCGACCAGGTAGAAAGGTGCTAGAGAAGGAACGGCAGGCTTAGAGAACTGAGAGGCTCCAGCCACCTGCTGGAATGAGCAGGAGGTAGAAGGTGAAGATAGAGCCAGAAAGCTCAAGGCACAAAAAGAAAAAAAAAATGCCATAGGGAGACTAAGACCCCAAAACCAGAAATCAGTGGGATTGAGACCAGGTCCTGGGGTACACTGTGGAGGCTATCAGGGCTTTAGGACAACAGTCGAACTGAAAATTAAAGGAGCATTTAAAAATGGTAAGTAGATCCAATTCTTCCTTATAAGGAATGTAAGGATTTGAATAACTAAAGGGAATAAAAACATGCTACTCCAAAACATTTCACTCTGTCATACAGATTATTTTGAGTTGAAGGCAATTGAGAAAAAGCAGAGGAAAGACAGGCTCTCTGTCTGACCTGCCCCTTTCTCCCAAAAAGCAGGGCATAAATTTCCCATGAGAAAGGTGCCTTCTCTGGAAGAGAGAGAACATTCTTATTATTGGAGACAGGGAGCTGATTCTGAGACGAATCCGTACAAACCTACTAAAATAGTGGTTATCTTCCATAAGCTTCCTCCACATGGTTCCTGGAACTATGCTATATTTACTGCCTCCATCCCAAACTCCTTTGTCCTGTCACATCTCCACAATTCCTTGTTAAAATGGTATATAAGTTCTCAGGCCTATCTACTTTTTTGGGTCTTCATTCTTCATATATAAAGGCTTCTGTGAATACGAAAATATTAACTTCATTACAGTTTGTAAGCCTTTCTTCCAATAATATACTCCTTTTCAGTTTAATTCTCAAGCACAAAAACCAAACAGGAAAAGCCTTTCTTCTTCTGCAAAACCTTCTCTCATTTCTCTTCCCTTCTACTCTAGTCTTCTTTAGATTTCCCAAGGCATCGTGTCTCCAAAAGGATTCTTCAAACATAATGTATAGAGCATAAAGAAGAAGAAAAGGAGGAATATCTGTCAAAAAAAAAAATGGATGTAGCACAGTGTTGACTTATAACGGACTGCCTGGAGTTGAAAGCAATGTTCAAAATAAAGATTCAGGGGACCGGCAGTTAGCGTAATGGCTATGTCGCTGGACTCCCACGTAGTCCACTGCAGTTTGCGTTCCGGACCCGGTGGCTTAAAACTCATGCCACCAGGCACATGGAGGAGAAGGGATTGCGGTGTGGCCATCCCCCCCTGGGGGGTGACTTCTCACTTTCTACCTCTCCGTCTCTCTCTGTCTGGAGAACGCACACGCCGTATAGGAAAAAAAAAAAAACTCTCCAAATAAGTAAGTAAGTAAGTAAATAAATAAATAAATAAATAAATGAAGGTTCATGGCTGTAAACGCAGTCGTTTCCCTTTAGATCTGACTGAGTCCCTCATTTCAGTTGTTCCCACCAGATAGGATTGCATTTCTAAGCTGTAACTAATATCGTACAAATTAACTATTTTCTACAAAGGAAAGCATGGGACTGCTCTGAAAACCAAAGTCAAATGCTCTGGGTAGGGCTATCCGTGTGAGACATCTCTTCTTTTATAAAACCATTTCAAAGATACACTAAATTGCTTTCATGGCAAAAGACTCAGCAGCCCTTGTTTAAAGTTCTTCTCAGCATGGGACTTAGTGATGCTGGGTATCACAGACACAGCCCTTTTCTTCATGTGCAGAATTGTATTTGCTGTATGGTTTTCTATGTTATAAGATGCACCATTATTTTGTGTACCATTAACCAAAAAGAGCTGCTACTTTTACTATGGCTAACCATTAACTGTAAGAAGGATCTGCCTTTACAGATGTTAAAATGGAGCAGGGGAGGCCAGCAGTGGCATGGCGACTGAGGGCACTGGATTCCTGCATGGTCGATTGCCGTTCGAGTCCTGGACTATGCTTTCTCACTTTCCCTTTCTCTCTCTCTCTCTCTCTCTCGCTCTCTGGCCAAATTAAAATAATAATAATTATTGTAATAACAAATGGAATGAAATGAATAATTCTGTTTTAGACAGTGGAGCAGGGGAGTATGTGTCAGGACAATGAAATATGGCAACACCCTGTCTTTTATTGCTCCTGCCCTCACACTCCATATACCTCAGAAGAACTTTGGGGGCTACTGAATTAAATCAAGCATCTCCCTGCTGCTTACTGGAATACCCGACCAGGAAACTAATGCCATCCCTTCTTCTTTCTCCTGTAAATCAGACAATGCTCCTTGTACTACCTGTCACATGCCACACTCATAAGATACGCAAGACAGAGACTATTACTATTAATTAATAATTTCTATAGAGGAAAAGAGATGCAGCCAGATTAAGTAGCTGGACTTACCCAGGGTTGCTTGACAACTAAATGGTGTTTCTGTTAGGAAAATCCCCAATTTCTTTTTTTATTATTATTTTATTTAACTTTATTTATTTATTTGACCAGAGAGAGAAAGTGAGAAAGCAAGCCACCAGGTCTGGGACTTGAACTATGGTCGACCATGTGGGAGTCTAGTGCCCCATAACCACCATGCCACCTGCTGGCCCTGAAAGACCACAATTTCTGACTCCTAGAGCACTATTTTTCCTGTTTCTGGTCCTCTCTCAATGGCCAGAATAAAATGCCGCGTCTAGAGGTCCATGTGGTGGTTTGCTCCCATCTGGAGTCCAGGGAGTACCACGAGGATCTGAGCCGAGCTCCCAGGCCTGGTGCCTGGGTGGAAGCCGCTTCCTCTCTGGTGGCCTGCCTTCCCCCCACTGTGGAGCTTTCCTATGTTCTAAGCCAGGTGACAAAGGGAGCTGCAGCCCTGGGTTTAGGATTTGTCTTTACTACCTGAGTTCCGTCTGAAACATACACATACTTTAAAGCTCTGAGAAAAACAAATCTCAAGTCTTTGAACTTGAGCTTCTGCTGGTTGAAGTACAGAAGAACGGCAACCCCGTAAACAGGGATGATTCCGTGATCCCAACATGCTTCTCTCTCTGAAAGGGGAAAAAACTTACAACACGTTATCTTTTCCCTGCTCTTTCCTTGCCATAAAAGGGGAGCTTTGCTAGCAGAAATTACAGCATTCGACTTACGAAGATTTAAGGAAGAGGAAGATTTTTCCAGAGATGGTTCTCTCTTGATTCAAATCTGTGTTATCCCCTCCCACGTTTTTCCCAGAAAGCGAAGAGAATTTTTCTTTTTGTAAAGGGGACATCGGACAGAACCGTGGACACCCTGGGCGTCTCACTGTGAGAATACACTCTCTTTCCCATTAAATAATAAAATATGCTGTGGAGTCTCACAACTCCTCAGACCCGAAGGACATTAACCTGGGCTCATCAAGCACCAGCCATGTGGAAAGATATGAATATATTTTTACCTGGCACAGACATATTTCCTCTGCGGCCGCCTCAGAATCCTTGCTTCTTCACTGGCTCCCATTGACTCCTTCCCTAAAACAGACCAGGAGGGAAGGAGGGGAAAGGGTGCAAGAGGTGGCTGTTACTGAAAACCAGAGAATAAGAGACGTATAGTCCGTGCAGAGATCTTAACAATCTAGCTCCTTCCTATTTTTTTTATTTTGTTTTGTTTCCCCTTTCAAGGTGAATTTTTAAATGACCTGACTTTAGTTGCTAGGTTTGGGGTCACTAACTCATTACTAAGGAAATGATCTGATATTTGATCTCTATCATAATTTTATTTTTCTTCCATTTTGGTCCAAAAGCACCTTATAAAAGACCTGTTGAGGCTTATATGTTCAAGCCAAGTAAAGATATAAATCACACATTCCATTTCAACACCCACTAATTGTCAGATTTTTTGTGGAAGACTCTAATTAAATCCCGTAGGAAAAGTACACCAAGCAGTGGAAAAGAAAAATCAGTCATTTAAACAACTCTGCTAAGAGCTTAAAATAGACACAGAAGAACATCCTCAAAGTGTGTGTGTGTGTGTGTGTTCAGGCACAGATTAAAAAAAATCAGGAACAGAGAAATGTTGGGCTAGATAATAATATTCTAAGCATCTGAAAGGTAGCATCTATAAAAACTTTATGAGATGCGTTAAATTTATTCCAGACAAAAATCTTCATCGACTGACTGCCTATTAGATTGTCTTTATTGTCTTTCTTTCTTTATAGAGCTGTCACAGGGAGATTCCTCATGCTCAACCAATCATGGAAGATTCCTTAAAAAACCCCAGAGAAGAAGGAGATTGCTACATCAACCTAATCCATGTAGATAAAAAGCCCCACTCCATTTCTACTGATAACAGCTACCAAAAGAAAAAAAAAAAAAAAAAAGAGAGTATGTGTGTCTTTTTGAGACACTCTGACAGAAAAAATGACAAATCCCTCCCAAATGCAAAATACATTTCTCAAAAAGAAAAAGTGCTACACATGAACCATACAACTCTCACAATGTTGAAAAATGAAGACAGTTCTCTTGACTGAGGAAAAATTTCTTTTTCAAAGAGGCAAATGTGAAGACACCTCGCAGTTGTACTCCTCATGATTTAGATACGCCGAGATTAGTAAGGCTCACTCACAAACGTTGTATTTGTGCCCCCAAAACATTCACAAAAGTCACAGGCACAGGTCTGTGCTTAAAGTCATGTTGCATTCAGACCCAGTAAAAGATGCCCATCCCTTATGCTCCTCCCTCCAGTGGGCGTGTATTTCAAGAGTTGACTGGTAATGTTAAGGTATGTGAATGAAGAACTGCCTCAAAGGAACTTCCGTGACTCCATTTCCCTTCTACCTCAACCCCAAGTGGTATGGGGTTCTATGCCCATGCTTCTGGACTGGTCAAATGGATACAATGTCATTTTTTGCAAAGCCCTACATAACCTGGTCTTTTTCCGCTTCCATTCTCTGCAGATGAATTTCTTTTTGTTTTTTTTTTTTTTTGGGAGAGGTTTTTTTCACTATAGGGTGCGTGCGTTTGCCAGACAGAGAGAGACATAGAGACAGAAAGCGAGAAATCACCTCCCCCAGGGGGGATGGTCACACCGCAATCCCTTCCCTCCATTCTCCTCTCAGGATCTTGGGCACGCACACACACGCGCCTGGCGTGAGTTTTAAGCCACCGAGTCCGGGACTCGAACCATGGTCAACTACGTGGGAGTCCAGCGACATAGCCATTACGCTAACTGCTGGTCCCTGCAGATGAGTTTTTTAATGGTTATAAACTAGATGGAGACCTCCAGAAATAGATGGCTTCGCCTTCCAGCCTCACTCTACTCTGACTCCATTGGGGCTTCTTCATCGCTCCTTCCATGGAGTTTCACAAAAGGGCGTCCCTTTGTTTCAAGTAGAAGACTCACGCTTCTACTTGAAGGTCAGCCTAGGCTGGGACCTGACTCCAACAGCAAAAACTCTCTGTGTGTGGACATTTTCCTCTCTGCTCTTTCCCCCTACATATTAACAAAGAGATCTCTTAATAATGACTTCAACTACTGCCGTGAGGTTGTAGTTCTTATCGTATCCACCGCCCTTCTCACCAGTTTCCTTTATCTTTCCCCCTACATATTAACAAAGAGATCTCTTAATAATGACTTCAACTACTGCCGTGAGGTTGTAGTTATCGTATCCACCGCCCTTCTCACCAATTTCCTTTATGCACTGACATATAAAGTGTAACATATACGTTTGGCTCATTCTTTCCACCCTTGAAACTAGGTATATCCTGATTATTTCCTCTGGCCAATGAAATGTGAGCAAAAGTAAAATGTGGCACTTTCAGGCAGAACTTGTAAATGCCTTCATGTAAGGCTTTGTATGCTCCTATTTGTCTCTGGCTACAGTCATCAACAATACTACAGAAGTAGAGTTCATCAGCACAGGTCCCAAGTATGACAAGCAGAGACATACCCCCAGTCAACCTGCAGAGAATATTGCACATGAGCAAATCAGACTTTTTATTTTTTTAAATATATATCAGGGTCTACAGTGAATAGCACACTCCCATCAATCTAGCATACTAAATTCTATCTAATTAGGCTTCTTGCTAGCTTTTATCCTTGTGTCTTAACATGCTACATTGTGAAACAGTCTAATGAATGAAGGTATATTCATTTTCTATTGCTATGTAACAAATTACCACAAATTTAGATGTTTAAAACAACACCATTTATTATTTCAGTTTCCATGGGTCAGGAGTCCAGGCATGCCCTAGGCAGGTCTCGAGCTCAGGGATTACAAAGGCTATAATCAAGGTGTCGGCTAAGGCTGTGGTTTCATCTGAGGACCGGGGTTTGCTTCCAGACTCACGTATCATGGACAAGATCCATTCGTTTTGTTTTGTTCTTTGTTCATTCTTGCTATTGTTGTTGTTTTATGGCTGAAAGACTAGGTCCTTCAGCTCCTAAGGACCCCCCTTTTCCCTGGGAAGTTCATAACTTAAATTGTATGATTTTTTTTTTCAGGCCAGCAGAGGATCTTTCTCCTTCAAAGGCTCACCTACTTAGGTCAAGCCTACCTAGAACAATTTTTCTTTTGATTAATTCTGACTCAGCTATTTAGGGACCTAAATTATATCTCCAAAACTCCCTGTACTTTTATATATGATATAACATAATCACAGAAGGGAACCCCCATCTGGCCATAGATCCTGGTGATACTCTTGGGAGAAGATGACACACAGGTATGAGTCACTACAGGTCATCTTAGAAGCCTGCCTGCCATGGGAGGTCATGCTGCCTTCTCATGTCTAGACATGAGCTATGGCTTCCCTGGAGGGTTTACTAATACAACATTCCCCAACGCAAAGTCTAGTTTGTGTTTTATTTAAGTCCAGATTTTTTCTATTCTTTATCCCTGAGACAGACCCTTTCTCACTAAAGCCTTCCCCAAGACTACCACCCACATGCAAAGAGCAATCGGAAATCTCCAGTTCTCTCTTCTCTTTTCTATTAGAGTCCTAATCACTACATAATGTTTTATATATAGAATATATATGTATATATATATATATATATAGAGAGAGAGAGAGAGTTGTCA
>NW_006208570.1:637148-679228 GCF_000334495.1 Tupaia belangeri chinensis | reverse complement strand
AGCTTATAGCCTTTATTTTCTGTAACTCATTTAGCAAAATGATAATGCACCAAAATCCAGTATATATGAAAATCTGAAGTGAAGTGCTAAATACAAATGATCAAGAGAAAGAATTAAAAACATGCTTCTTACGTCAACAAATCTTTTTTCCTCATAGTAACACGAAAGAGTTAAGAGAGCTAGATGAGTAGGGGCGTCCAAGGGAACTTCAAAATTTAGTGGAAAATGGAATTAAAATAAGAGTTCATTTTGGTGTGAAAATGTCTTGAAATCCATGCATAGTTTCTTTGGAACCTGCATTTTCATAAGCTTTTGAAGACCTCTTCCTCTTTTGGTAGCAACCGTACAGCAGCTTCCAACCTCCCAGCTTCATGATGTGAGAAAGGTGCTACCTATGAACCCCAGGTCTGGGGAGAATGGCTTCAACGAACAGCCTAAAGTCCTCATCATGTGCTTCTCCAGATGGAAACATGGAGGTCTCACCAAACCCAGCTTAAGGAAGTCGAAGTAGCGGTAAAGAGACTGTGCTTCCTGCCAACGACTGGTCCTCTGAGATAAATCCTAGGGACCAGATGTCTGACTTGTCCCTGACAGAATCAGCCTGAGGTCATTTTTAAAAAAGAATTATGCTCTAGAAGCTTTGGGTGATGAAATAAGGGATTCGGCAGTACGAGGCTGGGGGAAGGAATGGAGCTAAGGTAGATATTAGGAGGGGAAAGTCAAGGAATACACAGCACTTTGGTCAAGAGAAGGGCAGACAGAGTGTCCGGCAGGTCATCTCGACACAACACAGACGTTCCCTGCAGGAAAGTCATCTTTAATCTTCTGCTCCAATTCCAATCCAGCCAAAGCAAAGCCAATTTATAACAGGAGCAGTCATGGAAGGACTTGCCTCTTTCTCACTTCTTTCTACAACCTCATAGAGACCTGAGGTGACAGAGAGTGAAGGAGGTACAGAGGATGGAGAGGGAGCCACTGAGTGGAGGAGCAGGGAGGAGCAGGGAGATGTCGACTACCTCCACGTGATTATTGGGACAGTGATTTGGACAGGACATCCCACCTTCTGCATTGAGACCGTGTTGTTTCATTTTACTTTTTTTTTTCCCTTACTATGGCTATTAGACTTTCATCACTTAAAAATAAGCAAGAAAGCCATAAGACTCTGTGTCTTTATCTAGAGGCAGGGGGAAACGTTTTCTTATCACACATTTGAAAGGGGGATTGGGACAAAAAATACTGTTGCTTTTAGGATTCTGCCCCATGAGTCTTGTTCATGCATGTACTATGTTATCTGGCACACCGACCTCTTCATGTGGCTGTGAGTCCTTCAGGAGGGTCCCCAGTAGGTGCCAAGTCAGTCTTCAAGAAATACTTGCTGATTTTAAAATTCAGAGTTATGGATTACTACCAGCCAGCTTCACTGAGAACCGAGATATAGTATTTTTTCTTTGTCTCTTCTGAGAAGAAAGAAGCAGAGCAGAGTCAGTTACTTTACACACACGCCCTTCTTGGATCGTCTTTAAAGGAGGCAGGACAATCTGCAGAAACTCAGGCATTGAACCATGTTGCTTCTCTTGCAGACAACCTCTTGAACTCAAATTAAAGGCTCCACCGTGTCGTCTTTCCAGCTCCTCAACTCTGATACGGGGTCTCAAGAAGCATTTCTGGAGAGGGAGATTAAAGAGGAATTCTAAGTGGGGACCAGAGATTTTATGCAAATATGCTAACAAATGACTCAAATTCTGAGAGAGCAATCTCACTAAGACAATCTCAATGTTTTTCAGACATCTAGGGAATAGACAAGGGAGAAAAAAGTGGCATATGATCCAGCAATTTCATCCAAGATATGAAATCTTCCTAAGTGTCCAGCAACAGACAAATGGATAAAGAGAATGTGATATTAAAATACATATGTAAAATGGAATACTATTCAGTCACTAAAAAGAATAACATCCTGGGTCCACCAGGTGCCATGGTGGGAACCACATTGCTTCTCTGGCAGACAACCTCCTGATCAACTGAATCCCACACGGCAACTGCACGATTTGCCTCCCAGATCTGGTGGCTTGAAAAGCACACTGAAGTGTGTGCCCAAAATCCTGACAAGAGAATGGAAGGAAAGAGATTGTAACATAGTCATCCCTCTGGGTGGGGGGGGCGGGTTCTCGCCATCTGTTTCTCTCTCTCTCTCGTTTTCTTTCTGCCAAGTGAACGCACCGGTAGCATTCCCACAGAAGTGAGATAGCAGTTGCTAGAGGAAGGGAAGGGTAGTGAGGAAAGGAGAGGAGAGAGTAGAGAGCTGTTGGATAACGGATACAAAACCTCAGTTCCATAAGAGAAAGACGTTCTAGGTATCTTAAGGTACCTAGGGTTAACAATAATGTACCGTGTGCTGAAAAAGCTATAAAAGGAGATTTTTAATATTCCTGACCCAAAGCAGTGACAGATATTTTAGGTGATGAATCTGTTAATTACCTTGATTTGATAAGTACACATTTTATCCACATACTGAAAAATCATACCATATCCTGTAAATGTGCAATTATGGGTCGATTTTAAAAAAAGGTGATATCGCAAATACATACTTATGGGGTTTGCGTTCCAGCCTGTTCTATTGCTAGTAACACAACTCTGAGTACTTTAGGAGAATAGAGGTTATTGAACGCAGTTTTGGAGGTCCAAGGTTAGGGAACCTGAGGGTCTTGGGTCTTCCTATTACTTTATAACAGTGAGTGGAAGCAAGGGGATGCATGCTTGTGTTCATGGTCTCATTTAGGTAGATCTCATATCCTGGTCTCCCTTTCTCTTCTTATAAAACTACAGAATCCAGCTGGAGAGCCTACCCAGAGAATCTATTCAGACCTAGTCACGTTTCAAAGGTCCCACCTCTTAATCCCACAGTCGGATTAAGTGTCCCCCAAATACTATCATGATGACTCACCAACTCTTAACATCTGAATTTGGGGGGGGAACACATTAAAACCATAGCAGTGTGTTTTAGTGGTTGTGTCAACTCCAAAAAAAGACCCACACTTGACTGAAGAAATAAATAGTAGCTACTTAGCACTTATAAACAAGTCATTTAAAGAAAAATGTCAAACTATGTTTCAAAATTATCACAAAGGAAACACACACGGGACCAAGTTAACATGAATATGTGTACATGTACATGTATGTATATGGATGTGTGTGGATATATTTACTCACATAGCTATGACCTCATTTTATATGATCCCTCCCCTATTTGCCACACCTCTGAATAAAAAAAGATCATTTAATGAAATTAGACGTGAATTTCTAAAACATTTGTATTTCCAGTCACAAACACAGCAAACCCTGTGTTCCACTTTGGTGAACTGTATTCATGGGCTTGGTGTTTGTTGCCAGTAAGTTCCAACCACTTCAGCTTAATAGAATCTACTAATGCCGACACATTTATATCATAATAAATAAACCCAAATGCTTCTTTTATTAAATGGTACTCCACAAAGACATTTCCTGGTGTCTAGGAAGTAGGAGAGGTGTCTTCCTCTGGGCTGCCCTTTCATAGGGTCTGTTTCAAGTCGGAGTTCTCGCAGTGACTATAACAGAGTCACTGGCTGTGAATGAACCAAGCCTTGCACTTCAATCATGTCCCAGGTCATTGAGAAATGAGAGCTGAAGAAAAGACGGAAGAGATCCTAGATAAATTGAGAGCCTAATTGGGGAAGAGGGACTAAGGAGCGTATGTATTTGTTTGGGGAATTATCAGCAAGATCCTTGAGGTGCAGCTGAAAAAATGATACAGACCACGGTGTTCTGGAAGAGGAATGAGTGTGAGACACAAAAGAGATAAATGAAGCTATTATTAATATTAATACTTCTGTTAACAAGGCCTTAACTGTGCCTTCCTGGTATTAAAGCCTCCAAGGAATCTGTGTCTCAAAATGGACTTGAATGGGCTCCCTGATGAGTCATAACCTTCTAAAAACTAATAAGTTACTCTCTTCTGGGAACAGCCATGAACTTCAAAGTGGACATTTTTCAAGCATAAGGATTTAGGGGTTAAAAAATAATAGTAAGTGGGATCAGCAGGTGGTATGATTGTTAAGATGCTGGACGCCCATGTGGCCAACTGCGGTTCAGGTCCAGACCTGGCAGTTTTCTCACTCCCCCCACTTTTGTCTGTCTCTCTCTAGTGAGCACATTTTCCCCACATCAAATTAAAAATTAATAATAAATACAATTAGATAAATAATTATTTTCTTAAAAAATGAAATAATAGTGAGGGATGGCAGATGGTGTGATGGTTAAGGGCACTGGACTCCCACATGGCTGACTGTGGTTCGAGTCCTGGACCTGGTTGTTTGCTTTCTCCCTTTATCGCTCTTTCTTTTTCTCTCTCTCTCCCCCTCTCTCATCAAATAAAACAAATAAATCAAGTTAAATAAAATAAAGTAGTAATGATAAGTAATTACATTTAAAACATTAAAAAGTCTTGATTCAGGAGGAAACCACCTCTTAGTAATTTGTGAGTTAAACTGGAATCAAACCTCAGCTGTGGATTAAGGGTAAGAATTCAGAAGACTATAATAATAATGGCAGATATCGGAATTCCTGCATTAATTCACTGAGTATGCTGGGGTGCATGTTGTGCCTAGGACGTGTTCAAATTTGTTGGACAGTAGGAATACATAAAGGTGCAGTTACCCAAAGAGCACTTACACACATACTTCTTTTAATTCCACCACCACTATAAATGAGGTGTTTTCATTATCCCCATTTTCCAGAGGAAAGTAAAGAATTCACTCACGGTCAAGTGGACGTTGGCAGGGCCAAGGCCAAAGCACATTTTGTCCCAACTCCCAAGTCCATGCTTTCCCAATCACAATTACTCTGTGAATTTATGAGACCTTGGGTCGTGGCAGGACTGATGGAGCGGCAGTGAGAGCGAAGGGATCACGTGACAAGTGAAATACTGGTGTGAAAAAGAGGAGAGTGGAGCCCAGCCGCAGTGGCACAGGCTGGAGGCGCTGCTGCACCATGCTAGAGACCATATGGAAAGGCTCTGGATTTACATCTGGGTCACCTGAAACCCCAGGTGTGACCACAGGTGCACACAGAACCCTAGCTGAGGGGAGGATCGCAGCGTGGATACGTGGAAGGATCCTCTCTCTCTTGCTCACTCACTCAATGAATAAACAAACGAAAACAGAATGAATCCATAATTCCTTGAAAATGCCATAACTATCACACCTCTCTGCCACTGGGCAGGCTGATTCCTCTGCTGGGTAGTCCTTCATTTCTTCCTCCTATATCCTGCCTTCATTTTGCAAGTGGGCCCAGTGTTGTCTGTACCCCTCTGCCACTCTCTCCAACGTATTTCTGTCCACAGTATTTCTGTTACAAAGTGTGCTTTACATGTATTTGCCATCCAGAACATCTCAAGGGCAGAACCAATGTGTATAGATTAATCTTATTCAATTAGTCCAGCTCTTAGCACAGAGTTAGCACATAGAGACTGATAAAATAAAGGACCATGACAATATGAAAAGTGGTTACCGCACTCATGTTCTAAAAAGAAAACAAATTTGTGCAAAGAAAAGTAATACTTGAAGAAAGGGCCCAAAATGGCATTTGGAGTCAGATTATGGGGATCATTCAAGTCTAAATTAAGGCACATACACTTACTACCATTTGGGAAATGGGGAGATTATCCAGGCTTTAGGTCTGAGAAATAACATTCATTTTCAAGGTTTAGTGTGTGGATCTTAGTTATACCACGGTTAGGACGTAAAAAAAACAGTAGGAAGCTCTCTGATAAGGGGCAGAGAAAGTGTCATTTACCCTAGACATTAATCATACTTACCATTTCCTTGAGATCATACAAGGCTAAGTGTGATCCGTGTCCAGACCTGGTGACTCACACTGGGCGCATGTATGTGTGTGCCCCAAATCCCAGTAGAATGGAGGAGAAGAGATTGTGGTGTGGCCATCCTCCCTGGGGGGTGAGCTTATAGTTTCCCTCTTACTGTCTCTCTCCAATGAACACAGGCACCCTGTGGCTAAAACCTAAAAGAGAGAGAGAGAGAGAGACTTATACATAATGAGCTTAGGTTTGGGTGTCATTCAGCTTTGGTTCAAATACTGGACAGAGCCATTTAAACAGTAATATGTGAGGGAGTCTTCTAAAAATTCATGGCAAATTTGTGTTGTGAATAAATAATGCATGGATTCCAAAACTTTTTACAATAGACTAGTACTTTAATTACATTTATCCACACACTTTTGACATCCCCTTGAATATATCGATGACTTAATATAAGCTAGACACTGTTTTTGTTACATGTATTGACCTTCATGACAATTCTATGACTTGATCTCAGGCGACCTCCCTTCAGAGCTAGGAATCTCTACCATGACATTATACTGCTCTTTGGATATCTCATAGGCACCTCGAACCTCATATTCCCAAAATAGAACTCTCAAATTCTACGACACCGCAAACACACTCCTTCCCAGCCTGTCCCCACCTCAGTAAATACCATCATAATATAATTGCTGAAATAAACAAACAAAAAAAGAGCCAACATCCTTTTATTGACTTCATCCCATTGCCATTGAAATCATCGACAAGTTGTCAATCCTGCCTCCAAAATATATCCCCAATCTGCCTCAGTTCTCTGCATCTCCTTTGCCTTCATCCTGGTCCAAGGCATCACCTACTCTCACCTGGACAGTATCGGCCACTTCTTTATCCATGTCCCTGTGTCTTGCCCTGTGCAGTCTCTTCTTGACATAGCAGCCCAATCTTCTAAACACTTTAGTAAATTGTATTCCTGCTTGCTGAAAATCTTTCAGTGGCGTCTCACATCTCTTGGTCTTGGTAGGTGGCATCTGATCCTCTCCCTTCCCAGAATGTTCTATGCATACAGGGCTTCTTGTCATTCAAGTCTCAGCTACTGTCACCTTTTCTGAGAGGCTTTCCATGTCCACCTTGTCTAAAGAAATCACCCTACCAGGTTCTTGCTATCACATCATACAGTCTTAATTATAATGCTCATCTCTACCGGAAAGTGTCATTTATCTCTCTGTTTACCTTTCTATGTATGGACCTTTCACTTAGAACTAAACCCCCTAAGAGTCGTGGCCATTCTACTTCTTCCTTTTTTTTCTTTATCCTTTAACACTCAATAACTGGAGCCATGTCTGGCACATCACAGGTGATAAATAAACATCTGTTGAGTAAATTGAAAAAAATAAAACACTGATTCTGCTCCTTATTCTCTGTATTACACAGGGAAAATGACTTAACCTTGTAACTCTACTCTATAGAGTGGTCATGAAATTGGCAGTAGGTGAAGAGCTTAACATAGAACTCTGTACATGTCAAGAGTTCAGTTCCTGGCTGTCCCTCTCTCAAATACAGAATGCCTATCGAAGTGCGACAACATTTTCTTTAATTACTTATTCCACTGTTTGCTTCTGTTACCAATAAGCATCCCTCCTGCTTTACCGACACTTCCCCTCTATGATGCTCCATTATCCTCTTTTTTATATTGTCTGAAACAGCACTGGGAAAAGAGGTGCTCCTAAGGGGAGGGTCATGTGATCACAAAAGCAGATTTTGCTAGTCAAAAGTGTCCAATAAAAATGGGAAGTTGCTTCCTAAATGTTTCTGGAAGTCTGTGGTTTAGTTCACAATATCTTAACAGATTAAGTGAATGCAAATAGCAGATGTATTTTGTAGCAACAAGACAAATGTTCAGCAGAATTAAAGTTATTCATGTGTAGTCACACTGGGAATATTTGCATGATATTTTGCTAATTGCTCCAAAATCTGACTTGCAGTGTATAAACAAATGGGAAAAAAATAAACCAGCAAAAATTAGCCCCAGGCCTCTCTGGTTTCTCTTCTATGCCCCCAGTGTCTCTCCTGAATCGCTCAACTTTTTATTCTGAAAGCCGAGGGGCACTTTTCAGTCTTCCTTGCACTTTGTTGGACCCATTACCTCTAGTAATGAGAGGTCTTCCAGAAGCACTTGATGTTTCTCTGAGTTCCATTGTTAGCTCAGACTTCAAATGTGTTCGCTTAGGTTTCCTAACCAAAAGATCATATTGATAGATTGTATCAATTAAAACAGCTACATATGATCAAGTTTTTTTAAAATGATTGTTTTTTGTCAATATAGACCAAGTGTACTGTATTTTTTTCTTTTCTATTTACATCCAATCATTATACATCTCTATAGCACACAATATGGTTTTTCAAAGTATGCATGCAATATGTGATGATCAAATCAATAATATTACCATTTATATCATTTTCAGTAGAAAAGTTTACCTTCTTGTGTCTGTTAAGAGTACCTTCCCTGAGCCCCTCCCACCCACCCTCTGCTATCCACTCCTGGCCCATACAGTCTCTGGTATCTACACTTGTCCTTTCTAACATTATTTCTGAAGGCTGCCATCATATGGTACCACAGGCTGGGTGGCTGCAAACAGTAAAAATGTATTTTCTCCCAGTTCTGGAACAAAAGCCAAGGAAGCTGCAGAGCTGGCTCCCTCATTGGCCACTGAAGGACAGATTGTTCTGCGTCTCTCTCCTAGTGTCTCGTGGTTGCTGTCAATCCTCGGTGCTCTTTGACTTGGAGATGCATCACTCCCGTCTCTTCCTCCAGCTTCCCTGGCATTTGTGTATCTATGTGTCTTCACATGGCTTTTTCTTTATGTGGACATTAGTCATAGTGGATTAGGGACCTACCCTACTTCAGGGTGACCACACCTTAAGTACTACATCTGCAATGACCCTATTTCCAAATAAGGTCAGCTTCTGAGGTACTAGGGGTTTGGAGTTCAACATCTCTTTTTCTGCAGTGACACAATTCAACCCATCACACTAGGGATCTCCATAGTTTTATGGAGATGCATACCTAATAGAATAGTTTGTGCATCTACCTCAATATGTCTGTGTATGCTTGTGTGGAAGAGACATATATACACATGTGTACACACACACACACACATGTACATATGGTTCTCAGAAAAGTCATGACATATTTTTTCTATTCAAAAATGCATCATGACTTTTCTGACAATCATATGTGTGCGTGTGTGTGTGTGTGTGTAATGTTATATATGAGATACTTTTAAAAGTTCATAAGAAAATGGAATTAAATTACAAATATATTTTGGTACAAAATATTTTGTAATCCATGCATAGTTTTGTTTACAATATGCATTTTCCATGAAATTTTCCAAGACCCCTGCCTTCATATACATAATGAACTAAACTACTGATATGTCATGTATGTTATAAATAAAACATTAAAATGTAAATTTTAAAAATGAGAAAAAGAAATTAGAAGCGACAGTACTTAGTTACTTCATCCCCAATAGATCATCCTGTCCACCTTTGTTGAAGAACACAGCCTAAATAACTCTGGAGAGGATAAATCTAAGAAAGAACAAAAGAAAGAATATTAAAGAACAAAATGCAAGATGACTGAATTTGAAAGAGTTGGTCTGGAACAAAATTGAAGAGTTTCTGGTTACATGCACATTCTGTTTAAGTTCATCATAATCAAAATAATCCACCATTTCATTGAAGTGAGAGTGTTATTCTAAAATACTCAGAATCAATGCATTCTACTCATTGTAGTAGAATTTTTAAAAAGAGTCAGTAGGAAAGTCTTATTGTTGGTGGCAGGAATCCTCTTTTCTTCTTCTGTTTCTTTTCTTCCAGGAAGTGATTTTCGACCAATGTTGTTAATCATTCACAAAGATAGGAATCCACAGCCAGCAGGTGTCATGATGGTTAAGACATTGGACTTCCACATGGTCAACCACGATTTGAGTACCTTTCACAGTGGCTTGAAAATCATACCAGATGCTTGTGTGAGCATGCCCAAAATCCAGACAAAAAAAAAAAAAATGGAGGAGAACGGATTCCATCGTGGCCATCCCTCCCAGTAGTGATTTCTAACTTTCCCTTTTTCTGTCTCTCTCTGCCTCTCTAACAAATGCAAACCTAAAACATATACACACACACACACACACACACACACACACACACACACACATATGTATATATGGATCCAAATGTGAAAGCAAAAGGCAGGCCTTGGAGAACTTAGTTGTGCATAGTCCAAATAACTTGACTCAGTGACCTCTTCTCTTAGGTATTCTGCTTCATCATCCAAGAAATGGGTGAGACTACCTATGCCATCTTACTTGGGGTTCCTATGAGATCAAACACGGCTCTAGATGAGAACACATTTTGAAGAGCATAATGCACTCTACAGATCACACTGTGGCTTCCTTTGTGGAAGCCAATTAACTTGCCACTTACTAATCACGACCCTAGGTCACATTATGCAACCACTCTATCTGCAAAATGGGGAAAATAAAGTCCATTCTAACTATTTCAGAATGATCGTATGTCAATAAAAAGAGCATGTACAAAGAAATACCTTATAATTAACTCATGCTTTCCTATAAAATTGTAAGGGTTTATTATTAGTTGGTTGAGCAAATAAATGCAAATTCCTAGTTCTTTTATCTACTGGACAAAAGTAGAGATCAGTCTTCATCTTCCAGAGTTCAGAAGAAGAACGTCAGTGTTTCTCAGCTGATTAGTATGGGACTCCAAATCCAGTTCATAAAAATTAACAAGAATTAAACTACAATGAAATAAAGCTCAATGTCTGGAAGAACTTCCAGTTCTGAGGTATATATGCACATTTAAACAAAAACATCCAAGTAAAACCTACAGTCCTAAATTTCCATGTTGTCAGTACCTAAAGAAAATTTTAGAGGAATGCTTATCTCACAGTTATTGTTCAATGTCCATGAGCTCTATTGGTTATGATCCCTTCTTTTCACCTTTCATTCATCTCACTGATCTTTTTTTCTTCTGAGATTTACAGTTAGATTTAAGATAATAAAGAAGCATTGAAACAGATCTGGCCTTTCTCTAGCCATAACTCTGAACACAGAGATTTTGCCCTGTGAAATGTCCAGGTGAGGCCATGCCTCCAGGAGGACAGGTGGGATCCTAGAGGACACACTCTCCACAACACACACCAACAGAATGTCACCTAAGAGCCCACAGACAGAGCTCCTCTAAATGGTACAACAGCCCTTCGGTGCTCTGTTCCTGACAAAGAGCAGCCAAAACCCAGTGCTCCTACAAAGGAAGTCCAGACACATGTGTTCTGACAGTCCTGCTTGCACTCATGCACCTTGGCCTCCAGCCCAGCATCCACCTTTCTCTCAATTTTAAGCACCTTCTTGATTCTCCTTCTCATTCATCTCTAACCTTTCCCCAAAACCACAGTTACTCTGGAAACATTTTACTCATCTTCCCTCTTCCCAACCCCTAGAACCTCATTCTAAAAGCTCTCTCCCAATTTTTAAACAATCTTAGAAATTCTCATTTTCCCCACCTATTCTCCTGCAATCAATTGAACAAGCATCCGGCAAGTTTTCTCTAGCCAATCAGGTAAACTATCTACACAAACTAAAGCTAATCCAGTTATCTGTCACTCTCCCATGTTCCTTCTTTACTGTAACTAGCTTCAGTTGCATCTGAATCAGGCTATTGCTGCCTGTCCCAATCTTACCTTCATATTCATTTTGCTGATTATACACTCATTTATAAACAAAACTGCTCTCCATCTTAAAAGCATACTAAAGGTGGCAAACATAGTGTCACCTCAATTTTATTTCAGAGTGAAAAATAGCCCAAGGCTTTGGATCTGAATAATCAGATAGGAATCCTGACTTTCTAAGTAAAAACTATATTTCAGGTCAAGCCATTTTTCTCACAGAAGCTCTGTTTGCTCTTTAGCAAAATGAAGACAATGATATGTTCTTCCTGGTATCTTTGAGAAGATTAAACCCAGTGAGATTACATGCCAAGCTCAGGTGTGCTGACCACATGGGTCAGTTATGCCTGCCCTTCCTTTCGGTGTAGCACTGACTGCAGATCAATGGACCGTGAGCTTTTCTGATGACAAAGAGGAAGTTGGCAAGATGATAGAAAGAGGTTTCTTATTCTGGCTCTACAATTAACTCAGCAGGGTAGCTTTAAATATTGTGATGTCCGGGCTACATCTCAGACCCATTAAAGTCAACTCGCTCATGTGGGACTCACAGAACAGACGAGGAGCCTTCAGCTTGCTAAACTTAGGAATGGAAAAGGAAGAGCAAGGGGGAAAAACTAGCTCCAAAAGTGTTCAACACAGTTGCACTCTCAAGGAATATAAATGTCTCGTCCAAAGGCACTCCTTTCTATGCAGGTAGTAAATAGCTAAATGACTTGTTTTCAGTCACCGTATTTTATTGACTAAACCTATCCATGCCAAGGCCAACACTGGACATCAAGATAGTACTTCCTAAGATTTCACTGAAAGCAAGTAAGCTAATGGTAAGTACAACACCCTCCACCCTAACGCCCAATACACAAACTTCTGAAAATCTAGGACGGTAAAAGTGTTAATGTTTGCTTTGTTCTATAACCTGGACAGTAAAAAAAATCCCCCAAATGAAAGCTTCTTTTAAGTCAAATATACGAAGTCTAACATGATATTTTAAACATCCCAGCATCACACCTAACACTAGCACAACTTGGTTTTCCTTTCTCAAAACAAATAAACAACAAGAACAACAAATAGTTCTTGCATGAAGCATAAATGGCATTGCTAGAAGTAATAGCAATGTCTTTACCAACACCCCCAGGACTCGCCTCAGTCTATTTTCTTAAGTGCTGTATTTTTAAAGCTCTGCTGCTTACCTCCCTCTTAGACATACTGAACTGAACATTCTAAATTCTGAGCATTTAGTGGTGGGAGGTTGGTTGAAGATACACCCCTAGAAAAAATAATCCCTGTATCAGTTACTATTGCTATTGGAGTCCTTGGAGAAGAAATTAGTCATAAATCTACTGGCCTCAATTTAGAATTTCTCACATTGTTATACTTAGTGGTACACTGATTAGTGCTCAAATATATTTACTCCTGACTCTCCCATTTCCAGAGAATTAATATACAGTCATCCCTCAGTATCTGCAGGACCCACCTCAGACACCAAAGCCCATGGATGCTCAAGTCTCTTACATAAAATGGTGCAGTATTTGTACATAATCTAGGTATATCCTACCACACACTCATCATCTCTAGATAATTTACAATACCTAACACAGTGTAAATGTTATATAAATACTTGTTGTACATATTATTTAATGAGTAATAACAAGGTAAAAAAAAACTGTACATATTCAGTACAGCTATAACCAATTTAAAAAAAAAAAAGGTTTTTGGATCCATGTTTGATTAAACCTGCAGACAAAGAACCTGTGTATTGAGTGCTAACTGTGTTCTCTGACTTTGGACTCAACTATATGGCTCTATTCGCAAAGACTTAAGATATGTTTGTGCAGATGTGTTTGTAACCTTGTGCTTCTAGTATCAGTACAAGAAGAGCTTGGGCCCAGAATGGGTGAACAGACATAGCAGCCATGAACCCAAAATGCAATGAGATCCTGGGCCTCGGCAGATCTTCAGTTTGGAGCAGAACCACCCAGTCTGTATCAACCTGGATAAGCCAACTCCACAAAACACACAGTTGTGTGACTGAGAATGAACGACTTCTATTTTAAGTTATTGTGTGTTTGGGATGATTTATTGTACAGCAATAGCTGACTGATATACACAGTATTGAATAAACAAAAACCTATATATATATATATACATATATATATATATGGATGTGTGTGTGTGTGTGTGTGTGTATTTCTGAAGTAAATTCTAGGACAATAGATTCACTTCATACTACAAAGTAATCACAGTCTTGTAACCAGTGTTGAATGTCTATTGTTGATATGTAAAAGTAAAGGAAATAATTATTTTTTCTGAATAACTATATAGATGGTGCAAAATTCCTGTCTTTGAACTCAAATGGAAAAGTTGGTCATAGGTTCTCAATTGTATAAATATTAAATAAATATTGCTATTGGTCATAATATAATAATCATTGCAGCTAGTTCACTGAGCACTTACTATATATAGTTTATCAATATCATCTCAACAGTACACTAAGGTAGTTGTGATTACTTATGCCCATTTTAGAGATGAGAATACTGAGGATTGGAAAGTTTACATCATTTATCCAAAGCAAATAAGCAAAGAAGTAGAAAAAGCCAGGATCTACCCCACATCTGTTTATCTCAAGAGTCAAACTCTCACTATTGCCTCTTCAAGAGAGAGATAAATGTACAAGAAGAATAATGAAGTAAGGACAAGGTCATTGAGGCCAACCGATGGCATGGTGGTTAAGTCACTGAATTACCATATGGCTGACCATGGTTCAAATCTGGATTTGGCAGCTTGAAAATCACTCCAGTCATGTTTCTGTGCTTGCCCAAAATCCCAGGAGGAGAATAGAAAAAAAAAAAAAAGGATTGCAGCATGGCTATCCCACTAGGGAGTGATTTCTCACTTTCCTTCTTACTGTCTCAGGGGAGTGGAAAAAAAAAATTTACATGGTTTTCCCCAGTGAATGGTAAGTCATAATATAGATCTCTAAAAAAAAATGTGGTTCTTCTGGTTCCCCTCTTTGACCATCTTGAGTTAATAACTCAGATGTAAATATTCGATGCAACTGAACAAATATGTTTTTGGCCCTGATAGGTACCAGACCTTATGTTCTGACTCAGAATTAGAGTTAAGTGTAGGACATAGTTCGTTCTTTTTAGGAGCTTTCAGTCGAGTAAATAATTGATGTTGAAAAGATCCTAACCAAAAATCCCAGTGTGAGCTCTATCATGTTCTAAATGCAGGGTGAACAGATGTTCTGACTAATGATTGCTGGGGTGGGAAGAGGGTGAGGGTTGGGGAGTTAGTTACATTTACTCACTGAGAATGTTCACTCCTTTCTGAAGGCAGCCAGCAGCCAAGAAAGACAAATTCTAAATTAAAGGGGAGATCAAGCTGTGTAAGACTGCTGATTAGAGTGAGAGCTGAAAGATAACGGCTGCACAAGGCGCTGAGCTCCCCCATGGCCTATGAGCCCGAGGACTCGCATACCCCGGCCTAGCGACTACAGTGGGGATGCAGTGGGCCAGCAAACAACAAAGCAGAGAAGGGGCCATGGTTTATTACACACCGTCAGATTTTCAATTACATGAAAGAATGAAAAGTTCATTAAATTTAAGTGTTTGTCTTAAACAAGAAACAAATAATATGGTGTTATGATGCCACAATTATAAGGCAGTGTTAAGATGCCACTATCCACAAGGGTCATCCCTGGCCCCACTGCAGTGGCTCAGGTGGTAAGGTGCCCCTGGGGAATGCTAGATCCACATGGGAGGCCCAAGTTTGAGTCCTGTGTTGGCCTGAACACGCGGAGTGCTCACATATGCCAGTGATCCTGGTTGGCTGGAAGGCTGCAGGGAGGACTGAGGCATGGCAAGACCTTGTTTCATGTAATTGTCTCTCTCTCAAAAAGAAAAAAGGAAATCTGAACTTCTTATTCTTTGTCTGACTACTCAGGACTTTAGAGATCACAGTAGATCCAAGCATGTACTCTTCTATCAAATAAGTTCGTTTTCCAGTCCCTCTGTTATTGTTCTTTTTTTTTTTTTTAAGAGGTTTTTGCTATAGGGCACGTGCACTCGCCAGCCAGACAGAGAGAGACAGAGAGACAGAAAGCAAGAAATCATCCCCCAGGGGGATAGCCATGCCACAATCCCCTCTCCTCCATTCTCCTCCCGGGATTTGGGCACACACGCACATGCACCTGGCGTGAGTTTCAAGCCGCGGGATCTGGGACGTGAACCACGGTCAACTACGTGGGAGTCTAGCGACATAGCCATTACGCTAACTGCTGGTCCCCAGTCCCTTTGTTTTTCTACCCAGTCAAAAGGCCATTCTCATCTGAGCTGCACTTCACCTCTTCATACCACTTACAGAGAAAGAAAAAAGGAATTTACTAAGACCACAAGTGATATCCTGAATGTCCAAAAGCATTTATCATAGGGAGAAAACCCCCAGTGCACAATCATTTTCCTTCCCCAATAAAAAATAAACCATTCCAATCCTAATTGCTTTATAAACAATTACCATTAGAGTATATCAATATAATCCTGTACAGAAACCCAGACATAGTTATCAAAGCTGTATACTGTCAAACACTATATTCTCTTTGCAAGAGAAAGTCAAATATGTACTAAAATTAGTTATATGCATAATTATAATTCCAAATGCAATGTTATTGTTATCTTAAGTAAGGTAATTAATTGATGTGAACCTCAGATTTCTTACCTGTAAAGTAGGAATAAGAAACATACTGAGAATTGTGAAGCTCAGAAATAAGACACATACTTTTCAAGACACAGAGGAGGGACCAGCAGATGGTGTAATGGCTATGTCGCTGGACTCCCACGTAGTCGACAACAGTTCAAGTCCTGGACCTGGTGGCTTAAACTCACGCTGGGCACATGTGCGTGTGTGCCCAAGATCCTGAGAGGAGAATGGAGGAGAAGGGATTGCAGCGTGGTCATCCCGCTAAGGGGTGATTTCTTGCTTTCTGTTTGTTTCTCTCTGTCTTTCTGGCGAGCACACGTGCCCTATAACAAAAAAAATTTAAAAATAAATAAATTAAAAAAAAAGCTCTAAAAAAAGAAAAAAAGACACAGAGGAGAAAATCAGTAAGTGGTCACTATTATCATTGTTACTATTGACATCGTTCATATTTAAAATTCTGTTGTTTCTCTATCTTCATTATTTTATCATATGCTGTCTCCTTCCAAACATGTAAGTTAGAGCAAAATGACTCTATGTGTCACCTGTGGATCACAGCTCCACTGGGTATCAAAATGGTGCTGGCCTTCCTTTGGTTGCTCTATTGATAAGTAATTATGGAGTTCACAGTCTCAGCTCCTCCTTCCAGGCTTCCTGGGGCATTGTGAGAACTTAGGCACTCTGTAACAGACTTAACTGAGATTTAGAATTTACTATTAAAGTTAATAGCAATTTCAACTCTGGTGGAGAAATAGGATTTAACAACAGCTCCTGCCAACGATAGGGCCCACAGAAATCTTAGTGACCATTCCCCTGGACTACAAGAGAAGGTTTCAAACTTTTTGTGAGTGGACATCAAGTTCCTCTCCCAGTGGTTCACAATTATTTAGGATGGGGACATGAGTGGGTTCATGAATGCCCAGGTCACAAATACCAGCGAGACAAAGGTGACGTTGGATTTGGGGCAGACTCCTCTGAACCAAGTCATCATCATCCTCCCATTTTAGCACAAATTAACTCATTTAGCTGGTTATTAGCCTAGAAAACTGTCAGTAGAGTTAGAAAAATATCCCAAAATTATTTTCTCATGATGAATTATGTTAAAATCATATCTTAATTCAAATTCTTATTTGTCTTTTTTGGAAACCAGCAATTCCATTCATTCTTTCTTCCTAAGAAAGAGTTTATGAGCTGGCTTGTAGTGCAGCAATTAGCCCAGTATATGGGGAATGAAATCCCACACGACCAACCATGACTCGAATATGGCCCCAGCAGCTTAAAAATTACACTACGTGGATATGTGTGTGTGTGCCCAAAATTCGGATAGGGAGAAATGAAGGAAAAAGAGTTGTGGCATGACCATGCCCCGTTGGGATTTCCCTCTCTCTCTTCTCTCTCTCTCTGTCTCTCTCTCGCTCTCTCATACATCTATGCACTCTAGCAAAACTGAATGAAAGGAAGGAAAGTAAAAGAAGGAAAGGAAATGGAAGGAGGAAAAGAAAGAAAAGGGAAAGGGGGCCAGTAGATGGCATGGTGGTTAAGAGCATTGGACTCCTACATGACTGACTACACAGTTCGAGCTCCAGACCTGGCAACTTGCTTTCTCACTTTTCCTCACTCTCTCTCTCTCCCTCTCTCCCTCTGACTTTCTCTGGTCAGATTAAAATTAAATAAATAAAGTTAATAAAATAATTCAGAAAAAAAAGAAAAGGAAGGGAAAGAAATCTAGGAAAGGCAGGAAGGGCAGAAAAGGCAAGAAAGCAGGAAGGAAGAGCTTGGTGGGTCAAGGTGTTTGGAATCTGCTGCTTTCCTTCACAACATCCATGCCCCCTTTTCTTTTGGTAACAGCATCCAGATCTTTCCTGGAATCATGTGCAGTCTCAGTTGGTCCATCACTCCAGATGTTCTGTGAGCACATGATTGAATCACCCGTTCTCCTGTTGATGAGTATTGCAGTTTTCCCAGTTTTTTTTTTTAATATTGTGAACATAATTGCTATGAATAATCTGTTTGGGCTAAGTTAGCCAAAGAAGATTTCTGCTGCTTATAGCTAGGAAGCATTAACTGATCATTGTGGGAATTCAGAACACCCCATTTTTAATGTATCATTATTTATAGATATAGTTCAATATTCCTCGTACCTAATGGTACAAATTATTGTAAAATTGTAGGCTTTTAAAGAATCCTCAAGGACACTCTAATATACTGTTTTGCCTTCACAAAAAGGAGCTACTGCACTTATCTTAGGTTTTGGTCATCTATCATCTGTCGGCTGTGACTTTAATTACAAAAGACTTTAATCACTGAGTTCTCTTTCTCTTGTTGAGAACTGAATAGACAGTTACCTTGCTAGTTTGAAAAAGATAGAAAGTTACAAAAATTGTTAATAAAGATTTGTAAAAATGCTCGAACTCATGAGCAATCATGGAGATGCAGGCCAGGATCTCAATGAGATACAATCTACACACGAGATTGGCATAAATTTTAAGACATGACATCAAAGTTTGGGAGATGTAGATTTATGGAACTATCGGTGTGTCAGAAAAGTCATGATGTATTTTCTGTTTTTCTATGCTAAAATGCATCATGACTTTTCTGACAACCCAATATTAATGGAATTATATAGAATTATACACACACACACGCCAGAAAAGACATTCGTGTGTGTGTGTGTGTGTGTGTGTGTGTGTGTGTGTTATGTTATGTTATTGGAAAAGTCATAACATATTTTTCTGTGTTTCTATACATCCTGAAGACCACATCATGACTTTTTCTACAAATATATATATATATATATATATATTTGTTGTAATGTGTGTATGTATATGTGTGTGTGTTTCTGTGTGTGTATATGTATGTATCAGTATACAATCAGTGTACAACCACTTCAGAAAAAAAATGTGACATTATGTTGTAAAGTAGAATATTTATGCACACTACAACCCAGGGGAATACTCCAGGGGAACTTAGGCCTATACATTCCAGGAAACATAAACAAGAGTATTCATAGCAGATTTCATGGCAGCAAAACCTAGGGAACAATTCAAATGCCCATCGACAGGAGAATGGGTGAACGAATTGTAGTCTATCATAAAATGGAAAATTATTGAGCAGAAAAAACAAATGGGCAATAACTTCACAAACAAAAAAACTGAATCTTAGAAGCAGAACATTGAGTAAAAATAGCAAGTCTCAAGCCAGCAGGTGGCATGGTGGCTAAGGTGCTGGACTCCCACATGTTTGACTGTGGTTCAAGCCCTGGGTCTGGAGGCTTGCTTTCTCACATCCCCTCTCTCCATCTCTGTCTCTGTCTCTCTCTAGTAACCACATGTGCCTTATAACACATTTTTTAAAATAATATAATAAAAAAATAAATAATTCTTTTGTTTTAAAAAATAGCACATTTCAGCAGATGATGAAAGGTATACCATTTTTATAAAGTTAAAAATAATCAAACCAAACAACTCAAGGGGTGTGTGTGTGTGTGTGTGTTTAAATGACTTTTAGTAAAGAAGCAATGTTAGCCACAAAGTTCATCCTAGCCTGGAAGGTGGAAGGAGTGTAGGATATGGGAGGATTTCATAGGCAATTGCAATGATGTTTGCGGTTCTGAAATTGGGCAATGAGTTCCCAGGTGTTCACTGTATTATTGTTTCATTACTTACATGTATGTTACATATATTCTCACACTGAAGCATATAATAAAGAAAAATAAGCCAGAAGTAATAGCTTCATCTAAGGACATGATAAGAAGAAACTATTGTATGGATCTCAAAGGGACACAATAGATTTGGGATACATTACGAGTTTCCACTGACCCATTAACCCAGTAACCTCTCTTGCTCTAATTTTTTTCTGTATTTAACTCACAGTCTGTCTTTTCTGGGCCACTTACCACTGGAGCAGTCTGCAGCATTCTAGCCACTTACTAGTCCTATAAACTAAGATAAGTAGAGTGCGGAGGTAACTGATTTCTTATGATTTTGCTAGTCACACATGTTTAACACATGCATTTTCTTCATAACGGAAGGGGCCGTTTCTATCATGACTGTGGGGTTAATGTGTCTCCTTCCTTTCCATTCTCCTACCCCTGTATACTAACCAACCCCTCTGGGAAAAAAGCTTTTATCTTATCAGAGACCTAAGCTTTGGGGATAATGCAGCAATATTTTCTTATTGCTCTTAATCTGTGCATGTGGCTATGGATGGAACAATAGGCAGAGAACAGCGCTTTGTTCTTCTCAGACACAAACCTACATTGACTAGTTTAAGTGGCTTTTTTCCTTAAACAGCTGCTGTCTCAAAGGTCTGAAGCACCTAATCCTAACAGAAGACCTGCAGAAAATATTTCTGCCCACCAAACGGAAGAGAAAAGAAAGACGTCTCTGAGGCTGCTGCAACTGAAACCGTTCAAGGACCCGATTTTCAAGAGTGTGGAAAGAGCCCTCATCTCCCCAAGTTGAAAGAGGTGACAAACTGTTAACAATTATAATTCCTAGGCTTACAAATGAGTCCAAAAATGGATTAAGTGGTCTGACATACACAAAAATGTGTTTTTCTGGCTAAATCTTTGTCTTAGCTACTCCCCCACTCCTATCAACTGTTCCTCTTGCAATAAAAACTTGGATGGAGCACTAATCCATATTTATATTATCCTGTTATGTTATGTTACGCTGAGAGCAACCCAATTTGCTAATAGCTTGTTACTCCCTGGCTGCATTTCCCCCAGGCCTAATACCATTCAATTCCTTCTTAGGGTTGCTTTCTCCAAGGAATGCTGATTGAGAGCTGGACTGCCTTTAACACATTCAGTTTCTAAAGTATTCCCTCAAATGCTTTCTTCCTTTGAAATAAAATAAATAGGGAAAAACAATAACAGCACAAAGAGAGCAGACAGTACAGAGTGGATATTGTATCCCAGAGGCATATTAATATAAAACCATGGACTAAAATGTCAGGCCACGTGGTCATATGAGTCTCTTTGGAAAATAATTGATTGTTTCTCTATTGAGCCTACTCTTACTATGGAGAATGAATATTATTATTATTAACAATAATGATAATAAAGCCATTCCAAAAATGCTGCATCACTCAGGAAGGACCAGGTTATGCTGCACTAACAAAAGAAACTTTATATCCCAGTGGCTTACAATGCAAAGGTGTATTTCTTGCTCTAACCACATATCATACACAGCTGGCCAGAAGGCTCAGTGCATATCATCCCACTCTGGAACCCAGATGTGGAGAGCCCACACCATATGAGAGGTTGTTGTTTGCGAAGGCTGATAAAACAGGGTGTGATAGAGAGGATTTAAAGTTTACAACCAAAAGTGGCACCCAAAACTTCCTCTCACATTATAGTGGTCAGAGCAATGACTACTCCTATCATTAAGCAAATACAAAAATATTCCACCAAGTTCTGGATGTAGAAAAAAATAAATATTTTATGGATAACAGATACCAAAATAGATCTTTTAGACGTCCCCAGAAATGTAATCTTCCCAAGATGGAGGGTGAGTATGGCTTTTCTACAAGCTAACTAACTTCTAGTGCTTTCTAAAGCACAGTTTTATGCCAATGAAGAAGTATGGAGCAGGAGACCAGGTATTGGTGCAGCAGTAATGTCACTGGATCCACATGGGGAAAGTCCTGAGTTCAAGATCAGGGACCTCGTAGAGCACATGCACATGTTTCTGTGGTCTGGCCAGTAGACTTGGGGTGGATCATGGTGTAGAGTCCCCATTGAGTCTCTCTCTCTCTCTCTCTTTCTCTTCTCTTAATAAATAAGTAAACCATAACAACAACCAAAAAAAAAAATGTATGGAAGAGAAGGAGCAACGCATTATCTCAGAACTCCACTTTGGGGTTGATATTTTGAATGGATGGCTACGTCCTGCAGACCCCTGAATAAGGTTCTCAAAACAGTTTAATGACATGAGCCCAATGAAACTGGTAATTTTCAAATTCTAGCTAGAAGAATTTCATTTCTAATATGCTGACGAAAGTGAGCATTTTCAAAAGAAATTTTATCTTCTGAATTAACATAGACCAAAATATCTCAAGCTATGGTACAGAGCAGAATTATTCATTATTTTTAAGGGGCCAAGAAAAGAAAATGTTGTAACTGGGAACTTTAAAAGATGAATGTGAAAGCGAAAATGCTATAAATGTTCTCTATATGCCAGAAATGCCTGAACTTTCCATTTTAACTAAATTATATCTAATGTAAGCACATTTGGCCTTTTCCTTGCTTCCTCATACTATGATATCCCAATCAATGCATTTCAATATAAACTAAATCTTGATCCAATACCATTATCTCAACCAGAAGCTCATTTTAGAGCAATATAACCTTTAATGAGATATATGTACAATGAGTATGAGCAGTGATATACCTAAAAAGCTGTTTCCTCAGAAAAGGAAGATATATTTAATATAATATTCTAGCATCGCCCTCACATTCCACTTGCCGGAGAACCAGGGCCAATAGTGGATGCGATCCGTCAAGGAGTCGGAGGCTCTGCCACACACTTCCCCTCTTCCTTCTCTTTCGTAACACCTGATTTTCCAGGAGACAAGTGAGAGTGCTATGGCCAATGAAGTGTTGTTGTAACCTTCTCTTGGCATTGTAAGTAGGCAGTTGGGAGAGAAAAGAAGTAAACCTCGGACAGTGACAACTCCCTCCGGCATTATTACAAGGCAAATGTCCTTGCTCGAGGGCAGGAACCAGGAAGCTTTGTCTGTAAAGAGCCAGATGGTTAATGTTTTGGCTTTGCTGGCCATGAGGTCTCTGTGGCAAACATCTGATCCTGCCATGGTAGCATGGGAAAACAAACAAACAAATATACATAAACTATTATAAATAAATACACAGATCTGCATTTTAATAAAACTTTACTTATAAAAACTAGGCATAGCACCATAGTCCAGTGGTTAAGGGACAATGGATTCCTCATAGCCAACTGTGGTTCAAATCTCAGTCCTAGTATCTTGAAAAATGCCAAACTTGTGTGTGTGCCCCAAATTCTGACAGGTTGGGGAAATGGCAGAGAAGGCATTGGAGCATGACCATGTCCCATGAGGGGTGAGTTTTCCTTCGCCCTCTCCCTCTATTCTCTGCTTCTCTGTCTCTTTCTGACATACACACATGTCCTCTGACAGTTACAAAAACAAATAAACTAGAGACTGGTCCATACACTCCAGCTTGCTGATCCCTGCTCTAGGAAGGATATTAAATCCTAGGGCCTGACTCTTACACAGTCTATCAGTCTGCCTGGATTCTTATGTTCTTTAATGTCCACACTACCATCTCTCTTTTTTCTTTTTTTTTTTTTTAATCAAACGGTACTTTGCTTTTTCCTTCAAAAATGTCTCTCTTTTTAGAACATGATCACTATTGAGTCCTACAGGTAAAATTTCAGAGAAAAATATTTCTTCTCCCTTTTTGTCTAGAAAAGGATGAGTATGTACCTGCAAATCTCATCAATCTACATCACTTACATTATTAGTTACTAATAATATGTGGAATGCACTGTACTAGGCCCTGAGGGCAGTAAAGAGGAAGTACCAATCAGCCTTTGCTTCAAGCAGCTAACACTTTCATTAGAAATACCAAGAAAAGAAGTAACTTTGCATTTCTTTGACAGAAACATGAGTATGTGTCTAATCATTGCTGAAAGGAGACTGATGATGAATAGGTGTACAGAGTTAAAAGGGGGATTCACAATGCTCAGAGCTCAGAGCAGCAGGAAAGCCCAAATACCAGAAAGTTACTAGAAAGCCTGAAGGGAGGGAATTTGCTTGGAGAAGGAAGCATGGACCTCTGAGAGACAAGGGACAGGCTCGCCCTGCTACTAAATTATTTTCTAATTAGTCTGACTCTTTTGTCTAGTATCAACTTTAAACATCCCTTTATCCACTCCTCTTCTTCCACTTCCCTCCTTCATCCCAAGTTCAAGGAGAAATTTGAGTGTGGCTCAAGACCTGAGGGTTGAGAATAGAGGGCAGGGTGGAGTGGAGAGACTTCCAGCACTACTGGAAAGAATGTTTACATCTCATGGTGCATGTGGTACACTCTCTTTAAAATCTCATATTTGGAGCCAGCAGGTGGCATAATGGTTAAGACGCTGAACTCCCACATAGTCCACTATGGTTCAAGTCCCAGAACCAGCAGCTTGAAACTCATACTAGGCATGTGTACATGCATGCCTAAATTCCAAGAGAATGGAGGAGAAGGAATTGTGGCATGGTCATCCGCCCTAGGGGCTGATTTCTCACTTTCCATCTCTCTGTCTCTCTGGCAAAGGTACATGCCCTATAGCAAAAATCTCTCCTGAAAAAAATCTTGTATTTGTCTGTTTTGGGGATCCTCTCTCTTTCTCTTATGCCATGATACTAGAGTGGTATACAGGGCATGGGATTTCTTCCATGTGCAAGGTGGTACCTCTAGCCTCTGCTCAGATTCAGATTCAAGAAAACCGAGAACCTGATCTAACTACTTAGCTCTGCTTAAGTCTAAACCAAAGGAGCCCCTAAGGCACATAGGAAACATCCTAGCACACATCCTTGCATATAGCATTTGGTTTAAGAAAAAAGCCTGTGTATCTAAAAGGTGATAGTGTCTCCTAGTGTCTCCTCCAAAAATATCTCTGCTGAGAAGTTTCTATCCCTTTCTCTCAGAGGCATGTAAAAAATTAAAAATCCCTTTTTCACACAGATGCATTCATGCCCATGAAAGAAAAGCTTATCATGTTTGTTCAGTTGGGCTGATAACGGCAGCATGGCTGTGACACTGGACAGGCAGGGAAGCCCTTAGCCATACCACCAGCTGTGTGACTCTCAGAGAGGTTATCAACCTTTCAGTTTCCAAAATCTCTCCTCTAAAATGAGCATTATTAATCATTCTACCCATTTTACAGGACTGCTAGTAGGGTTACCTAAGATACTGATTGGATGAGAATTATATAAATGGAAAAGTCATTTATAATTTGACGAGGTCATAATTACCATTATAATTGACTTGCAGATTTTAATCAAATTGAAAGATAGCATTTTTGTTTTAAGCACTGAGTAGACTATTCTTAAGCCAGTAGTAACACTCCTATAAAGCTAGGATACTGTTTCTCAGACCAAGGCTCTGCAGATCACTGTTCTATAAGGCTTTAATAGCAGTGCCATTAAAAAGGTATCCCAAGGCATTCTGGAAATACCATGGTAGCACCAGCATAGTTGTTACACTTTCAGAATCCCCACATAAAAATTGATATCAACCTCTAAAACTCATGGACACCATTCATAACAAAACATATAGATAATAAAATATCTCTACAAATCCTTAATTGATGCAAGCAGAGACAAACCAACAGTAGCCTCAACACTGGCGTACTGTCACACTTATTCAGGTAAAAGCAGAATGATGCAATGGGATGAGGAAAAACCCACAATAGTCAGTAGGAATTCACAGGAACTCTCAAAAAGACTAATGTGAAAACAGCTGATGAACCTGGGAAAGAACCTGCTCATATAAATAGCAGGGGAAGACAGGGGTCTCCAGGTTGGACCAGTCTGGCTACTATGAACTCTCAAAATTGATCCCTCAGAGCTTCCTTTCCATACAGAACTAGACATTGAAAAGAAACTACTAGAAGCTGGATCACTTTTGAATATGTCAGGAATGGTGGCGATGAAGACAAGGAGGTGCAGGTAGAAGTGGAGGAGGGGACAAAACCAGGAAATCTTGGCAAACAAGTCACCAATTTTTTTTTCCTTAAATTTATTTATTTTTTAAACATAACTTGAAGAAGGTGTTAAAATTGCTGTAATAGTTCAATAAAATAAGTATTCCAGATTTTGGGAGGGGTGAAGAGGGAGATATTCAGAACCCTCCAACAGAATCCCCCCAACTTGATCATAATGGATTAATGATGTGCTTTGTGGATTGCTTAGTCAATGACACCATCTTGATGGATCATTCTTTCTGCACCAAAGCCCATTGAGTTTTCTAGTCCCCTTGGCTGACGAAGAATCATTAGGCATCATCCAGGATGATGTTCTTCAAGCGATTGACCAACCGATCAGATCAAGGTGCTGCAACAGCCTTGGGGCCCTTGCAAACTCGCCAAGCATTACAGGTGCTGCATTTGCCAGCGCGCTGATTAAGAATCACTGAGAATTCTACCTCATCTCCTGCCTGTAGCTCAATGCCATCCTGAACTTCCTTCACAAGGAAAAAGAGCTTCTTGCTATCTCCTACTTCATAGTTAATGAAGCCAAACTGATCTGTCACACACTTCAGTGTGGCCTGATGCAGGAGTGTGATGTTATAGACCATAGTCTGTGCATTCTGGCCTAGGACACACAGCTGGAACTTGACACTCTCCCCTCTCTGCAGGCAATCCTCTTTGTTGGCCATCCCAACTAGGCTGAATGGGTAGACCTCATCTTTCATATCCCCCTCCTCCATAATCTCAATCATTCCTTGGTACTCAGTCTGTATGGGATCAACACTTCTCAGTGGCAAATGACTTTACCAGAGTAGATGGTGGGATCAGCTTCCTCAGTAATGCCAATCACTGAGTGTGTTTTGTTCACTTTTTCTGCACTGACTTTGTTGCCCTTGCCTTTGGACAAGATGTACTTGACCATGTCCCCCAGTTCCAGGCTATCAGCATCACCAGAGAACTCACTGTAATGGATAAAGATTTTCTTATCATGATTGGCTGTTTCAATAAACCCAAAATTATCTTTCAGAGTTGCCACATAACCCAAGAGCCTCTTAGAACTGCAATTATTACCTAAAAGTCACACACAAGTTGCAATCTGCTGTCCAGGCCTGTTTACTAATACAGTATTACTAATACTGAGTTAAATCTTATCTCCTATTTGAGGGGGAGTTGCTCCCTCCACATCCGTGGCTTGAAAAGCGATAGTCAGTTTCACCTCACAATCATCACAAGCAATAATGCCATCTTCAGCCTCCTTCTCTTTGCCTTTATTTGGGCTAGTGGTTTTAGGATTGAAAAAAAGTGGCTTCTTTTTCTACAATGCCCAGAAAATGATGATCTGAATGAGAATGGAATGAAACCGTGTCCTTGGGAAGTTTTTTAATCCTAACTGCATGATTTGTGGGGGCAGAGGGCATATCAGGAACCACAGTAAACTCTACTTCATCTGCAATGTGAAGCTGGTTCCCATCCAGAATTTCACTGAAGTGGAAGAACATACGAGCATCAGGATCCACACACTTGATGAAACCAAAACTGTCTCTCATGTCAGCAATCATGCCCATTTCTCTGGCTTCATTAGTGAAGTGAAATGTATTTATTAGACCTTCTATGTTGCTTGCTGGTTCTAATTTGTCACATTGATCTGTCGAAATATTAAACCTAACATGGTCAACTTCTAGTAGGGTCACCTTGGATTTTGTGGCTTCGTTTTCAAAGGGAAGTTCTTTAAGAATCACAAAGTCAACTTTGATGCATCCCAGCAATGAGTCATTCTGATTTTTACTGGGTACTTTTGGGATAACTTTGGTAACAGTTCCTTCAAAACGTTCAGTGCTGATATCTTCAAAAATGATTGTTCCTTGAGGCAATAGTCTGACATCTGTTGCAACTTCTTTACCATTTCTGTCCTTGATTATGAATTCCACATCATCTCCGGGCTGTAAGGCTTCTAGGTCACCCTTAAATTCACTATAGTGAAAGAATATTTCTTTTACACATCACCCCTTTGAATAAAACCAAACACCTCCTTCGTGGCACAAACTACTCCTTAAGAGTGGGCTTGTTTCTTTTTCAGCAGCATAATTTTCCAAGCACTTACAGCACCAGCATGCTTATTGTTATCAATTACAAAGTTTATTTTATCTCCTGTTGCCAGCCGAACGTTCCCTTCGACTTCTTCAGAGATATAAGTCAGATAAAACACTTCTTGTCCATTTATTCTTTCTTCATGGAGGATTTCTGGTTTTATCTTCACAAGTTTAATAGCAATTGTTTTCCCAGTCCACCGGTCAGATGATACTTCAAATTCAACATCATCTCCTACTTTTAAGTCTTGTAGGTTGCCATTGTAATATGAACAGTGGAAGAAAAGTCTAGCTTGACACTCTGAACACTGAATAAATCTGTAAGAGGTTAATAGTTTTTCAATAATCCCAATTCTACGCAGTGCTGCTGAAGTACCATTTGGGTACCTGTTGTGTCCATTGTTATGGAGAAGGTTTGGATCAAAGCTCATCTCCCAGTGATAATCAAATATTGCATTTTCAGTAGTATTTGCTGATTCTTCTCTTTCAGCACACATTTCAAAGAATGAAAGTTGCTAGAATTAAAAAAAAAAGAGAGAGAGAGAGAGATAAAATGATCTACCAAGCTAATAAAGACCACAGCTGCTGCTGCACCGGGAAATCTCACAGTACAGCATGGAAGAAAACAAAACTACTACTAGCAGGATTGGGAAGTGCTCTTTCAAAGCTGTTGAGTAGGCACAAACTTCTTGTTTCAGATCAAGTGTTGTGTCTTCAACTTAAGTGTACTCTTCTTTGGTCTTGTTGGTTGTTATAAGGTTTCTTCCTTGCCTGATATGAACTTGAAGCAGCAGTTTCAGTTGGTAAAGTTACACTTTCTGTTACACTTCATACCCAACAGCTCAGCGTCCTCTCAATGCTGCCATAAGTAGCACAACCCAGGACATAGGCAAGTCACCAATTTTTTAACACTACCAAAATAAAAAGAAAAAATAGAAAAGGAAATCTATGAAGTTAGGAAACCTATCTGAATCAAGTCTCCTTCCAAAATTCCAAGAAAACTAATTTCTCATTAAAATGATATGCAGAAAAATATGAAAAGTCAAATTTTATGCAAAGTTACAAACAGGAAATGAGAGAATTAAGAAGAGAATATTATTGCTACAGAAAATAAAATTGCAGCAGAAAAGCATGCTGAAAAAAATAGATTAAAACTGTAACATACCATTTCAAATGAGGTCAAAGACATTAGGGAAATCATATAAAACATGAAATAAAAACATAAATCAAAATAAAAAATCGGAATTGAGGTGAGAGAACTCAAGAAGGAACTAGAAATTTTTTTTAAATTTTGAACGTTAAGGCCTGCAGGTAGCAAGGAGTTTAAGTCACTGGATCCCACTCGGCTAACTAAGTGGTTTGAGTCTCAGATCTGGCAGCTTAAACATCACACTGTGTGTGTGTGTGTGTGCCCAAAATCCTGAGAGGAGATTAAAGAAGAGATTGGCCATCCCTTCTGGGGAAAGGGGTGGTTTCTTACTTTCCCTCTCTCTCTGTCTCTATCACTCTCTGGCAAGCACTACACTCTATGGCAAAAATAAATAAAATAATCCATGGTTATATTACACTTAAAGATAACTGATTCCAGGAATAGAGCAGGAAAGACAGAAGAGCTCAGAAATTCTTGAAAAACCAGCAAGCAAGAAATTTCTCAGATTCTAGTAGGACACATCCAAAGGACTCAGGACACTCTAGAAGGAACTCCCAGTAGTCAAAGTTGTGACAAACTGAGGTTGGAGATCATTAGCATTGCCAGGGGCTGAAATTTATCAAATATGTTTCAATGTATGCATTCATAAAGATATTTACCCAGTAAACATTCGATACTGGGGGAAAAAATGAAGTAAGACTAAATTAAGCCGATTTTTTTTCTGTGGGACTTCTCAGAGCCACTAAAATGTTATGTGTTATTAAAAAAAGATTTTTTAATTTAAAAAAATGATGTATCAGGGACAGATGGCATAATGGCTATGTCGCTGGCCTCCTATGTAGTTGACCATGGTTCAAGTCCTGGTGGCTTAAACTCATGCCAGGCGCGTGTGCATGCATGCCCAAGATCCCGAGAGGAGAATGGAGGAGAATGGATTGCGGTGTGGCCATCCCTAGGGGGTGATTTCTCGCTTTCTGTCTCTTTGTCTCTCTCTGTCTTTCTGACAACCGTACATGCCCTATAGAAAAAAACTCTCAAAAAAATCAAATTTGATCAATTCTAAGACTCATGTTTGTTTTTCCTTACATTTCAAAATCTGTGAAATTGGGCTACAACTTAGAATTAACAGCATGACATAGTTAAATTATTGGGGTTTTCTCTTCCTCAGCATTCTATCAAAAATGGCTTGTCTTAAAATCAAAACTTTTCAGATTCTGTGAAATAAAATAATAAGCTTCCCTTCATTTGGCTACCATATTTTTCCATAGCACACATATTAGTGGCTTTTAAAACTATGTTCTGAAGAGTACCATTAAGAAACATTACATTGTATTTGAATAAATGTCCACATCAAGCACATGCTCTTAAAATCTTCCAGAATGACTCTGACCTACAAACTTCTCTTTTCCTACTTGGGAAGCACACTTCCCTTTGCTTATTTGGCTTTATTTTTGTTCTGTGTTCATGTGTACAACCTACATGTGTATTGACTATTGTTTGCATGTTTGGAAAGATAAGTCAATAATAAGCCAGGCTAATTCTATGCCAGTTGAGAGGAAACAGGGCCCCCTTACAATTTATTTGGCTTTAAATTCCCTTTGGCCAAATGTTATACCTCAGATCTAGAGAATAATTGATTGTGTGCACTATCTGAATTTGACCTCAAGTGTAGAAACTTACCTTCTGCAAATACAATCAAGGACAGACAACTAGAAATGCTTCTTGTTGTTTGTATAGGATAGTTCTTACTATTTTTCTCATTCCATTGTGGGAGATGACCACATTCTACAGATCCTTTTAACTCACCTCCAAACCTAAGTGACCTTTTAAATGTGGTCAATTTTTACTGGCTGACCTATACAATTTATTTTGCTATTGAGATTTCCCTTTAAAAGGGTACATTAGAAATAGAAGCTGGTGCTGTTTTCCTTTCTTTAGAAATTCCTATTAACATTATACCATTCTAGCATGTAAGACAAGGGTCTCCAACCAATAGGCCACATACTAGTACTGGTCCTGCAGCAAGTGGTGAGCAGCAGGCAAGCAAGCAAAGCTTCATCTGTATTTACAGTCACTCCCCATCACTCACATACTGCCTGAGTTCCACCTCCTGTCAGTTCATCAGTGCCATTAGATTCTCATAGGAGCTGGAGCTCTACTGCAAACTACACATGTGAGGGATATTGGCTGCAGGTTCCTTTTGAAAATCTAACACCTGATGATCTGAGGAGAGCTGAGGCAGTGATGCTAGCACTGGGGAGTAGCTACAAATACTGCATTAGGGTGAGTTGTATAATTATTTCATTTTATATTACAATATAATAATAATAGGAATAAAGGGCATAATAAATGCTATACGCTTGAATCATCCTGAAAACATTCACCTTCCCTATATTGGAAAAACTGTGTTCCACAAAACTGGTCCTTGGTACCAGAAAGTTTGGGCACTGCTGATCTAAGAGAGCTCAGCTAATGAATTATTGAATAGTTTCTTGGTCATCTGGCCCAAAAATATGTCACCTGTCACAAGCCCAGTTTGATGCTGCTGGAAAAAAGCATCTTCTCATGGAGAGAATATTAAATTCAGATTTTGTGAATTAATATTAAAAGAAGAAAACAGATACAAAGATAAGGAAACAAAAAACTAAACAATAGCTCCTGACATACAGCCCATAACTATGAAAACTTAAGACACAAAACACAAAGGAAGCAGACCTCTGCCACCTTGTCTCCTGCTCAGCAAACTCACTAGCCGCTGGAGGTGGTGCAGGCAATGGTGCCAATCCCAAGGCCACTGTGGGAACAATCGAAGCTGTTCTTTTAAAAAGCCACAACTAGAAAGACATTGGTGGAAAAGTTTTTTCCAAGCCACAAATCCAAGTCAGACAACACTGATCCAGCATGAAGGATGGACAACTGCTACCTCTACTCCAGGCATCAGAACAGAGAAGATTACTCAGATTCTCTCTCTCTCTTTTTAATTTTACTTATTTACTTTATTCTTATTCTTATTATTATTATTATTGTTGTTGTTTTGTCATAGGCCATGTGCACTAGCCAGAGAGAGACAGAGACAGGAAAAATGAGAAATCACACCCCCTCAGGCGTGGGGGGATGGCCATGTAGCAATCCCTTTTCCTCCATTCTCCTCTCAGGATTTTGGGCATGCATGCAAACACACCCGGTGTGATTCTCAAGCTGCCAGATCCAGGACTTGAACTATGGTAGGCCATGTAAGATTCCAGTGCCTTAACCCCATACCACCTGTTGGTCCCAAGAAGATTATTTTGATTCCAGATCAGCACTAGAGATTGGAAGAAGCTAGGATAAAGATCTCTCTCTCTCTCTCTCTCCAGTTCTAATTCTATTCCTTGGCAAATAGTTCCAGGGCACACATACAAACAGTACCAGAGGAATTTTCTTTCTCTCCTCCCTTCTCTCTCCCTTTCCCTTTCCTACCTTCTCCTCTTCTTAATTTTTCTTAAATTAGAAGAAGGGAGAAATTCTCAGCATTAAGAGTTTGACAATTAAGAGTAAGACAATTATTCCAGTTCTTTTTCCTACTTCAATTCCTGTTCCAAAAAATGCTTAAACTTTGTATTTGGGGATAATATATAAACACACTGTGAGGAAAATGTAAAACAGGGAATAAATACTGAGCTGAGAGTCTCAAGTTTGATTTTCTATTCCAATTTTCCATTAGAACTCAGAAGTCAATTGACATAAAAAAAAAAAAAAATTCTGAACTACCTCCCAGGGAAAACAATGCCCTGTTTTGTCGTGAGCACCTAGCTAAGTCCACAGCATTTCACAGAGTGAGGCCTCTTCAGAGTGCTAAGATGGAAGTGGACTGGTACTGCTCATAGAGCCGGCTTTGCAGATGGAGACCAGTGAAGAGCCTGAGTGTACATTGCAGCAGCAAGGTATTCACACCAATGCAGCCCTAGAAGCTAGCCCAGGGCCATTGGAGTAGCTAATTCTAGAATGCTGAGTACACAGAGACTGGTCTAGAAAAGAGAATGTGGGGTATCCGTGGACACATACACTTGGCTCTACAGACTCTCTCCTATTCCCTTTCAAGATGAACATCACTTTACAATGTACGAATTTTTTATGGTACATGTACAAACAAACTTACTAGAGTTTGCTTATAGTTTCCTTGAATGTAAGTACCTTATTATATACTTTTTTGTAAGCTTCATGTTACCTGATACACTCCCAAGCACATTAGTAGACATACAAATGCATATTAGTAAGTGCTGATTGTATAACTCTGTTCTAAACTTATCTAATATGGTTGTACTTACAATGTGCAAAAAAAATGTATCATAGGAACACATATATATGACCATGGACTAAAATGATTATGTTTCATCCCAATTGCACTGATTTGGTTAGCATGCATACTCTTGAATCAGCTCCTTCTGAACTCATACCCAGTATGCCATATGACTCTGGCTTTCTGTTTTCTCTCATCAAGACTCAAGTCCAGTACCTTAAGAGCACTGGAAATTGGGTGATTTGGGATTTGCAGCAGTTCCAAATACATGAGTTGATGCACCAATAAGAGAAGCTTATGGTTTCTATATTTTCTGGTTTCACAGCACAGTATACTGGTTTCAATGAATAATTTTTGGTTTTTACCAAATTGATCTTTTACTTAAAGCTTCTTTATATATAAAGCTCCAGAGAACTGTTTGTGAGAACATAAATGTGCCAGAAAACACATACATATAAGTGAAAAAAAAATCATACCAATAGCAAAAGCATGTATTTCTAGGTTAAAGATCTGACTGAGAGCAAAAATAGAGTACAAATGTTTCAAGGTAAATCTCCACATAGTGGAAACTAGTACTCCAATTCCCTATCACCATTTTTTTTTCTAATAGGTTCAAAATCTCAATGCATTGAGGCAATCTTTTCCTTTATAAAGTAGAATTAGTTATTCATCCTCCTCCTCCCTTCCCCCGTTAACCATCTCCCCAGTGGCTATACACAAGAACCATTTGTATTTACATTAAAAATGATTTGGCCTATGTACACTGCATTGTTTGACAGGAAAGATGGATGTTCGCTTATAATTAAGTTTCAGCATAAATGACATCATTCAGGAGGATAAGCTTTCCCTTATTCCCGCTCTGCTGTTTTTCTCATATGACACTGTGGGTTATATGCAGACACAGATGAATTTTCTAGGCCTTCTTATCAATGGACAGTTTTGCAGCAGCTCTGTTACCTCTGAAAATCTGAAAGAAAATTTTCCTACCTAATTCATAGACTATCTCTTGGTTCTTTGCCTTAAGACAAGGGAAAAGGAGGGGTAAATCTTTGTCACTCAAATTAAGGTGCGTGGACCATAGTCACTGCCTGGACGTTTATTAGAAACACAGGATTCCGTGGTATATCAGAACTCCGGAATCAAACTGTATTTTCAGACGCTCTCCAGGTGATTTTTCTGCCTATGACAGTTTGAAAATCACTGGAGTAAGATTCATAGCCTGCACAAAGGTCAACTTTGTGGATAAGGCGTGTTATTTGTGTTTTTGTTCTGCTTTATGTATAAGACTTTGAGCATTCAGTTTTCAAATTTTCATAAACATTTTCCTCCTACCACAGGAAGAGAACTGTAAAATGATTTTTTTTATCCTGTATAATTTTCATATTACTCTGTGTGTGTGATCTAACATTCTCAGCCATGTTACAGAACACTAATGATGCCGGAATAAATTATTCTGCCTTAATTATGTACCGAATATATTTAAGACATTGTATTAAAGAGGCTGGCAGGTTGCATGGTGGTTAAGGTGCTGGACTGCCACATGGCTGACCAAGGTTCAAGTTCCATACCTGGCGGATTGCTTTCCCATTTTCCTTCCTTGTCTCTCTCTCCTCTCTCTCTCTCTCTCTCTCTCTCTCCTTTCTCTTTCACTCTCTCTCTCTCTCTCGTCACGTTAAAAATAATAATGACGATGATGAATAAATTAAATGAAGTAATCCTTTTAAAAAAAGACATTGTATTATATATTTAAGGAGATAATGTTAGAGAAATGTATGGGTAGAATACCTGCCAACAATAAATATTCATTTGTCTTCTGTTTTTTTTTTTCCTCACATTTTGTTGTCACCAGCTTGTATACTCCTACAGGGCATAGCTCATGTGGCTCACCATTGCTCCTTCCATATTGCCTAATGCATAGTAGGTGCTCAATAAATATTTGTTTAACAAATGAAAGGCTTTATAATATTGTAGAAACTAAGATTCATATACTAATGTTTAAAAACCGAGCATAAGTAATAAGTGACATAGAACCACATTGTCCAGACTTTGTTCTAGTTCTCTTAAACTGATCTGTTTAAGAATGAACTGAAGCAATACTTTATAAACTTTAAAACATAGCAAGGGGCCAGCTTCAGTGGTGCAGTTGTAATATAATTCTCTGTGATCCTGAACCTACATGAGAACATCCTAGTTCACATCCTAAGGTCTCTTTGGACATGCTAAGTGTGTGCATACCTATAACATGGTCTGGCTGAGGCTAGGGGTGGGTCACAGCATGAAGATCTTGTTGCAGATGCTTTTCTCTCTGTCTTTCTATGTGACTCTCTCTGACTCTTTCATTGGAAATAATCAATAAACTTTTAAAAATAGGAGAGAGAAGAATTTTTAACTCATTCTATGAGGCCAGTATTACCCTGATACAAAAACCAGGCAAAAATATCATAAGAAAAGAAAAATGCAGAACAATAGACCTTAGGAATAGACATTAAAAAAACCTTAACACAGTATGAGCAGGCCAAATCCAAAAACTTGTAAAAGGGATTATACAGTATGACTAGGTGGGATTTATTTCAAGAATACAGGTCAGTTCAATGAAATATGAAAATTAATTAATGCAATATAATAGGGGACAAAAACTATGATCATCTCAATAATGCAGAAAATCACTTCAATAATGTAGAAATTCACTTGACACAATCCAACATCTTTTTGTGATTAAAAAAATCAACAAACTTAAAGTAGCAGAGAATTTCCTCATCTGATAAAACTATCTAGAATAAAAACTACCCAACTAACACCATAATTGTTAAAGATATAAAGCTTTCCACTTAAAATCAGGAACAAGACAAAGATATCTGCCCCCACTATGTCTATGCATCAATTGTACTGCTGATTCAAAGGAAGAAAGGAAAGAAGGAAGAAAAAAAAAGAGAAAATAGAAAAGAAAGGAAAGAAAGAAAAGAAGAGGATATAAAGCTACTGATGGAAAACACTGGGGAAACTCTGAGAGATCTTGGAGTAGGCAAAGTCTTCTTAAGACCCCAAAAGCATAGGCAATAATCCCCAAAATAGACAAGTGGGATTACATCAGACTAAGAAGTTTCTGCATGGCAAAAGACACAGTGATTAGTGTGAATAGACAGCTCTCAGAATGGGAAAATATTTTTGTAAACTATGCTTCAGATAAGGGACTGATAACCAGAATACACAGGGAACTGAAGTGGTCTAACCCCTCCCCACCCCCCAAATTTTTTTTTAAAAATGTCAGACCAATTAAAAGATGGAAAATTAGCTGAACAAACAACTCTCTAAGGAAGACATATGAACAGCCATAAAACATGAAAAAATGGTCAACATCCCTCATTATAAAAAAATGTATATTAAAACCACAATGAGATAACACCTAAACCCAGTCAGAATGGCTAAGATTTAAAATAAAAAGAAAAAAAAATGATAAGTGCCAATAAGGCTGTGGTGAAAAGGGAACTTCTCTAGATTGTTGGTGGGAATTCAAATTAGCACAGCCACTGTGAAGATCAATATGGAGGTTCCTCAAAGATCTACAATAGAACTACCATATGATCCAGCAATTCCACTTCTGGGTATCTACCCAAAGGTTAGGAAAAGGCTCAGTCAGAAAGAGCTTGCTCATCTATATTTATTGTGACATTTTTCACAATTGCTAAAACATGGAACCAATCCAATGTCCACAAAGAGATGAATGAATTGAAAAAGTGTGGCACATATACTCTATGGAACACTACTCAGCTATTAAAAAAAAAAAAAAAAAAACAAGGTCCTGCCCATTTTAGTAGAAAGTGAACAAATATGGATTATTTATTGCTAAGTGAAGCAAGCCAGGCTATGAAAGAGAGACATTGTATGTCTCCACTTAGTATACACCAACTGTCCACACTCTATGGCAGAAATTGAAAGATTAGGGAATACAGAAGCATAAAAATTGTTATGGAGACAGTGTGGGAAGAGGTTGGAAAGTGGGAGAGAGTAAAAGGAAAGGAATCAAGGAGAAAAATAGAGAGGCAAGACATTTGAGGGACACAGAAATGAACAATTGCCTATTGATGATAACATATATGATATCTTCAACTGGACTGATGTGAAGTGTATTTATGTTGGATAAATTCATTTTATAAGCATAGTGATGCACAGTGATTTGATGTATAAAATACATTTTTAAAAATAGAAGAAAAGAGAGAAAGGAAGAAAAAAGAAAGGGAGAAAGAAATGAAAGATGAAAGGCATTCATTTTAGATAGAAAGAAATAAAACTATTCTTATTTAAAGTTGGCAGGACTGGGAGCCAGCAGATGGTGTAATGGTTACATAGCTGGACTCCCACATGGTCAACCACAGTTCAAGTCCCAGACCTGGCAGCTTCAAACTCACACTGGGCACATGTGCAAGTGTGTCCAAAATCTCAAGAGGAGAATGGAGGAGAAGGGATTGTGCAGTGGCCATCCCCCTTTCGAGGGATGATTTCTCACTTTTTCTCTCTGTCTCTCCGGCAAGTGCATGCACTCTAAAGCAAAGATCTCTCTTTGAAAAGCCTAAAGAATCTGCAAAGCAACTATTACAACTAATAAACAAGTTTATTAAACTTGCAAAGTATAAGCTTAATATACAAAAATCAGTTGTATATCTATACACTACCAATGAATAATTTGAAAATAGAATTAACAAAATATTTTCATTTATAATAGCATCAAAAAGAATAATATACTTAGAAATAAATTAGGCAAAAAAATACATGGCTTATATACTAAACACTACACACATGTTGAAAGAAAGTAAGTAAGAAATAAATGAAAAGACATTTGTGGATTGAAAGACTTAATATTGTTAAGATGGCAATATTTTCTAAATTAATCTACAGATTCAATGCAGTCCCTATCAATTCCCAGCTGCCTTTTTTTTTTTCTTTGTTTGTTTTTCAGAAATTGACAAACTGGGGGCCGGCTGGCAGCATGGTGGTTAAGAGCATGGTGGTTAAGGGCATTGGACTTCCACGTGGCCAACCATCGTTCCAAGTCCTGGATCTGACAGCTTGCTTTCTTACCTTTTCTCTTTTTTGAAATAAATAGAAATAAATAAAGTTAAATAAAATAATTCTTTTTTAAAAAAGAAATTGACAAATTGAACCAGAAAATACATACAGAAATGCAAGAGACCCAGAATAGCCAAGGCAATCTTGAAAAACAACAAAGTGGGAGGACTCAGTTTCTCTATTTCTTTTTTCTAATTATTTAATTTATTTTTATTATTATTCATACATTCAATTGCTATACATTATTTATTAAATAAAATAATTCTTTTTTAAAAAAGAAATTGACAAATTGAACCAGAAAATACATACAGAAATGCAAGAGACCCAGAATAGCCAAGGCAATCTTGAAAAACAACAAAGTGGGAGGACTCAGTTTCTCTATTTCTTTTTTCTAATTATTTAATTTATTTTTATTATTATTCATACATTCAATTGCTATACATTATTTATTTTGTGAAGAGACTTTAGCCAAGATGATATAACACCTCAGTCCAGCCCAGTTGAGGCCACCATATGCATCCTCATCAACAGATAAATCTTATCTGTGTGCCACCAGTGTCTTACCTCTCCTTCCCCCCCCCACAAGTTTTCTATGTTCTTCCCCTCCCACACTCTATTTCCACTTTGTCTCTAGTGTCCATCAGTTTCTCTATTTCAAAAGCTACTATAAAAGCACAATAATCAAGATTATGTGGTACTAGGACCAGCAGTTGGCATAATAGCTATGTTGCTGGACTCCCATGTGGTCGACCGCAGTTCAAGTCCTGGACCCAGTGGCTTAGACTCACGCTGGGCATGTGTGCGTGCATGCCCAAGATCCCAAGAGGAGAATGAAGGAGAAGAGATTGTGGCGTGGCCATCCCGCCTGGGGAGGGGGCGGTGATTTTTGTTTTCTGTCTCTCTGTCACTCTGTCTTTCTGGTGAGCACACACGCCCTATAGCAAAACCTCTCAAAAAAAATAATAATTATGTGGTACTAGAATAACGTTAGACATAGAGATGAATGAAATAGAATTGAGACTCTGGACAGAAAACATCTATGGTCAATTGATCGTTGAGCAGGATGCCAAGACAATTTAAGGGGGAAAATAGCCTCTTCAACAAATGGTTCTAGGACAACTTGATATTCATATGCAAAAAAAATGAAGTTGGTCTCCTGCTCTACACTATATATCTGAAAATAAATTCATCAAAAATTTAAACCTAAGAGCTAAAATTATATAACTCTTAGAAGAAAATATAGTCACAATTTTTTTTTCTTTTGAGATATTTTGCTATAGGGCACATGTGCTATGTGAGAGAGAGAGGCAGAGAGACAGAAGTGAAAAATCATTCCCCAGGGCACATGGCCATGCCACAATCCCTTCACCTCCATTCTCCTCTTGGGATTTTGGGCATGCAAGCTCATGCACCTGGCATGAGTTTCAAGCTGCCACATCCAGGACCTGAACCATGGTCACCCACATGAGAGTCCAGTGCCTTAACCACTATGACACCTACTGGCCCCAGTCACAGCTGTTTATGACCTTGGATTAGACAATAACACATGACGTCAAAAACACAAATAATAAAAAGAGCCACAACAAAAACAGGTAAACTAGACTTCACCAATATTAAAAACTGTCATGCATCAAAGGACACTATGAAGAACGTGAAAAAATAACCCACAGAATAGAAGAAAATATTTGTAAATCATATATCTTATAAGAGACTCAGTTCTAGAATATGTAAAAAATGCTAATATCTTCATAATGTAAATGACCCTTAGCAATCCTTTGGTTAAAAAGTAGGCTTCCAACATTTACCATCAATGAAACTGAAGGAAGAATGGATCAAGTTGTCAGATGGTATATCAATAAAAGTGTTTGATGATGAATCACAATATGATCTTTAACATAACTCAAAATGATTTTAAGGAACTGAGTGACACTATTACAAAATTCCTTCTATTCTTACCTAATTATTTATGTGAATAACTTTTTTCAAAATTTACATCTACAATAATGAAAACTAGAATAATAATGAATTATCTTCCTCATTATAATTATAATATCCTTCCTATCACATGAACTAATTGAAAAAAGCTCTACTCATTTCATTGAGATGTGATGTTCATAAATTTTGCTCTTTATGTTTAATAATAGTTATTCAAACTTTGAAGTACATTTCATTGTTTTTGATCACTTAAATGCCACAAGTATTTGTAATATTCTCAATACAAAAATAAATATTTAATACTTCAAGCTTTATGGCTACAGAAAATTTAAAAAATAATAGAACTTAAACTTACATACATGTTTTTGTGACATAGAATTGATTGAATAGGGACAAGCAGTTAGCGTAATGGCTATGTCACTGGACTCCCATGTAGTCGACTATGGTTCGCATCCTGGACCCAGTGGCTTAAACTCAAACTGGGCGCGTGTGCGTGCGTGCCCAAGATCCCGGGAGAAGAATGGAGGAGAAGGGATTGTGGCGTGGCCATCCCTTCTGGGGGGTGATTTCTCACTTTCTGTCTCTCTGTCTCTCTCTGTCTGTCTGGCAAGCGCACACGCCCTATAGCCAAAACCTCTCCAAAAAAAAGAATTGATTGAATAATCAATAAAAGACTTTAAATCATAGAACATATCCTATTAGATAAAATTCTGTGGGGTAAATGAAATATAAATAGAAGTTCAAATAGAACAATAACAATATAAAATTCCAATTGTTAAAAGAACTTGATCATGTATTTTGAAATAAAATTTAGATTTGTATATATACAGGTAGAATAAAATCATAAAAGAAACATTTTATTATGAAACATTTTAAACATAAATAGTTTTAGTCTGAGACAAAGGTTTAGGCTAAGACTATATATGTTTGGAAATTGTTTTAAAGATTTGATGCAGGTAGTTTATTTTAATAAGTAATCCTTAGAAATAGGAAAAAAGAGACCAGGAAGAATTAACAGAGAAGAAGTAAACATTCATCCATGATATGGCACCAAGCTGCTAACACTGTGGAAACGAGGAGTGTATTTCACCAGGGGCCCTCTGAGGAGCCATGTGAGATGAAGTTTAGAATTGTCCATCAGTTTCTGATCCCCCATTCATCAAGGATTGTCCTAAGGAGTGTTCATTTTCCATTTCGTTCACACTTTCAAATTCATTCATGCATCAGAATGACTTAGGAGGTTCCCACAGATGTCCCATGAGCAAGAGAAATACATAGTACAGCTGAGGCCAGGTACTGCTCAGGAGTTACAACAGCATTGGCTTGAGCCCAAAGCATGTACTGTAGGCATGGGAGTTGGCCAATGCATAAACTAAAGGAAACAGAGTGAAAGGATAAACATCAATGCTTAGCAGCCAGTATGGACAATTCTGTTTTATGTATACATTTACCCATGTCTTTAACTGCTATTGTGTTTGAAGTAAATTCCAGAGATTATGCCATTTAATCTAAATATAATTCAGTAGGGATCGCTACAAAACAAAGACTCTTTTTTTTTTTTTT